>NC_058413.1:81536544-81646299 GCF_002201575.2 Neomonachus schauinslandi | reverse complement strand
TGAATCATGGAATACTTCATCTAAAACTAATGATGTAATGTAGGGGATTAACATAAGAATAAAAAAATAAAGAAATAAAAAATAATAAATTAATTAACTTAAAAAAATTGAATTACTGTGTGGTCCAGTAGTGCCACTTGTTGGTATTTATTCAAAGGAAACAAAAACACTACGTTAAAAAGATATCTGCTCCCCCATGTTTACTGCAGCATTTTTACAGTAGCCAAGATATGGAAGCAACCCAAGTGTCCATCCATGGATAAGTGGGTAAAGAAGATGTGATGTATATATACAGGAATATTATTCAGCTATTAAAAAGAAATTTTGTCATTTGTGACAACATGGATGTCCTCTGAGGGCATTACACTAAGTGAAAGAAGAATAACAAATACTGTCTGATCTCACTTATATGTGGAATCAAGAAAAAAAAATCATGAAAAGAGAACAGACTCGTTGTTGCCAGAAGCAAGGGGCAATGGGGGTGGAAGAAATGGGTAAATGGGGTCAAAAGGTACACACTCCCAGTTGAATAAGTCAATGGACAGCATGGTGACCATAGTTAATAATACTGTAGTGCATGTTTGAAAGTTAAGAGAGTAGATCTTAAAAGTTCTCATCACAGGAAAAATTTTTGTTATGTATGGTTATAGATGTTAATTAGACTTGTGGTAATCACTTTTCAATATGTACAAATATTGAATCATTATGTTGTATACCTGAAACTAATACAATGTACGTGAATCATGCCTCAATTAAAAAAAAAAGAGAGAGGTGAGGCTAGGACTGAAAACACATTTATTTTATTTATTTTTTATTGAAGCATAACCAACATACAATCTTACATTAAGTTTAAGGTGTACCACATGGTGATTTGACATATATATTATATATAACATATATATTACAAATGATCAACTAATAAGTCCAGTTACCATCTATCAACATACAAATTTAATACAATATTGTTCTCTATATCCTCATGCTGTACATTATATATCTATGACTTAATCATTTTATAACTGGGAGTTTATATCTCTTAATCCTCTTCACCCATTCTACCTACCCTAATCTTTCCTCAGGCAACAATTAGTCCATCCTCTGTATCTATTAGTCTGTTTTTTTTCTTTGTTGTTTTTTAGATTCCACATATAAGTGAAATCATATGGTATTTATCTTTCTCGTTCTGACTTATTTCACTTAGCATAATGCCCTTAAGATCCATCCACGTTGTTACATGTGGCAAGATTTCATTCTTTCTTTTATGGCTGAGTAATATTCCATTGTATGTATATGTCACAACTTTATCCATTCATCTATCAATGGAAACTTATGTTGCCTCCATTTCTTAGCTATTGTAAATATTGTTGCAATGTTTATTTTTGTTTTTTGAGTTAGTGTTTTTTGTTTTTGATTTTCAGATAAATATCCAGGATTGGAACTGCTGGTCTACATGGTAGTTCTATTTTTAATTTTTTGAGGAATCTCCATACTCTTTTCCATAGTGGCTCACCAATTTACCTTCCTGGCAACAGTGCACAAGTGTTCCCTTTTCTCCACATCCTTGCCAACACTTGTTGTTTCTTTTCTTTTCTTTTTTTTGTTACTAGCCATTCTAACAGGAGTGAGGTGATACCTTATTGTGGTTTTGATAGCATTTCCCAGACAATAAGTGATGTTGAGCATCTTTTCATGTACCTCTTGGCCATCTGTATGTCTTCTTTTGAAAAATGTTCAGATCTTCTACCCATTTTTAAATTGAATTGTGGTTTTTGTTTTTGTTTTCTGCTATTAAGTTGTATGAGTTCTTTACATATTTTGGGTATTAGCCCTTTATCAGAAATATGATTTGTAAATATTTTCTCCCATTCCATAGGCTGACTTTTCATTTTGTTGATAGTTTCCTTCACTGTGCAAAAGCCTTTTAGTTTGAAATATTACCATTTGTTTATTTTTGCTTTTGTTTCCCTTGCCTGTGGAGTCGGTTAAAAAAAAAAAATCACTAAGACTGATATCAAGGACCTTACCACCTATGTTTTCTTCTAGGAATTTTATGATTTCAGATCATACAATCAAGTCTTTAATCCATTTTGAATTAATTTTGTATGGTATAAGAGAGTGGTTCAGTTTCATTCTTTTGCATGTACCTGCTCAATTTAACCAACACCATGTATTGAAAAGACTATGTTTTCCCCATTGTATATTCTTGCTTCCTTTGGTTAGATTAATTGATCATATACGCATGGATTTATTCTTTTTTTTAAGTTTATTTACTTAAGTAATCTCTACACCCAATGTGGGCTCAAACTTATGACCCTGAGACCAAGAATCACATGCTCTTCTGACTGAGCCAGCCAGGCTCCCCTGCATGGGTTTATTTCTGAGTTCTCCTTCTGTCCCACTGATACATGTGTTTCTTGTTGTGCCAATTCCATGTTGTTTTGATGATCATAGTTTTATAGCATAGATTAAAATCATGGTGCATGATATTTCCAGCTTTGCTTTTTCTCAAGAGTGCATTGGCTATTCAGGGTCTTTTGTGGTTCCACACAAATTTTAGGATTGTTTATTCTATTTCTGTGAAAAATACCATTGATATTTTCATAGAGATTGCATTGAAACTGTAGATTGCTTTGTGTAATATGGACATTTTGCCAATATTAATTCTTTTTTTAAATTTAAATTCAATTAGCCAATGTATAGAACATAATATGAATTCTTTAATCCATAAGCATGGTACATTTTCTATTTATTTGTGTCTTCCTCAACTTCTTTTATCAATGTCTTACAGTTTTCAGTATACAGGTCTTTCACCTCTTCAGTTAAATATATTCGTAGGTATTTTATTCTTTTAGATAGAGTTGTGAATGGGATTGATTTCTTAGTTTCTCTTTCTGAGAGTTTGTTATTAGTGTATAGAAATGCAACAGATTTCTGTATGTTAATTTTGTGTCCTGCAACTTTATTTTATGTATTAGTTGGAACAGTTTTTTGGTGGAGTCTTTAGGGTTTCCCATATATAGTATCATGTCTGCACATGATGAAGGTTTACTTCTTTCCCAGTTTAGATGCCTTTTATTTATTTTTCTTGCCTAACTGCTATGGCTAGAATGTCCAATGCTATGTTTAATAAAAATGGCAAGAATGGTATTCTTTCTCTTGTTCCTGATCTTTGAGGAAAAGCCTTCAGTTTTTCAATTTTGTGTATGATGTTAGCAGTGTGTTTGCCACATATGACCTTTATTGTGTTGAGGTATGTTCCCTCTACACCTACTTTGTTCAGAGTTTTTATCATAAATGGATGTTGAATTTGTTAGATGCTTTTTCTGCATCTATTGAGATGATCATGTGATTTTTATCCTTCATTTTGTTGATGTGGTGTATCATGTTGATTGATTTGCAGATATTGATTGAATCATCCTTGCATCTCTAGATGGATCCCCACTTGATCATAGTGTATGATACTTTTAATGTATTGTTGAATTAGGTTGCTAATATCTTGTAGAGGATTTTTGTGTTTATTTTATCAGGGATTTTGGCCTGTAATTTTCTTTTTTTTGTGGTGTTTTGTCTGGTTTTAGTCAGGGTATGCTGGCTTCATAAAGTGAGTTTGGAATTATTCCCTCCTCTTCAATTTTTTGAAATAGTTTGAGAAGAATAGGTATTAAATCTTTGAATATTTGGTAGAATTCACCAGTGAAGCCATCTTTCCTGGACTTTTATTTGTTGGAAGTTTTTTGATTACTGACTTAATCTTATTACTAGTAGTTGATCTATTCACATTTTCTATTTCTTCATGATTCAGACTTGGAAAATTGTGTGTTTCTAGGAATTTATCTATTTTTTCTAGGTTGTCCAATTTTTTGGCATATAACTGTTTATGGTAGTCTCTTATGATCTTTTGTATTTCTGTGCTATCAATTATAATTCTCTTTTATTTCTGAATTTATTTATCTGGTGTCTCTCTGTTCCTTTTCTTGATCAATCTGGTTAAATGTTTCTCAATTTTGTTGATCTTTGCAAAGAACAAGTTTTTGCTTCATTGATCTTTTCTATTTTTTATCCTCTATATTATTATGATTATGAATATTTGCTCTTATATATTTTTTTTCCTACTAACTTTGGGCTTTATTTGTTCTTTCTTCTAGTTCCTTGAGGTATAAGTTAGGTTGTTTTTAGAGATCTTTCTTGTGTCTTGATGTAGGCATTTAATGCTACAAACTTCCCTCTTAGAACTGCTTTTGCTGTATCCCATAAGTTATGGATGTTTTATTTCTATTTTCATCTCTCTCAAGGCATTTTTAAAAATTTCTCTTTTGATTTCCTGTTTGACCCATTGGTTGTTCAGTAGCATGTTGTTTAATCTCCACATATTTGTGATTTTTCCAGTTCTCTTTTATAACTGATTTCTAGTTTCAAAGCTTTGTCATCAGAAAGATGCTTGATATGATTTCAATCTTCTTAAATTTATTAAGACTTGTTTTGTGACCTAGCATGTGATCTGTCCTGGAGGATGTTTCATGTGCACTTGAGAAGAATGTGTATTATGTTGCTTTTCAGTCAAATGTTCTGTGTCATTTAGGGCCAATTCTTTATTGATTTTCTATCTGGATGATCTATGCATTGATGGAAGTGGGCATTAAAGTCTCCTACTGTTATTGTATTGCTGTCTATTTCTCCCTTTTGGTCTATTAATATTTGCTTTACATATTTAGGTGCTACTCTGGGAGCATGAATATTTACAGATGTTATATCCCTTGTTGGATGACCCTTTTATCATTATATAATGACCTACTTTTTTTCTTATTACAGTCTTTGTCCTAAGGTCTATTTTGTCTGATATAAATATAACTACCTTGGCTTTCTTTTAGTTTCCATTTGTATGGAATATCTTTTTCCATCCCTTTATTTTCAGTCTGTAGGTGTCCTCATATTTGAAGTGAGTCCCTTATAGGCAGTATATAAATGGGCCTTTTTTTTTCTGAAACCATAAAAATCCTAGAAGTAAGCAGTAATGTCTCTGACATCGGACATAGCAACATTTTTCAAGATGTGTCTCCTGAGGCAAGGGAAATAAAAGCAAAAATAAATTATTGGGACTACAGCAAAATAAAAACCTTTTGCACAGTGAAGGAAACAATCAACATAACTAAAAGGCAACCTACTTGTTGGGAGAAGATATTTGCAAATGAATTATCTGATAAAGGGTTAGTATCCAAAATATATAAAGAACTGATACAACTCAACACCCAAAAACTAATAATCCAATTAAAAAATGGGTAGAAGACATGAACAGACATTTCTACAAAGAAGACATGTAGATGGCCAACAGACACAGAAAAGATGCTCAATATCATTTATCATCAGGGAAATGCAAATCAAAACTACAATGAGATATTACCTCACACCTGTCAGAATGGCTAAAATTAAAAAAAAAAACACAACGACACAAGAAAGAAGTGTTGGCAAGCATGTGGAGAAATGGGAACACTCTAGCACTGTTGGTGGGAAGGCAAATTGGTGTAGCCATTCTGGAAAACAGTGTGGAGGTTCTTCAAAAAGTTAAAAATAGAACTACCCTATGGTCTAGTAATCGCAGTCCTGGCTATTTACCCCCCCCCCAAAAAAATACAAAAACACTAATTCAAAAGGATACATGCATCCCTAATTATGGAAGCAGCCCAAGTGTCCATCAATAGATGAATGGATAAAGAAGTGGCATGTATATGCAATGGAATATTATTCTGCCATAAAAAAGAATGAAATCTTGCCATTTGCAATGATGTGGATGGAGCTAGAGAGTATAATGTTAAGTAAAATAAGTCAGTCAGAGAAAGATGAATACCATATGATTTCACTCACATGTGGAATTTAAGAAACAAAAGAAATGAGCAAAGGTGAAAGAGAAAGAAACCAAGAAACAGTGTTAAATATAGAGAATAAACTGATGGTTATCAGAGGGGAGGTGAGTGGGGGGGATGGGTGAAATAGGTGACGGGTATTTAGGAATACATGTGTCATAGGGAGCACCAGAAGATTATGGAATTGTTGAATTACTGTATTGTACATCTGAAACTAATATAACACTGTATGTTAACTATACTGGAATTAATAAAATAAAATAATGAAATAAATGGGCCTTGGGTTTTTTTTTGTTTTGTTTTTGTTCTTGTCTTTTAGAGAGTCGGGGGACGGTGGAAGGGCAGAGGGAGAGGGAGAGAGAGAATCTTTTTTTTTTTTTTTTTTTTTTAAAGATTTTATTTATTTATTTGAGAGAGAGAGAATGAGAGACAGAGAGCACGAGAGGGAAGAGGGCAGAGGGAGAAGCAGACCCCCCGCCGAGCAGGGAGCCCGATGCGGGACTCGATCCCGGGACTCCAGGATCATGACCTGAGCCGAAGGCAGTCGCCTAACCAACTGAGCCACCCAGGCGCCCCGAGAGAGAGAATCTTAAGCAGGCTCCATGCGCAGCATGGAAACTCATGACCCTGGGATCATGACCTGAGCTGAAATCAAGACTCGGATGCTTGATGTACTGAGCCACCCTGGCGCCCTTGGATCTTGTTTTTGTTTTTTTTGTTTGTTTGTTTGCTTTGTTTTGTTTTTATCTTGTTTTTTAAATCCATTCAGTCATTCTGTCTTTAGTTTGGAGAATTTAGTTCATTTACATGTAAAGGAATTATAAATAAGTATGGACTTATTGTCATTTTGTTAATTGTTTTCTGGCTGTTTGGTGATTCTTTTGTTCCTTTCTGATTTGATGATTTTCTGTAATGTTTTGCTTAGCTTCCTTTATCTTTGTCTTTGTGTTTCTACTATAGGACTTTGCTTTGTAGTTACCATGAAGTGTACATAGATAATAACTTAAGTTTGAATGCATTCTAAAGCTCTACACTTTTACTCCCCCCCCTCCACATTTTATGTTTTTGATGTCATAATTTACATCTTTTTATCTGTGTATCCCTTAACAAGTTATTATAATTATACTTATTTTTACTACTTTTTATTTAACCTTCATACTGGTTTATAAGTAATTAACCTACCACCTTTACAGCATTATATTATTCTGAATTTTGCTACATATTTACCTTTACCAATGAAATATATACTTTTATATGTTTTCCTTTATTCATTAGTGTCCTTTTGTTTCAGCTTCAAGAAGCCCTTTAGCCCTTATCTTGTAAAGCCCATCTAGTGGTGATGTACTCTTTTAGCTTTTGCTTATCTAGAAAACTTTTTTTTTTTAAGGTTTTATTTACTTATTTGACAGAGAGAGGCACAGTGAGAGAGGGAACACAAGCAGGGGGAGTGGGAGAGGGAGAAGCAGGGTTCCCACCTATCAGGGAGCCCAATGTGGGGCTCGATCCCAGGACCCTGGGACCATGACCTGAGCCAAAGGCAGATGCTTAACAACCGAGCCACCCAGGTGCCCCTTATCTGGAAAACTCTTTATCTCTCTTTCAATTGTAAAGAACAACTTTGCTGAAATATTCTTGTTTTTTGTTTATGTGTGTGTGTGTGTTTTTCTTTTAGCATTGTGAGTATATCATGACACTCCCTTCTGGCCTGCAGAGTTTTTGCAAAAAATCTGATCATCTTATGGTAGTTCCCTTGTATGTAATTAGTTGTCTTTTTCTTGCTGCTTTTCATTTTTATTTTTTTTAAGTTTTTAAAGATTTTATTTATTTATTTGACAGAGAGAGAGAGCACAAGCAAGGGGAGTGGCAGGCAGAGGGAGAAGCAGGCTCCCCGCTCAGCAGGGAGCCCAATATGGGGCTTGATCTCAGGACCCTGGGATCATGACCTGAACTGAAGGCAGATGCTTAACCAACTGAGCCACCCAGGTGCCCTTCTCTTGCTGCTCTTTAATTCTCTTTTTCTTTTTAACTTCTGATACTTTAATTATAAGTGTCTTGGTGGAGATCTACTAGGGTTTATCTTCTTCAGAATTTTCTGGGATTCCTGGATCTGGATGTCTGTTTCCTCTCCCAAGGTAGGGAAGGCTTCTGCCATAAATTTTGGGTTTTTTTTCTGTTTTCTCTTTCTCAGACACTTATAATGCAAATGTTGGCCAGCTTAATATTGTCATATAAGTCCCTTTAGATATCTTTGCTTTTTTTCACAAAGTAGGGAGATATTCAGCCATTATCTTTTCAAATAAGTTTTCTGCCCCTTTCTCTCTCTCTTCTCTTTCTGGGACCACTATAATGCCAATGTTGGTCCCCTTAATATTGTCACAGAAGTCCCTTGAGGTATCTTCACTCTTTTGCATTCTTTTTTCTTTTTGCTGCTCCTATTAGATCTGTCCTAATGCTCTGTCTTCAAATCTACTGATCCTTTCTTTTGCTTCATTGATTCTTTAGTTGAACCCTTCAACTGCATTTTTTTCCAGTTCAGTTATTTATTTTTTAGCTTTATGACTTCTATTTAGTACTTCCTTTTATTTTCTATTTTTGTTGAAATTTTTACTTTTTTTCATTCATTCTTCTCCTGACCTTGGTGAGTATCTTTACAACTTTAACTGAACTCTCTATCAGGTAAATAATCTATCTTTTTATTTCATTAAGATCTGTTTCTGGTTTTATCTTATTTTGTTTGAAACATATTTCTGTTTCTTCACTTTCCTTGACCCTCTGTGTTACTTTCTGTTCATTAGATAAAACAGCCCCTCTCCCAGTATTGAGGGAGTGTTCTCTTGTAGGAGACAAAACTGATCATTCAACCCTGCCCTAACTCTAGGTTATCTCTCAAACTTTTGTCATTGTCTAGGCTGCCAACTTTATTTTTAGTGGCTCCCAGTAGTTAGTGAAGGTGTGTCAAGACTTGTTAATGTCCCAAATGGGACCTAGATGCAGGCTGACTGGGAGCCAGTCAGGCATCAGCTTTTATTTATTTTTTATTTTTTAAGAATATTTATTCATCTATCATGTGAGAGAGAGACAGAGAGAGCAGGGGTGGAGGAGAAGAAGAGGGAGAGAGAGAAGAGAATCTCAAGCAGACTCCTCACTGAGCATGGAGCCTGATATGGAGCTCAATCTCATGACTCTGAGATCATGACCTGAGCCAAAAGCAAGATTCAGACACTCAAGTGACTGAGCCACCTAGGTGCCTGGACATCAGCTTTTAAAGTACACAAATATACCTCTTTCATGGGAAGACTAGTGAGTAGAGTTTCTGTCTGCTCACTCTGTCCTGAGCCCTGGGGTGATAGCCAGTTAGAAACTGTTTCTTTCTTTGCTGCCATCCCATTGAAGATGTGAACACAAGCCTTTCTGGGCACCAGAGCTAGGCTATCAAAGGGTGTATCCTCTGGGTAGCCACCACAAAAACCAGGGTGACAGATGTGTACATAAGCTGGTTTTTTGGAGATGCTAATAATCTCACATGAGACAGATGGAGAATGTGAAGATGGCACCTCCAGCCTCCCCAGTCTCTGGAGAGGATTGTAGTCAGCCCCTAGATGTTAGTTACTTAGAAGCTTACCTGTGAGGCCACAACTATGAAAACAAGCTAATAGGCCTCTTTCACAGATTCTAGAGAGCTGGGGTAAGGCAGAGGGAAAGCTCAAAGATAGCACCCACCAGCCTCTGTCTCCAGAGAACACCTTAGTAGGCTCCTAGTTGTGTACCAAACCAGAAGCCTGCCCCTTACGCTGAAGCTTCAGGGCAAGCAAATAGACCACTTTCACAGAAATAATGGGCGTATGTTTCAGTCTGCTTTTGTACTGTGCCCTGAGAGTGGTAACATGCCCTGGACTGTCTCTCCATTTGTTATAGTCTTAGGAGTCCCACAAATGCAAACCCTACTGGTCACCAGAGGTAGGTGATCAAGGGGCATTCCCCGGGCAGCAGCCATGAAAGCTGGAGTAGCAGATGTAAAAACGTGGGCACCAAGTCCTTGTATAGCTTCCTCCTGGGAGACACCAGATCTCTGGAGCATGGCAGAAAGAGAGTAAAAATAGCAACCACCCTTTGAGATCTCTAGAAAAGATTAAAGTCAACCCTTAGATGTGTGTTTAATTAAAGGCTTACCCCTCAGGCCACAGCTATGAAGTTAAGCTAATAGGGTTCTTTCAAAGAATGGCTGGGTGTCTTAGTCTGTTGCCTCTCTGCTCTGCCCTGGGGGAGATTGGTTAAGAACTCTTTCGCCATTTATTATAGTCATGTGGGACCCAGAGCATAGCTCTGCTAGTCATCAGAGCCAGATAATCTAGAGATATCACCTGGCTAGCAGCCACAAAAATTGTGGTGCCAGGTAAGGGTACAGCTGCTTCCCAGGAGTTACCAGTGAGCTGGAATGAGGCAGAGGGAGAAAACTAAGATGGCACCTGCCAGCCTCCATCTTTGGAGAATATTTCCACAGGCCCCTAGTTATGTGTTAAATTAGATGCCTCTGCCCTTCAGGCCAATGCTTCTTTTTTTTTTTTTTTTTTTAAGAGGAGGAGGGGGAGGGGCAGAGGGAGGGAGAGAGAGAATATTAAGCAGGCTCCATGTGTAGCATGGAGCCTGTAACAGGGCTCACCTCACAACCTGAGATCATGACCTGAGCCAAAATCAAGAGTTGGATGCTTAACTGACTGAGTCAACCAGGTGCCCCAGGCCAATGCTTTAAGATAAGCAAATAGGCCTTTTACACAGAAAGTCTGGGAGCTTTTCAGTCATCTAGCTGCCTCTGTGCTGTCCCCTGGGGTGAATGAGTTCATACACACAAGCCCTTTAAGAACTATTTCACAGTTTGCTATAGACTTGTGAGTCTCATGGACACAAGCCCCATTCACTTTCAAAGCTAGATGCTTTGGGGGCTCATCTCTCCAGTACAGGTCTTAAAAGTTGAAGTGCCAACATGCAGAAGAATGAAACTGGATGATTTCCTTCACCATACACAGAAATAAATTCAAAATGGATTAAAAATCTAAATGTGAAACATGAAACCACTAAAATCCTAGAGGGTAACACAGGCAGTAACCTCTTTGACATTGGCCATAGCAATATCTTACTAGATATGTTGCCTGAGGTAAGGGAAATAAAAACAAAAATAAACTATCAGGACTACATCAAAATAGAAAGCTTTTGCACAGTGAAGGAAATAATCAACAAAACTAAAAGGCAACCTACAGAATGGGAGAAGATTTTTGCAAATGACATATCCAATAAAGAGTTAGTATCCAAAATATATAAAGAACTTACCAAACTCAACATCCCCCCCCCAAATAATCCAATTAAAAATGGTCAGAAGATATGAATAGACATTTTTCCAAAGAAGACCTACAGATGGCCAACAGGCACATTAAAAGATGCTCAACATCACTCATCATCAGGGAAATACAAATCAAAACTACAATGAGGTATCACTTCACACCTGTCAGAAGGGCTAAAACCAACAACACAAGAAACAACAGGTGTTGGAGAGGATGTGGAGAAAGGGGAACCCTTGCACTGTGGTGGGAATGGAAACTGGTGGAGGCACTGTGGAAAACAGTATGGAGGTTCCTCAAAAAGTTAAAAATAGAACTACCCTATGATCCAGCAATTGCACTACTAGGTATTTACCAAAAGAATACAAATATACTAATTCAAAGGGATACATGCACCCCAATGTTTATAACAGCTATTTTCTACAATAGCCAAATTATAGAAAGAGCCCAAATATCCATTGACTGATGAATAGGTAAAGAAGTGGTATATTATATACAATGAAATATGACTCAGCCATAAAAAAGAAGGAAATCTTGCTGTTTGCAATGATGTGGATGGAGCTTGAGAGTATTACGCCAAGTGAAATAAATCAATCAGAGAAAGATATACTATATGATTTTGCTCATATGTGCAATTTAAGAAACAAAACAAGTGATCATAGGGGAAAAAAAGAAAGAGAGAGGCAAGCCAAGATACAGATTCTTAACTATAGAGAACAAACTGAACAAATATTTGCTCAATGTGTAGGAGTTTTTCAACTAGTTTGGGGGTTTCTTTTCAGAGGAAATTGTTCCATATGTACCTGTAGATTTTGTACGTCCATAGGAGGAAGTGAGTTCAGGGTCTTTCTATGTTGTCATCTTGGACCAAAACCTCCATTCTTCATTTTGTAAAGGCATTCACTTACATGTCACCTTCTTATGAAGCTTTCTTTGGCTACCCTGTCTGAGATAGTGTCTTCCATATACAAACTCCCTATCTTTCCTTTATCTTTCCCTATAGCACTCACCATCAAACAAAGTATAAGTTTTACATATTTATCTTTTCTGTTATTTATCTACCATGTCAAAATATAAACTCCATGAGGGCAAGATTTTATTGGTTTATTATTTTCCTTTGTTTTGTTACCTGCACAAATTAAAGCATGGTGTTATGCAGACAGAAAAATTCTGTATTTTTTTTTTTAGGCCCAGAAAATGGATCTCAAACATTTAAATACCATATGCTTAAGTGGGGTGATCTAATTACAACTTGATGAACTTGGTAAAATGATTCTAAAATTCATCTGGAATAATAAATGAATAATCAGGAAGTCTCATTAAATAGAAGAACAAAGACATGGACTTGAGCTATGTAATATGTGTTTGCTGAATTGTTTAAGAATATTCAGATCTGCTATAGAAAACTAAACAAATAGAAAGAATAAAACTCAAAGATGTGTGAAGCATAGATAAATTAGTCAGCTGTGAAACTTGTTAGATGAAGTAGGTAGATCCTATGTGTATGAACATAGACAGGGCTGGAAGGACCAAACAGAAAATTAAATATTTATGACACTCTGAGGAATGCCTCCTTAAATTTTGCACTCTATATACTCCACTCTAATCCAACCCTGTACATAAGTCTGAATGTTCATAAGTTAAATGTATATGAAGCATATGAGGCCCTCAAAATTCATGAGGTCCTAATTCCCTCTCCCATTGGTAATATTTATTCTGGCTTTAGGAATCTTCTACTCAAGAAACATTGGTAAGGGGAGGAGCTAAGATGGGGGAGGAGTAGGGGGGACCTTAAGTTTGCCTCCTCCTTCAAATACAACTAGATAGTTATCAAATCATTCTGAACACTCAAGGAATCAACTGGAGGTCTGAGAAAACATATGCTGCAAGTCTACAAGCAGAAAAGGGACTGTATTTGGAAGGTAGGAGTTGCAGAGATTTGAATTTGGTGTGATATAGCTAAGGATAGGCAACAGGGAGGGAACCTGCTTAAGGAGGCTACCACGAGGCATTATAAGCAGTGGAGTGCAAAATTGGAACTTTTAGAAGTCTGCGATAGTGGGGGGACCTGCCTGGCTTAAAGATGCTCAGGTGGTGAAGCAGGGTGGAATCCCAGGTGTAACGGTAGTCTGCAGATCCCCGGATTTCAAGAAGAAAGGCTGGCGCATAAGTGGGGCACTGTTCCCAGGCATAGGAGCAGGGAAGCCAGCTGAGAACAGTGAGTATAGGTGTGGGCTTTCTGCTCTATGTTGTCATAAACTGTGAACCACGGCATGGTCATGTGATCGCGTTCCTGGGGTAGATCCAGCAAAAAAAACAGAAGTGTGGGAAGACCCCCCTAACTCCAGGGGAACAGCACAGATCTGCTCCATGGGAGTCCCTAAAATTTGGAGTTATGAAACTCAGTCATGTGCTTGAGATAAAAACAGACACAGGCCGAGTGAACACAAGAGTTCTGACAGAAACTGGGGAGACAAGGATGATTGATTGCTCTTCTGTGAAGGCTCACTGGAGAGTGGTGGGGGCACAAACTTTCAGCTTCTGGGCTAGAGAGTGGGGAACTGCCATATTAATTGCGCGCATCATCACTGAAAGCCTTCAGGGAACAAAACAGTGCCACCTGGTGGAATCCGGAGCCATTACACTGAGCACCGTGCCTCCCTGCGCACTGAAGGCGCGTTTCCACGTCAGTGAGTCTGTTTGAAAATCAGCACAACAGCACAAACCACTTGCTGCCACCAAGTTTACTGATCATAAAGGGTTGCAAAGCTTCAGCTCTTGGGGAAGAGTTTACAGCCTTCCTTGTATTTTTATTCTTTAGTCTTTTAGTATTTTTTCAGTTATTTTCTTATTTCAATTTTTAAAATCTTTTTTAATTTTAATTTTAACATATACTTTATTTTTTCTTTCCTTTCATTGTATTTTAATATATATATTTTCTTTCTTATTTTGGGATCTAGTTTTTTTTTTAACAAGCAGACCAAAACACACCCAGAATCTAGGGGTTTTTTGTTTTTCTCTGTTGTGGTTATTGTTGTTGTTTTTTTCTTAATTTCTTCTTTTCTTCTTTTTTTTTTTTAAAGAGTTTTTTTTTTTTAAGATTTTATTTATTTGAGAGAGAGAGAATGAGAGAGAGCACATGAGAGGGGGGAGGGTCAGAGGGAAGAGCAGACTCCCCACTGAGTAGGGAGCCCGATGCGGGACTCCATCCAGGGACTCCAGGACCATGACCTGAGCCAAAGGCAATTGCTTAACCAACTGAGCCACTCAGGCGCCCTCTTCTTTTCTTCTCTGGACAAAATGATGAGGAATTTCAGCCCAAAAGAAAGAACAGGAGGTAGTACTTACAACCAGGAATTTAATCAATATGGATATGAGTAAGATGTCTAAACTAGAATTAAAAAAAAAAAAAGATTATAAAGATACTAGCTAGGCTTGAAAAAAGCATAGAAGACACTAGAGAATCTCTTACTGTAGAGATAAAAGAACTAACATCTAGTCAGGCCAAATTAAAAATGCTGTAACTGGGATGCAGTCCCAAGTGGAGACCATATAAATGAGGATGAATGAAACAGAAGAGTGAATCAGTGATACAGAAGATAAAATTATGGAAAATAATGAAGCTGAAAAGAAGAGGGAAAGAAAATTATTAGATCATGAAAGTAGACTTAGGGAACTCAGTGATTGCATAAAGCAAAGTAATATCCATATTATAGGACTCCCAGAAGAAGAGGAGTGGGCAAAAGGGGAAGCAGGTTTATTTGAACAAATTCCTTCCCCTGATCTGGGGAAGGAAACAGGCATTCAAGTCCAGGAGGCACAGAAAACTCCCCTCAAAATCAACAAAAATAGGTCCACACCTTGACATATTATAGTGCAACTTGTAAATTACAAAGATAAAGAGAAAATCCTAAAAGCAGCTAGGCACAAGAAGTCATTAAATTACAAGGGTAGATGTATAAGGCTGGCAGCAGACCTGTCCACAGAGACCTGGTAGTCAAGAAAGGACTAGCATGATATATTCAATGTGCTAAATGGGAAAAATATGCAGCCAAGAATATTTTTTCCAGCAAGGCTGTCATTCAGAATAGGAGAGACAAAGAGTTTCCAAAACAAACAAAAACTAAAGGAATTCACGACCACTAAACCATCCCTGCAAGAAATATTAAAGGGGAAGCTTTGAGTGCAAAGAGAGACCAAAAGTAACAAAGACCAGAAAGGAATAAGAACAGAGCCTTTACAGGTAATACAATGGGACTAAATTCATATCTTTAAATAATTACTGTGAATGTAACTGGAATAAATACTCCAATCAACAGACATAGGGTATCAGAATGGATAAAAAAACAAGACCCATAGATATGCTGCTTCCAAGAGACTCATTTTATTTTATTTTTTCTAAGATTTTATTTATTTATTTGACACAGAGAGAGAGAGAGCGAGAGAGGGAACACAAGCAGGGGGAGTGGGAGAGGGAGAAGCAGGCCTCCCGCGGAGCAGGGAGACTGATGTGGGGCTCGATCCCAGGACCCTGGGATCATGACCTGAGCAGAAGGCAGACGCTTAATGACTGAGCCACCCAGGCACCCCCCAACAGACTCATTTTAGACCCAAAGACACCTCCAGATTGAAAGTGGGGGAGTGGAGAAACATTTATCATGCTAATGGAAATGAAAAGAAAGCTGGAGTAGCCATCCTTATCAGACAAACTAGATTTTATTTTATTTTTTTAAAGATTATTTATTTATTTATTTGAGAGAGAGTGAGAGAGAGTGTGCATGCACAGAGGGAGAGGGAGAATCAGACTCCCCATTGAGCAGAGAGCCCAATGTGGGGTTCGATGCCAGGACCCTGAGATCATGACCTGAGCTGAAGGCAGATGCTTAACCAACTGAGCCACCCAGGTGCCCCCAGAGAAACTAGATTTTAAGCCAAAAACTGTAATAAGAGTTGAGGAAGGACACTATATCATAACAAAGGGGTCTATACAAAAAGAAGATCTAACAATTATAAATATTTATGCCCCCAACTTGGGAGCACCCAAATTTATAAATCAACTAATAATAAAAATAAATAAATGCATTAATAATAATACAGTAATAGTAGGGGACTTCCTTTTTTTTTTTTTAAAGATTTTATTTATATATTTGAGACAGAGAGAATGAGAGACAGAGCATGAGAGGGGGGAGGGTCAGAGGGAGAAGTAGACTCCCCGCTGAGCAGGGAGCCCAATGCGGGACTCGATCCTGGCACTCCAGGATCATGACCTGAGCCGAAGGCAGTCGCTTAACCAACTGAGCCACCCAGGCGCCCAATAGTAGGGGACTTTCACACCCCACTCACAGCAATGGACAGGTCATCTAAGCAGAAGATCAACAAGGAAACAGTCGCTTTAAATGACACACTGGACCAGACAGATTTCACAGATATATTCGGAGCATTTCATCCTAAAATAGCAGAATACACATTCTCCTTGAGTGCACATGGAACATTCTCCAGAATACATCACATATCAGGTCACCAATTAGGCCTCAATAAGTCAAAAAATTGAGATCATACCATGCATATTTTCAGACCACAACTGTATGAAACTTGAAGTCAAGTACAAGAAAAAAATTGGAACAACCACAAATGCATGGAGGTTAAAGAACATCCTACTAAAGAATGAATGAGTCAACCAGGAAATTAAGGAAGAATTAAAAAATTACATGGAAGCAAATGAAAATGAAAACAAGACTGTTCAGAACCTTTGGGATGCTGCAAAGGCTGTCCTAAAAGGGAAGTATATAGGAATACAGGCCTTCCCCAAGAAGCAAGAAAAGTCTCAAATACACAACCTAACCTTACACCTAGAGGAGCTAGAAAAAGACCAACAAATAAAACCTAAATCCAGCAGGAGACAAGGAATAAAGATTAGAGCAGAAATCAATGAAATAGGGGCGCCTGGGTGGCTCAGTCGTTAAGCGTCTGCCTTTGGCTCAGGTCATGATCCCAGGGTCCTGGGATGGAGCCCCGCATCGGGCTCCCTGCTCCGCGGGAAGCCTGCTTCTCCCTCTCCCACTCTTGCTGCTTGTGTTCCCTCTCTCGCTGTATCTCTCTCTGTCAAATAAATAAAATCTTTAAAAAAAAAAAGAAATCAATGAAATAGAAATTAAAAAACAAACAAACAATAGAACAGATCAACAATGTAAGAGCTGGTTCTTTGAAAGAATTAACAAGATTGATAAACCCCTAGCCAGACTTACCAAAAGAGAAGAGAAAGGAACCAAATAAATAAAATAATGAATGAAAGAGGAGAGATCACAACCAACACCACAAAAATACAAACAATTGTAGGAGAATATTATGAGCAATTATATGCCAACAAATTAGGCAATCTGGAAGAAATGGATAAATTACTAGAAATATATAAGCTACCAAAATTGAAATAGGAAGAAATAGAAAACCTGAACAGACCCATAACCAGCAAAGAAATTAAATCAGTAATCAAAAATCTCCTAACAGAAATGGGAACTTTCCTACACTGTTGGTGGGAATGCAAGCTGGTGCAGCCACTCTGGAAAACAGTATGGAGCTTCCTCAAAAAGTTGAAAATAGAGTTACCCTATGACTCAGCAATTGCACTACTGGGTATTTACTCCAAAGATACAAATGTAGTAATCCAAAGGGGCACCTGCACCCCAATGTTCATAGCAACAATGTCCACAATAGCCAAACTGTGGAAAGAGCCTAGATGTCCATCAACAGATGAATGGATAAAGAAGATGTGGTGTATATATATATACAATGGAATATTACACAGCCATCAAAAAAAATGAAATCTTGCCATTTGCAATGATATGGATGGAACTAGAAGGTATTATGCAAAGTGAAATAAGCCAATCAGAGAAAGACAAGTATCATATGATCTCACTGATATGAGGAATCTGAGAAACAAATTCCTCCATTTTTGTTGTCTGATTGCTGAGGCTAGGACTTCCAATACTATGTTGAACAATAGTGGTAAGAGTGGACATCTCTGTGGTGTTCTTGATCGTAGGGGAAAACCTCTCAATTTTTCCCCATTGAAGATGATATTAGCTGTGTCTTTCATACATGGCTTTTATGATGATGAGTTAAGCTATCATTGCAAATTGGATCTGGTTAGACAAAGCAATGGAATAAAATACAGAATCCAAAAACAGACACAAGGATATATGATAATTTAGTATATGATGAAGATCTTCTCAAATTGGTGAGGGAAAAATTATATTTTAGAGTAATCTGCTAGTCATTTGAAAAATGAAAGATTAATTCATATTGCAAACTTATATTAAAATAAATATTTGATGAACTAAAGAATTAAATGAAAAAATAAACTACAGAAACATTAAAAGAAAGTGTAGGCTCATGGAGTAATCTACAGAATTATGGAAATACCAACATATTTAGATCCAGGCAAGACTGTAATAAAGCTACACTCGATATCAAGTGCATAGATAATTGATATATCAATCCACACAAGGAATAATACATGTTTTGCGGGAACACATACAAATCAAAGAAAATACAAAAAAAAACAACAACACACAAACACAAAAAACAAAAAACCAGAATGACTGACCATAGACAGTGCAGGAAAATTAAAGCAAGGAATGGGGCGCTGAAAATGTCTATTAAAATTAAAAGGAAAATACATATCTAAATAATAAATCTAAAAATTATTTAGTTATTTTAGTTTAAATTTTAAATATCTTTTTAACTTTCAGTAAATCTTTTTAAAATAAAAATTATTTGTAATTATAGTGTTTAATATCTGTTTGCCAATGTAAATAATCAGTATGACCCTTCACATATGTTATGTCTAGGTCAATAAATATACAAATATAAGGGTAATGTGAATTGTTTAATAATATATAATGCTCCTCAATTGCCATGTGCAACAGTTGTAAATATCACATGGAACCATGAATGAAACATAAAGAAAAGCCAGTAAATGGGTGCTCAGCATTACTAGAATAACTTCATTATGTAAGCATCTTGTGCAGTTATTATACTTGGTGGAAGGATTGAACAAGGTAACTTGTTTTCTTCTTTTATCTAAGCACTTCCACCATTCATATTCTCCTACACATTGCAACAGCCCATTCACAGCCCTTCAGGATAGCAGATACAGTCATCTTTTGTTTTGAAAACAAATAACAATATGTGAAGTGTTTCTATGGAACCTGAAAGGTGTTAGCTGAGAGAGTGATGTTTAGAGTTTAGGGCTTATGGGTTATGTTTACCAGCAATGAGCCCTGGATCTTGAGATACAAAGCATCGACATACTCTTTAAAATGCGTATATATAGGTAATATATAATGTATTATATATATGTATGTATATATGTATATATATTATGTAGGGTTATTTTATATATAAATATAGAATTGCCCATGACAGAAAACCCTACTGCATGCTAAGTAAGTTTGGTTTTATGAACTTTCACCTCATCAGCTCAGGGCAGAGGAAAGAGAAAGATTGGTTTGTTACCAAAGAATGAGGCTTGGCAAAGTAGGAATGTATGAGGTTAAGGAAACAATAATTTCTGACAAGAAAGAAGGCATATATTTGAGATAGCAGAACACAGTGTGAAGGCAGAAGGAGGGTGATAAACTGCAGAAAAAGAGACTAGCATGTCAGCAGGGAACCACTTCCTGTCCTCGGTTCTTGAATTCGGCCCAGAAAGAATTCAGAGCCAAACTCTCAGTAAGCGAGCGTTTACTAGCAGCCAAAACAAAAGGACACTTGAAAACAAAGGAAGGTGGAGCAGGCTATGAGACCAATAGAGAGAGACACAGAGACAGAGTGAGAGAGAGAGAGAGCTCAGGAGCCCCAAAATGTTGGCACTTCCACCTTTTTAGCTACAGTTTCTTTCTTGTTCCTTTGGTCCCCCTCTTCCCTCCACCCTGTTTCTGTATTTAGTCTCCTTGGGGAGACTTCCCATCATACCTTGTGAAACCGGGGGTAGGAGGGTGAGGGGTACAGTGAGTGTGTGTGTGTGTGTATGTGTGTGTGTGTGAAACTGCAATGTAAATGTATTATAAAGAAGCCATGGGTCCTTTGAGGACAGTGGGTACAGGGAGTATGCATCTGCATTTCTCTCAGGGATTTCTCCAGCTATTTGTGCTCTGGAGGTAGTTGGTGGGTTCCGGCTTTTTCAACATTTGGAAAAACCCCTTCCCTGTTCATGTCTGGCTAACTGCCTACTCTATCAAGAAGACTGAAAATTCAAAGATTGATGAAGAGCAAGTTTGGGAGATACACTGAAAAAATGACTGTAGACAGAAAGCAGAATTTTAGAATCTTACTTCTTGGTGATGAAATACATTTTATTGCAAATGAAGTTATATAATTTGGTAGGTAAAACAGTGTGGGGAATGATATGAAAATGTTGGGGTTCGGGAGCAAATGGTCCAGAAAGAATTCTTGAGGTGTCTTTAGTGCAAAAAAGGTGGTTTTATTGAAGCATGGGGACAGATCCTTGGGCAGAAAGAGCTTAACTGGAGTTATGAGGAGTGGCTGATTATATACTTTCAAGATGGGAGGGGCTTAGGGATAGCATAAATCTCTAAGGAATTTGGAAGCAAGTTTCCAGGACCTTGAGGGGCTAGCTAGCTATTGTTAGGAAAGGTCATTTACTACTGTCTAATAAAATCTTAGTCATGAGACCCTTCAGGTGTATATTGGTGGATCATACTTTTGGGAATGATTGTCAACATATATCTTCAGGGGTAGGGATAAAAGAAGTTTCCAAAGGAATTTTTATGTGTTAAAGTAGACTTACAGGATCCTTGGGGTGGGGAGGGGTCGGGCTAAGATTCCCTTTTGCCCTTAGCAAAGTATTAACATCAAGGGGCACCTGGGTGGCTCAATCAGTTAAGCATCTGCCTTTGGCTCAGTCCTGGGATCATCCCACATTGGGCTCCCTGCTCAGCGGGGAGCCTGCTTCTCCCTCTCCCTCTGCTGCTCCCTCTGCTTGTGCTCTCTGTCAAATAAATAAAATCTTTTTAAAAAAAGTATTAACATCGAGGCAGTTGAGTCCCTAGAGGAAGGTCGTTCTGCCTGTTTCAAGGAATTGCAAGCCACTTGTGGTGTCTCTTTTCAGTTTCAGATAAATTTGCTATAAAAAGAAGAGTTTAACTACTCTAGTAGCTTGGATCTGGATTATGTATAGATCCAGCTGAGGATTTTTTTAAAATTTAAATTCAATTAGCCAAAATATAGTACATCATTAGTTTCAGATGTAGAGCTCAGTTGCATATAACACCCAGTGCTCATCACATCTTGAGCCCTCCTTAATGCCCATCACCCAATTACCCCATCCCCCCACCCACCTTCCCTCCAGCAACCCTCAGTTTGCTTCCCAGAGATAAGAGTCTTTCATAGTTTGTCTCCCTCTCTGATTTCTTCCCAGTTTTCCGTCCCTTCCCCATGATCCTCTGTGCTGTTTCTTATATTCCACATATGAGTGAAACTATATAATTGTATTTCTCTGATTGACTTATTTCACTTAGCATAATACCCTCCAATTCCATCCATGTCGATGTAAATGGTAAATATTCATCCTTTCTGATGGCTGAGTAATATTCCACTCGGTGTGTGTATATATACCACATCTTCAAAGCAGGAAAGAATATCCAATGGAAAAAAGTCTCTTCAACAAATGGTGTTGGGAAAATTGGACAGCCACATGTAGAAGAATGAAACTGGACCATTTTCTTACACCATACACAAAGATAAATTCAAAATGGATCAAAGACCTAAATATGAGACAGGAATCCATCAAAATCCTAGAGGAGAACATAGGCAGCAAACTCTTCGACCTCGGTCGTAGGAACTTCTTGCTAGGCACGTCTCCAAAAGCAAAGGAAACAAAAGCAAAAATGAACTCTTGGGACTTCAAGGTAAAAACCTTGTGCACAGCAAAGAAAACAGCCAACAAAACTAAAAGACAACCTATGGAATGGGAGAAGATATTTGCCAATGACGTATCAGATAAAAGGCTAGTATCCAAGATCTATAAAAAACTTACCAAACTCAACACCCAGAAAAACAAATAATCCAGTTAAGAAATGGGCAGAAGACATGAACAGACATTTCTCCAAAGAAGACATACAAATGACCAACAGACACATGAAAAAATGTTCAAATCACTTGGCATCGAGGAATACAAATCAAAACCACACTGAGATGCCACCATACACCAGTCAGAATGGCTAAAATTAACAAGTCAGGAAAGGACAAATGTTGGTGAGGATGTGGAGAAAGGGGAACCTTCTTACACTCTTGGTGGGAATGTAAGCTGGTGCAGCCACTCTGGAAAACAGTATGGAGGTTCCTCAAGAAGTTAAAAATAAAGCTACCCTTAGACCCAGCTATTGCGCTACTAGGTATTTACCCTAAAGTTACAAATGTAGTGATTGGAAGGGACACCTGCACCGCAATGTTTATAGTAGCAATATCCACAACAGCTGAGACTTTTAAATGGAGCTTGATCTCCCATCCAGAGGGAGCCTGGTTGCTCACCCCAAAAGCTGAAAAAAGGGCCAGCTGCGTTGGTGAAATTAATTTAGACGCCTCTCCACCTCTACTTCCTTCCCCCCACCCACATTGCCTCAGGTGTCCTCTCAGGGCTCTCCTGTGGAGACAAGGGCGAGCAGCGGAGAAGTTGTAGACTGGTAGTCCCCGACTTCAGGGTGCATTAGAATTGCCTGCTCAAACACAGAATGCGGGCCCCGGTTTCAGATTCTGTAAGTCCAAAACGGGACAGCGCATCTGCGTGTTGATAAGGTTCACCTACGCCGCACTTTGTGGGCCACTGCTCCCAGGCTGAGTTAAGTTACTAGCTGTAGGGCACGTGGGGTAAAGGAAACTGGTCCTCCTCCTCCAGGATGTAGATTGGCCTTGCTAGGCACTCCCTACAGGGGGAAAGGGATAGTCCCTACCTGTGTCCTCAGCACCTCGCACCGGGGGGCTGCGGTTTGTGAACACGTGCTGAAGCGACCCGGAGAGAGGAGCTGTGGTCGCTGCGGAGAGGGCACCCCTGCCTCCAGCCCGGACCCTCGGGGGATGAATCCCCTGCTGTGGCCCAGCGAGTGTGCCAGTGGCTCTGCTGCGCCGGCTTCCCCCGCGCAGCGCGGGGCCTGGGAAGGACGCCTGAATGGGTCCCAGCGAAAGTAGAGGGCCGGAGGGGCAGGCGGCCCCGAGTCAGTTCTCGCGGTTAGCCGCGCAGGACCGCGGGGAACGGATGGCAAGCTGTCCGCACTCCACTGACGGCGCTCCACAACTATTAGCTGTCACGACCGATACCAGAGCCAGCCTCTGGCTGACCAGAGGGGCAGAGAGGGCCAGCTGAGCTCACTGCAACGCCCGTACTCCGCTCTGCAGTGCCCGGGCTGCGGCCCCACAGGGGCCTGGCGGGGTTGCGAGTCTCCCACGGGGTGGGCGTGGGGGCGGATCAGCGGAGGGGAGGGAGGGTACTGCGGGAAGGATGCGCTTGGCTGGGGGTGGAGGCCATTTTGCTGCGGGGGGGGGCGGGTGTGAGGGAGGATCTTCCCCAGGCCAGTGGGGAGCAGGTCAGCGGAGACTGGGGCCCGTCGGGGGGCGGGGTGGTCCACGGGGGTGGGGGCGGGCCAGTCTGCGGTGTGGGGAGGGCTCGGGGAGGTGAGAGGTTTTCTCCGGCCGAGGCTATCCGGGGCGGAGCACAGAGCCGGTTTGTTCCCGCTCTGTCCGCCGCCTGGCGGCTGCTACCGACCTCCCGCTGCGAAGTTGGCGGAGGAGCAGTCGGGCGCAGGGTAAGGTCGGGTAACCGCCTGCCCTTCCGGGCCTCTACTTTCGCTGGGACCCACTCAGGGCGCCCACCGGAGCGCCCACGCCCGCAACAGCCTAGGGACCTCCCCGCCCCTCCCGCACTGTGGCCTCTCCCAGCTCTGGGCCCACCCGGCAGCCCCGAACCTCGTCAACCCAGACGGCCCCTCGGGTTTCCTCACTTTCTGGAATTTATCTCTAGGCCCTCCGTTCAGGTTCCCTCGAGGTTCCGCTTTGTCCCTTCTGTCTTCTCCCCGGAAATCTCTGAGCGTCCTCTGATCTCAGTCGGTCTCCCGGACTCTTCACGCCCACAGTGAGGAGCCGAGTGGTGCCCGGGGGGTCTGCCTTCTCTAATCCCAGAGCCCCATTCTGTTTTCCATCCTATTTCCCTACAGAAAACTGTTGCTTTCTACCCTCCCAACTGTGCCTAAGGGAATACTCTTGAAGCCCGTGGTAAAGCTGAAGCTTATGAGGCGACGCAGATGTTTTACTGATTCTGGCAACTCCTGTGTTTGTTCAGAAAACATGAGCTGAGCTCTTGCTGCGATTCAGGGCCTGCTCTGGGTAGTGAGGACACGGCCACGCCCCATGCAGAGTGCTTCCCCCTCCTAGAAGCTGTGCAGCGCCCAGATGGTGCTAGGCCCAACTGGTTCTGCCTACCTCGGACTCAGACCTTTTGATACATGAAGGAAAGAGCATTTGCCCCCCCGGTAAGCGGCATAAAGAAGATCACTGGCCACACAAACGCTGGGTGTGTTCTGGGAGCTAATTAGATGACATCCTAC
Source organism: Neomonachus schauinslandi (assembly GCF_002201575.2). NCBI lineage: Eukaryota > Metazoa > Chordata > Mammalia > Carnivora > Phocidae > Neomonachus > Neomonachus schauinslandi. The sequence goes on along the minus strand of NC_058413.1, from coordinate 81,621,492 downwards.
AGTAGCAGAGAAATAGAAAATTGGGTTGGGGATAGAAATTGGGACCCTGCTACAGAGAAAGTCCCTCTACATTCCAGCGAGTGTTCTCTGCTAAGCAGCAAATTATTAGGGTTCACTCCTTAGTAGTAGAAGGTCTCCCACAAATTTCCCAGAGGTTATCTTCTCTTCCGTGAAACTTACAGGACTGAGGCTAGATCTTCTGTAAAATGTAACGTGTCAGAAAATCCAGTTGCTATCAGGAGGTTCTTCGTTGCAGCTGCCCTCCCTCCAATCTGTCGTGAGTCCAGGTGGTGCAGAAGCCAAGGGACAGCTATGCAGAATCCTGCCTTCCAGTGAGGCCACGTCTGTGCTCCTCACCCACCTCCACAGGCAAGACCTCACTCAGCTCCCACCTCCTTCTCTGCCTCCAGGGTGTCTGACTTCAGTTCTATCCTCTCTGTTTAGCATGCTGACCTTCTTATTGAGACCTGTGGGCATCCTGTACCTGTCTTCAGGGTTACTGGTAATAGCTCAATTTGGAGGAGACTTCTCACCCAGGTATGTTTGGGAAGGGTTGGGAACCTTCTGTTTGCACTGGAGGAGAGCCTAGGGCCCCTGAAGGAAAGGCCTTTCTGATTTGCCCACACCGTGCCCACACCGGTTACATCTTTAGGACTTCACACATCTCCTTTGTCCTTGCAGGATGAATCAAGTTTTCTTGACTCCCTCCCACATGGTGAATCGCAATGTGGGTCTGAAAGTTGAAGGCTCAAGCTTCACACTAGATGGCTCTCCTTTCGTGATCATAGCAGGTACTATTCACTATTTCCGGGTGCCCAGGGAGTACTGGAGGGACCGCTTGCTGAAGCTGAAGGCCTGTGGCTTCAACACCCTTACCACGTGAGTGCTGGCACCTAAGTAATTAGTTCAAGAATTTATAGTCTGAATTTCTAGCTCTGAGACTTTATTAGACCAGTCTAAAGGTTGACCCTTTTAGTATTTTCTTCATTGTTCTTAGGATGTCCGAGTCTCCATTTGATATCTCCAGAATGTCCATCCTGTGGATAGAGCCTGCACTGAGGGCTTTGAAAGGCCTCCCTCTAAACAGGGTCACGGTGGCCTGCATGCAAAAGTCTAACTTTCAGAGGCAGTGGCCAGTACAGATGGATGTAGGTCAGTGGTCCCTAACTACTCTCCTCCTTGGATATCCTCACTTGCTATACGAGTCATAGCCCCAGTGATGAGTCCTAGGAGAGAATACTGTTCTAGAAGATTTTGTCTTTGAAGATAGGTTTCATTGAGAGCCAGGCCTGGCAAGTAATAAAATTATCCTCATTCTACAAGCTGAAATTAACAAAAATTAGTAATTTCTTTCTAGGCTTCAAAGCTTGGAAACTGTTTATCCATTATTGTTTTGATACCAGTTTTAGCTGTGTTCTCTTTTTGAGTGGTTGGTTTTTTTTTTTTTTTTTTTTTTAAGATTTTATTTATTTATTTGACAGAGAGAGAGAGAGAGAGCACAAGTAGACAGAGTGGCAGGCAGAGGGAGAGGGAGAAGCAGGCTCTCCACTGAGCAGGGAGCCGGACGTAGGGCTCGATCCCAGGACCCCAGAATCATGACCCGAGCAGAAGGCAGTCGCTTAACTGACTGAGCCACCCAGGCACCCCTGAGTGGTTGGTTTTTAAAATGTAGGTTTAGAAGAAAAAATATTTAATTGGAATTTGATTTGGTGAATGATGGGAGTGATATTTAAAAGCATTTGCCCTCTAAACTGTCATAATGCCTTTTATACATCACATTATTCCCCCTTTTTTTTCTTATTATTTTGTTCCTTAATATAGCAGTGATTCACACACATTGAAATTTTATAAACTATTAAAAATTTAAACACGGTTTTAGTCTAAATAAGACAGGTACATTTTTGTTTGTTTTTAGCACTGTTGTTTAGAAAACTAAAGAGTGTCACCCTTATTTCATAACCTGTAAGATAGTCTAAGTCTCTCAAAAAGGAAGAGAACATTGTCACAGAATGCATGCAGCCTTATACATTGAACACATTTAGCGTATAAAGACTGCATTGTCTTTTAAAAATTTTTTATTTAAATTCAATTAGCCAACACATAGTACATCATTAGTTTCAGATGTAGTGTTCAATAATTCATCAGTTGCATATAACACCCAGTGCTTGTCACATGACATGCCCTCTTTAATGCCCATCACGCGGTTCCCTTATCCCCCCACCCACCTTCCCTTCCACAACCCTCAGTTTGTTTCCCACAGTTAAGAGTCTCTCATGGTTTTTTTTCCTGATTTCTTCCCATTCAGTTTTCCCTTCCTTCCCTTACGGTCCTCTGCACTGTTTCTTATATTCCACATATGAGTGAAACCATATGATAATTGTTTTTCTCTGATTTAATTCTTTCACTTAGCATAATACCTCCAGTTCCATCCACATCAATGTAAATGGTAAATATCCATCCTTTCTGATGGCTAAGTAATATTCCATTGTATATATGAACCACATCTTCTTTATCCATTCATCTGTTGAAGGACATCATGGCTCTTTCCACAGTTTGGCCATTGTGGACATTGCTGCTAGGAACATTGGGGTGCAGTTACCCCTTTGTTTCACTACATCTGTATCTTTGGGCTAAATACCCAGTAGTGCCATTGCTGGGTCATAGGATAGCTCTATTTTTAACTTCTTGAGAACCTCCATGCTGTTTTCCAGAGTGGCTGTACCAGCTTGCATTCCCACCAACAGTGTAAGAGGGTCCTCACCAACATTTATTGTTTCCTGACTTGTTAATTTTAGCCATTCTGATTGGTGTAAGTTGGTATCTCATTGTGGTTTTGATTTGTATTTCCCTGATGCCAAGTGAACATTTCTTCATGTGTCTGTTGGTCATTTGTATGTCTTCTTTGGAGAAATGTCTGTTCATGTCTTCTGCCCATTTCTTAACTGGATTATTTGTTTTTCTGGGTGTTGCGTTTGATAAGTTTTTTATAGATCTTGGATACTAGCCTTTTATCTGATATGTCATTGGCAAATATCTTCTCCCATACCATAGGTTGTCTTTTAGTTTTGTTGGCTGTTTTCTTTGCTGTGCACAAGGTTTTTACCTTGATGAAGTCCCAAGAGTTCATTTTTGCTTTTGTTTTCTTTGCCTTTGGAGACGTGCCTAGCAAGAAGTTCCTGCAACAGAGGTCGAAGAGTTTGCTGCCTATGTTCTCCTCTAGGATTTTGATGGATTCCTGTCTCATATTTAGGTCTTTGATCCATTTTGAATTTATCTTTGTGTATGGTGTAAGAGAATGGCTCAATTTTATTGACTGCGTTGTCTTTTAAAAAAAGAGTTATTAGATTAAAAAAAAAAGAGTTATTAGAAATGAATCAGCCAGAGTCTTGCAGGGACAGACCTAGAGTGTGACAAAATCAGATTTGCTGACTTTCAGCAAGGGAGTGAGTTCTAGAGGAATGGTGGAGGAGGAGGAGAGACTTTGCAAGTTTAGGCCCCAGGTGAAGGATTCTAAAGGGAGTTGAAGGAAAGCAGGGACAACTTCTGGATTGCTTGTTTTTTCCAGTGCAAGATTAGAAGAAGTAGGTTTAGCCAGGGTTGGGTACTGGCATGAGGTAAGGGTAGTTTAGCAATTAGGCCACCCTAGAAGTAAAAGGGTACAGCAGAGAGGATCTGGGGGTGTCATCGGTGATAAAGCAATAGTCACTCAAAGAGGTGACATTTTATAACTGCTACACTGCCTTGGGAGCAGTAGTGTCTCCTTTTAACTTTTCAGGTGGCTTTAATCTGTGTCTATCTAATGGCAGGACTGGTTTTTCTTTTCCAATCAAGCTAATTTCCATTCTTGAAGTCTTGAACAGGTTTTCAGTCATTACAAATTTTCATTATGGATTCACAAAAACTTCACCTCCGTATCAGTAGATCTTGACCAGTGTTGGAGAATGCAATGATGAGTTTGATTTTCAGGCTGTTATTGGTTACATTGTGTTATCTATTCATTCTTGTACTATAGTAACAGTTAACTTAATTATTTTATCTTTCTGTTTTAATTGTGCTTGTTTCCCCTTTTTCTAGATATGATAGCAGGTTTCTAGTTTTTTATTCTATTTTATTTTATTTTATTTATTTATTTTTTTAAGATTTTATTTATTTATTTGACAGAGAGAGACACTGTGAGAGAGGGAACACAAGCAGGGGGAGTGGGAGAGGGAGAAGCAGGCTTCCTGCAGAGCAGGGAGCCCAATGTGGGGCTCGATCCTAGGACCCTGGGACCATGACCTGAGCCGAAGGCAGACGCTTAACGACTGAGCCACCCATGCCCCCCTTTTTTATTCCATTTTAGTATCTGTTAAGCTAGGTTGCTTTCTCAGCCTTTTATTGCCTGTGTTAAAGAATTATTTGCTTTGGTATTCCTAAGCAATATTGTCTTTTTTTGGAATGATGGAGTGTCTATTTCCTTTCTTCTATTAGCTTGAGAGATATATACTCTTTTACTGGAAGCTCAAGGGTTTATAATATTCATATTTGATTTTTCAACAACTAATTCTTTCTTGTACTTTTACCCACTTTATAATGTAAAGACATTAGAATGCTTTGTCTCTAGTTATTTCTCTCTTAATTTGTATGCTATTGTTACGTATTTTAATTCTAAATAACAAGAATATTATTGTTGTTCTGGAAACTTTCTTTCTGCATGAAGAACACATTTTTTAATTTTCTGTGGTGTAGATTTGCTGGTGACAAAGTTCTCAGCTTTTGTTTATCTGAAATGTCTTAATTTTCCTTTTATTTGTGAGGAATGTTTTCACTGGTATAGAATTCTAGGTTGGCAGGTGTTTTAGCATTTTGAAGATAATGCCACTGCCTTCTGGTTTTCAGTCTCCATTGTAAAGTCAGCTCTCCGTTTAACTGATACTCTCTAGAGGGCCGTGTATCCTTTTCTGTAGTTGCTTTGAGAACTTGAAGGCTTTCCTTTGTTTTTTCTTTTGAAATATTCTTTTTATTATTATTATTATTATGTTATGTTAATCACCATACATCATTAGTTTTTGATGTAGTGTTCCATGTTTCATTGTTTGCATATAACACCCAGTGCTCCATGCAGAACGTGCCCTCTTTAATACCCATCAGCAGGCTAACCCATCCCCCCACCCCCCACCCCTCTAGAAACCTCAGTTTGTTTCTCAGAGTCCATCATCTCTCACGGTTTGTCTCCACCTCCGATTTCCCCCCCTTCATTCTTCCCCTCCTGTTATCTTCTTCTTCTTCTTTTTTTAACATATAATGTATTATTGCTTCAGAGGTACAGGTCTGTGATTCAAGTCTTACACAATTCACAGTGCTCACCATAGCACATACCCTCCCAATGTCTATCACCCAGCCAACCCATCCCTCCCACCCCCCACCACTCCAGCAACCCTCAATTTGTTTCCTGAGATTAAAAATTCCTCATATCGGGGCGCCTGGGTGGCTCAGTCATTAAGCGTCTGCCTTCGGCTCAGGTCATGATCCCGGGGTCCTGGGATCAAGCCCTGCGTCGGGCTCCCTGCTCTGCGGGGAGTCTGCTTCTCCCTATCCCACTCCCCCTGCTTGTGTTCTCTTTCTGGCTGTCTCTCTCTGTCAAATAAATAAAATCTTTAAAAAAAAATTTTAAAAAATAAAAAATAAAAATTCCTCATATCAGTGAGGTCATATGATACATGTCTTTCTCTGTTTGACTTATTTCACTCAGCATAATACCCTCCAGTTCCATCCAGGTCGTCGCAAATGGCAAGATTTCATTCCTTTTGATGGCTGCATAATATTCCATTGTATATATATACCACCTCTTCTTTATCCATTCATCGGTCGATGGACATCTAGGCTCTTTCCACAGTTTGGCTATTGTGGACATTGCTGCTATAAACATCGGGGTGCACGTACCCCTTTGGATCCCTACATTTGTATCCTTGGGGTAAATACCCAGTAGTGCAATTGCTGGATCATATGGTAGCTCTATTTTCCAACTTTCTGAGTAACCTCCATACTTTTTCCAGAGTGGCTGCACCAGCTTGCATTCCCACCAACAGTGTAAGAGGGTTTCCCTTTCTCCACATCCCCGCCAACATCTGTCGTTTCCTGATGTTAATTTTAGCCATTCTGACTGGTCTGAGGTGGTATCTCTTTGAGGTTTTGATTTGGATTTCCCTGATGCTGAGCAATGTTGAGCACTTTTTCATGTGTCTGTTGGCCATTTGGATGTCTTCTTTGGAAAAATGTCTGTTCATGTCTTCTGCCCATTTTTTGATTGGATCATTTGTTCTTTGAGTGTTGAGTTTAAGAAGTTCTTTGTAGATTTTGGATACTAGCCCTTTATCTGATATGTCATTTGCAAATATCTTCTCCCATTCTGTCGGTTGTCTTTTGGTTTTGTTGACTGTTTCTTTTGCTGTGCCAAGGCTTTTTATCTTGATGAAGTCCCAATAGTTCATTTTTGCCCTTGCTTCCTTTGCCTCTGGCGATGTGTCTAGGAAGAAGTTGCTGCGGCTGAGGTCGAAGAGGTTGCTGCGTGTGTTCTCCTTTAGGATTTTGATGGACTCCTGTCTTACATTGAGGTCTTTCAACCATTTGGAGTCTGTTTTTGTGTGTGGTGTAAGGAAATGGTCCAGTTTCATTCTTCTGCATGTGGCTGTCCAATTTTCCCAACACCATTTGTTGAAGAAACTGTGTTTTCCATTGGACAATCCTTCCTGCTTTGTCAAAGATTAGTTGACCATAGAGTTGAGGGTCCATTTCTGGGCTCTCTACTCTGTTCCATTGATCTATGTGTCTGTTTTTGTGCCAGTACCATACTGTCTTGATGATGACAGCTTTGTAATAGAGCTTGAAGTCTGGAATTGTGATGCCGCCAGCTTTGCTTTTCTTTTTCAACATTCCTCTGACTATGCGGGGTCTTTTCTGGTTCCATACAAATTTTAGGATTATTTGTTCCATTACTTTGAAAGAAGTTGATGGTATTTTGATAGGGATTGCATTAAATGTGTAGATTGCTCTAGGTAGCATTGACATCTTCACAGTATTTGTTCTTCCAATCCATGAGCATGGAACGTTTTTCCATTTCTTTGTGTCTTCCTCAATTTCTTTCATGAGTATTTTATAGTTTTCTGAGTACAGATATCTTTGCCTCTTTGGTTAGATTTATTCCTAGGTATCTTTTGGTTTTGGGTGCAATTGTAAATGGGATCGACTCTCTAATTTCTCTTTCTTCTGTCTTGTTGTTGGTGTATAGGAATGCCACTGATTCCTGTGCACTGATTTTATATCCTGCCACTTGACTGAATTCCTGTATGAGTTCTAGCAGTTTTGGGGTGGAGTCTTTTGGGTTTTCCACATAAAGTATCATATCATCTGCAAACAGTGAGAGTTTGACTTTTTCTTGGACAATTTGGATGCCTTTGATTTCTTTTTGTTGTCTGATTGCTGTGGCTAAGACTTTTAATACTGTGTTGAATAGCAGTGGTGATAGTGGACATCCCTGCCGCGTTCCTGACCTTAGAGGAAAAGCTCTCAATTTTTCCCCAGTGAAGATGATATTTGCTGTGGGTTTTTCATAGATGGCTTTTATGATATTGAGGTATGTACCCTCTATCCCTATACTCTGAAGAGTTTTGATCAAGAAAGGATGCTGTACTTTGTCAAATGCTTTTTCTGCATTGATTGAGAGGATCATATGGTTCTTGTTCTTTCTTTTATTAATGTATTGTATCACATTGATTGATTTGCAGATGTTGAACCAAACTTGCAGCCCAGGGATAAATCCCACTTGGTCGTGGTGAATAATCCTTTTAATGGACTGTTGGATCCTATTGGCTAGTATTTTGGTGAGAATTTTGCATCCATGTTCATCAAGGATATTGGTCTGTAATTCTCCTTTTTGATGGGGTCTTTGTCTGGTTTTGGGATCAAGGTAATGCTGGCCTCATAAGACGAGTTTGGAAGTTTCCTTCCATTTCTATTTTCTAGAAAAGTTTCAGAAGAATAGGTATTAATTCTTCTTTAAATGTTTGGTAGAATTCCCCTGGGAAGCCATCTGGCCCTGGGCTTTTGTTTGTTGGGAGATTTTTGATGACTGCTTCAATTTCCTTAGTGGCTTAGGTCTGTTCAGGTTTTTCTATATCTTCCTGGTTCAGTTTTGGTAGTTCATATATCTCTAGGAATGCATCTATTATTTCTTCCAGATTATCTAATTTGCTGGCCTAGAGTTGCTCTTAATATGTTCTTATAATTGTTTGTATTTCTTTGGTGTTGGTTGTGATCTCCCCTCTTTCATTCATGATTTTGTTGATGTGGGTCATTTCTCTGTTCTTTTTGATAAGTCTGGCTAGGGGTTTATCAATCTTATTAATTCTTTCAGAGAACCAGCTCCTAGTTTTGTTGATCTGTTCTACTGTTCTTTTAGTTTCTATTTCATTGATTTCTGCTCTGATCTTTATTATTCTCTTCTCCTGCTGGGTTTAGGCTTTATTTGCTGTTCTTTCTCCAGCTCCTTTAGGTGTAGGGTTAGGTTGTATATTTGAGACCTTTCTTGTTTCTTGAGAAAGGCTTGTATTGCTATATACTTTCCTCTTAGGACCGCCTTTGCTGCATCCCAAAGATTTTGAACAGTTGTGTTTTCATTTTCATTGGTTTCCATGAATTTTTTAAATTCTTCTTTAATTTCCTGGTTGACCCATTCATTCTTCAGTAGGATGCTCTTTAGCCTCCATGTATTTGAGTTCTTTCTGACTTTCCTCTTGTGATTGAGTTCTAGTTTCAAAGCACTGTGGTCTGAAAATATGCAGGGAATGATCCCAATCTTTTGGTACCTGTTGTGATCTGATTTGTGCCCTAGGGTGTGATCTATTCTGGAGAATGTTCCATGGGCACTAGAGAAGAATGTGTATTCTGTTGCTTTGGGGTGGAATGTTCTGAATAAATCTGTGAAGTCCATTTGGTCCAGTGTGTCACTTAAAGTCTTTATTTCCTTGTTGATCTTTTGCTTAGATGATCTGTCCATTTCAGTGAGGGGGGTGTTAAAGTCCCCCACTATTATTGTATTGTTGTCAATGTGTTTCTTTGCTTTTCTTATTAACTGCCTTATATAATTGGCTGCTCCCATGTTAGGGGCATAGATATTTACGATTGTTAGATCTTCTCGTTGGATAGACCCTTTAAGTAGGATATAGTGTCCTTCCTCATCTCTTATTACAGTCTTTGGTTTAAAATCTAATTTGTCTGATATAAGGATTGCCACCCCAGCTTTCTTTTGGTGTCCATTAGCATGGTAAATGGTTTTCCACCCCCTCACTTTCAATCTGGGGTTTCTTTGGGTCTAAAATGAGTCTCTTGCAGACAGCATATCAATGGGTCTTGTTTTTTAATCCAATCTGATAGCCTGTGTCTTTTGATTGGGGCATTTAGCCCATTTACGTTCAGGGTAACTATTGAAAGATATGAATTTAGTGCCATTGTATTGCCTGTAAGGTGACTGTTACTGTATATTGTCTGTGTTCCTTTCTGGTTTATGTTGCTTTTAGGCTCTCTCTTTTCTTAGAGGAGCCCTTTCAATATTTCTTGTAGGGCTGGTTTCGTGTTTGCAAATTCTTTTAGTTTTTGTTTGTCCTAGAAGCTTTTTATCTCTCCTTCTGTTTTCAATGACAGCCTATCTGGATATAGTATTCTTGGCTGCATATTTTTCTCATTTAGTGTTCTGAATATATCCTGCCAGTCCTTTCTGGCCTGCGAGGTCTCTGTGGATAGGTCTGTTGCCAATCTAATGTTTCTACCATTGTAGGTTACAGATCTCTTCTCCTGAGCTGCTTTCAGAATTTTCTCTTTGTCTCTGAGACTTGTAAGTTTTGCTATTAGATGTTGGGGTGTTGACCTATTTTTATTGATTTTGAGAGAGGTTCTCTGTGCCTCCTGGATTTTGATGCCTGTTTCCTTCCCCAAATTAGGGAAGTTCTCTGTTATAATTTGCTCTAATATACCTTCTGCCCCCTCTCTCTTTCTTCTTCTTCTGGGATCCCAATTATTCTAATATTGTTTCATCTTATGGTATCACTTAGCTCTCAAATTCTGCCCTCGTGATCTAGTAGTTGTTTATCTCTTTCTCAGCTTCTTGATTTTCCATCATTTGGTCTTCTATATCACTGATTCTCTCTTCTGCCTCATTTATCCTAGCAGTTAGTGCCCCCATTTTTGATTGCACCTCATTAATAGCCTTTTTTATTTCAACTTGGTTAGATTTTAGTTCTTTTATTTCTCCAGAGAGGGTTTCTCTAATAACTTCCATGCTTTTTTCAAGCCCAGCCAGTATCTTTAAGATCATTCTGAACTCTAGTTCCGACATCTTACTAATGTCCGTATCGATTACATCCCTGGCAGTCGGTACTGCCTCTTTTTCTTTTTTTTGAGGTGATTTTTTCCATCTTGTCATTTTGTCCAGAGGAGAATAGACAAATGAGAGAACAAAATGCTAACAGGGTAACAACGACCCCAGAAAAATACACACTAAACAAATCAGAAAAGACCTGAAATGGGGAAAAGAAAGGGTAAGAAAGAAAAAAGAAAAAGAAAAAGATAAAAACAAACAAAAACTAAACCAAACAAAAAAGACAGAATATGATCAAATATGAATAGGCTGGTGCATAGAACAGTGCCACACACTAGATTTTGGGCATATTTTGGTCTGTTAGAAGAAAGTGAGAAAAACTTATATATGTACAAAAAACTTATATATGTACAAAAATAAGGGTTAATATGATGAAGGGATGGAATATGACTGTAAAGATGAAAATTATAAAATACTTTATAAAAGGAATTGATAAGAAGTTGGTTGAAAAATGAAAGAAGAGGATTTAAAAAAAAAGGGAGAGAATATGATCAGGCAGCAGACTAGAACAAAGCCATACACTAGAGATTTACGGTGTATTTTGATCTGTTAGAAGAAATTGTATCCCAAAATTTTAAAGAGAGAACAACTTATATATATATACCAAAAATAAGGTTAACTGCTATGAAGGGATAGAATATGACTGTAAAAATGAAAAATAAAAAAGAGTTTTTAAAAAACGGATTGATAAGCTGTTGGTCAAAAAAGAGAAAAAGAAAAATTCAAAAAAAAAACAAAAAGAAAGTTAAAAAAAAAATTAACTTTGAAAGACTAAAGAATCATGGTAAAAAAGCCATGGATTCTATGTGCAGTATTCCCCTACCGCTGGAGTTCTGCTGTCTCATTGATGGTAAACTTGGTCTTGGCTGGCTGTTCTCACTGGTCTTCTGGGGGAGGGGCTTGTTGCTATGGTTCCCAAATGTCTCTGCTGGAGGTGGAATTGCCCTGCCCTTGCCAGTCCGGGCTATGTAATCTGCTAGGGTTTGCTCTCGGGAGCTTTTGTTCTCTGCAAGCTTTCTGTACAGCTTTGGAGGACAAGAGTGAAAATGGCAGCCTCCCAATCTGTGCCCCAGAGGAGCCGAGAACTCGGAGCCCCGCTCCTCAGTGAGCCCCCAGAGAAAAGCAGTCACTCCCATCTCCCTGGTCTCCGGCTGCACTCCCTGCTCACCTGGCCTGTGACTGAGCATTTCTGTCTCTGGCACCCGACCCCGTGTGGAGTCTCCAAACCCAGCAGATCCCTGTGGTGCGCTCCCACGCCGCTCCTCCTGGGGGAGGAAGGGGAGTCTCCCTGGATCTGCCGCTTGTTGGGTCCCTGCTGGAGGAGCAATGGCCCGACTGTGTGGCGGATCACAGTGTATGGCCACCCTGAGCTGAGAACCTGTGCCTCGGCTCCGTCTCTGTAGCCGGCTTCCCCGCTCCGATCCCTGGGAGCTCTGCTGCACTCAGGCACCCCCGGTCGTTCTGTGACCCCGAGGGTCCTGAGACCACACTGTCCCGCGAGGGTTCCACCCCCGTTTAGCCCCTGGAGCGACATCCCTCAGCAGAGCCGACTTCTAAATGTTCCGATTTTGTGCTCCGCTGCTCTATCACTTGCCAGAAGTGGCCGATGGAGGCCCCCTCCTCCGCCGCCTATCCTCCCGAATATCGCCTCGGATTCACTTCTCTGCATGTCCTACCTTCCAGAAAGTGGTCGTTTTTTTTTCAGAGAGTTGTTGCTATTCTTTGATTTCCTGTTGAGTTTGTAGGTGTTTAGAATGGTTTGATCCCTATCCAGCTGAATTCCTAGGACCAGACGAAATCCAGGTCTCCTACTCCTCCACCATCTTGCTCCTCCCCCCGTGGTTTGTCTTCTTATTGTCTTGACAATGTCTTTTGCATAGCATATGTTTTTAATTTTAATGAAGTTCAATTTAATTATGTCATGCAATGTGCTAGTATTGTACCTAAAAAGTCATTGCCAAACCCAGGGTTATCTAGATTTTCTTCTATGTTATCTTCCAGAAGGTTTATAGTTTTACACTTTACATTGAAATCTATGATCCATTTTGAGTTCATTTTTTGAAGGGAGTTAAAACTATGTCTACATCATTTTTGTGTGTGTCCGTGTGGATGTCCTGTTGTTGCAGCACCATTTTTTAAAAAGACTATTTTTTTTCTTTACTGTATTGCATTTGCTCCTTTGTCAGATATAAGTGGACTGTATTTGTGTGGATATATTTCTATGCTCACTGTTCAGTTTCCTTGATCTATTTGTCTATTCTTTCATCAGTGCCACACTGTCTTGATTGCTGTAGCTTCATGGTGAGTTTTGAAGTTGGATAGTGTTATTTGTCCAATTGTTCATTGCTCTTATATAGGAAAATGATTGACTTTTGTATATTAACTTTGTTTTCTGAAATCTTGCTATTGATCGCTTAGTAGTTCCAAGAGGTTTTTTTTTTTTTTTTTTTGGTCTTTTGAATTTTTTTTTCCAAAGATTTTATTTATTTATTTGTCAGAGAGAGAGAGAGCACATACAGAAGCAGGGAGAGTGGCAGGCAGAGGGAGAAGCAGACTCCTGGCTGATAAAGGAGCCTGATGCAGGACTTGATCCCAGGACCCTGAGATCAGGACCTGAGCTGAAGGCAGCTTGCCTTGTCCCTAATCTTAGCAGAGAAGCTTCTGGTTTCTTATAATGAAGTTTGTTGTTAGCTGTAGGTTTTCTATAGCTATTCTTTATGAAGTTGAGGCAGTTCTCTTTTCCTAGTTTACTGAGAATTTTTTGTCATGAATGGGTGTTGGATTTTCTCAAATGCTTTTTATGCATCTATTGATAAAATTATGTGATTATTTCTCTTCTTTAGCCTGTTGATGTGATGTATTATATTAATAATTATTCTATTCAGGTCTTTAGTTGACTGGATGAGGCCTATCCCATTAGGGAGGGCAATCCATGTTACTCAGTCTACTAGTTCAAATGTTAATCTTCTCCAGAAACACTCATACACCGTTTGACCATGTGTCAGACCACCTGATTGCCCAGTCAAGTCAACATGTAGAATTAACCATTACATCAGCTGTCTCTCACTCTAGTTTTTGGGGCAGTAGTTTTCCCTGTGACCTCTCTTCTCTGATAGATAAGAAGAGTTGTTGATTTTCAACAGCTTCTAGGTCTAAGCTTTGTTCTTGTGAGGATGGGAGTGACAACTTCGAAGCTCTTTACCTCTTGGATTAGAAAGTAGAAGTCTTTTTGATGCCTTCTGTGAGTTAATGAAAAATTTGCTCACTTTCTCTTGTTTTCCTCATTAAGAGGTTTGGCCCAAATTACCTACTACCTTTCTGGTAGTAAATATTCTCGATTCCTTTTTCCCCTGTTCTTCTTCATTTTAGTTTTTATTTTAAAGTAATATTTGGTTAAAGTTTAACATGTACTTAGTATATAAGGGTTTAGCTCAATAAATTTTGATAAAGTGAACATACTCCTGTAACCAACCCCCAAAGCCTTGTAGTACTCCAGCATCTCAGAAGCTCTCCCATCCCCCTTACAGTCATGTCCTCCCTCCAAAAGATAACTACTACTCATTATTCTAACACATAGATTACCTTGGCCTGTTTTTGAACTTTATTTAAATGGAATCATACAATATGTACTCTGTTGTGTCTGCTATCTTTTGTTCAAGATTATGTTTATGATATTCATCCTTATTATCATGTTTTAGCTTGTTCATTCTCATAACTACGGAATTCCACTGATAATCATACCAAAATATATTTGTTTTGTCAATAGACATTTAGATATTTTCAGTTTTTAGCTATTAGAAATAGTGGGGCCAGGAACAATCTCGTATTTGTCTTTTGGTGAGAATATGTAAACATTTCTCTTGGCTATACATCTAGGAATGAATATGATGGACAATGGGGTAGGTGTATGTTTAGTTTTAGTAAATAATGTCAACTCGTTTTCCACAAATTCCAAAGACATTCCAAAGTCAGTGACATTATGTAAATACATATTGTTTTGCAACCATCTCCTCTGTCAATATCCAGAACTTTTTCATTATCCCCATACTACTCTATTAAAAAATAACTTCTCATTCTTTTCTCCCTTCATTCCCTGGTAACCACTGTTCTATTTTCTATCTCTGTGAATTTGATATTTTTTAGGTACCTCATATACATGGAATCATATAATTTTTGTCCTTTTATGTCTGGCTTATTTCACTTCACGTAATGTGCAAGGTGCATTTACGCTATAGCATGTATCAGATTTCATTCCTTTCTAAGGTTGAATAATATTCCATGGTATGTACTATATTTTGTTTATCCATTCATATGTGGATAGGCACTTGGATTATTTCTGCCTTTTGGCTATTGTGAACAATGCTGCTATGAACATTGGTGTATAAATATCTATTTGAGTTCCTGATTTCCGTTCTTTTGTGTATGTACCCAGAAGTGGAATTGCTTGCTCGAATTATAATTCTATTTTAAATTATTTGAGGAATGCTCATGTTTTTTACAGGAACTGCACTGTTTTACATTCCTACCAAAAATGCACAAGCATTCCATCCTAATGATGTAGAGTGGTATCTTTTTTTGTTTGTTTGTTATGTTAATCACCATACATGGAATGGTATCTCTTTTTGTGATTTGGATTTACATTTCCCTACTGATTAGTGGTGCTGAGAATCTTTTCATGTATTTATTGGCCATTTACATATCATTTTTGAAGAAATATCTATTCAAATACTTATCTTTTGCCCATTTTTGAATTGGGTAGTTATTGTTGAGTTGTAGAAATTCTTCATATATTCTGGATATTGATACCTTATCAGATATGTGATTGCAAATATTTTCCTCTATTCTGTGAATTATACTGTTGAAAGTGTCCTTTGATGCACAAAAGTTTTAAATTTTCATGAAGTTCAATTTGTTTGTTTTTCCTTTTCTTGCCTGTACCTTCATTGTCATATCCAAGAAATTATTGCCATATCCAATGTCATGAAGCTTTCCCCCAATGTTTTTTTTCTCAGAGTTTTATAGTTTTAGTTCCCAGACTGTGAACTTTGTGAGGGCAGGAATTTTTTTGTCTGTTTTGATGATCTTTGGTGCTCATAATAGTACCTGGAACATAGTAAGTGCTCAGAAATTTCTGAATGACTTCTGTATGTTTCTCTTTTTTTCAGTTATTATATTAACTTTATAAAATGAGCTTACTTTAATTTGACATGTATTACACAGCATGGCATCTTGGAATTTGATTCTTATAACTGAGAAAATAATTCACTAAAAACATCATTTTTGATGATGGTGTTGGTACAAGGGTTTGAATATTTAGAGTTATTGTAGTTTTCTTCTATACTTTCTAATTTAATAAAATTTTATACTTTTATTCAAATAGGAAATTTCTATTTTTTAACAAAATTTCCCATCAACTAGAGAGTTCCATATTTCTTTGTATACAATTTTGGCATTATATTCTATAAGCTATTTTAATATTCTTTACCATATTAGTTCTATTTCTTTTTAATTTCCAGTTTTTCATGCATTATTTTTCTGTTTTTTAAATCATTCTTAGCTTTATTGAGGTATAATTGACAAATTAAATTGTACTTGATTATTTATTTATTTGCACAGCATAGTGAATTTTAATGTTCTGCCTTTGGTGGGGAGAGGTTACACTCTCCACTTTTGGAGACAATCTATAGGTTATCTGGCACTTTGGTACAGAAAGGATTTGGTCCCATATCTTACTGGCTTACGACACTGAAAGGCACATAAAGTTGGTGGCTCAGACTCCTGTGTGTTGGAGTGGAGCAGGAGGTGGACAGGGAGATAATTTATGATGGATGAGCAGAATTTGGATGTGGGCTCAAGTTCTTGTTCACAGAGGTGGTTTGTCCTGGGTGGATGCTGGGGCAGCTGAAGGCACCTTTAGTGCTCAGGCTGGGTAAATGCTGCTGTGGTGGTTCTCATCTGCCCAACCCACCAGCTCATTGCCCTGGAACCACAGCTGGATCTCTCTTCCACAGAGTTTCTGGTGCGAATGACACTCTTGCTGATGTGGACAATAAAGTCTCCACAGTGGTGCCAGGGGTGGCCTTAACTGAGTTGGTGCGGACCATGTTGGGGCCTTCCTAGAGCATGGCATTGCAGGCCATGATCACTATGGGGCCAAGCTCCTGTAGCTGTTGAGGGCTAGGTAGAAGGGCTTCTTCTGCAGGTTGTAGGTCATGGTGGTGCTCAGCAAGGATGCTCTCTGGCACCTGCAACATCTTTTTTTTTTTTTTTAATTTATTTATTTAACAGATAGAGAGCGTAGGTAGGCAGAGCGGCAGACAGAGGGAGAGGGAGAAGCAGGCTCTCCACCGAGCAGGGAGCCCGATGCGGGGCTCGATCCCAGGGCCCTGGGAGCATGACCCGAGCCGAAGGCAGTCGACCTGCAACACCTTTATCCCCAGCTTGAAACCCCTCCTCTTAAAGTCCTGGGTCCTTTCCCTGATGAGTTACTTCTGCACCCCATGTGGCTTCACTCTGACCAAAGTCCACTCTTAGATCCAGGAGGACCCTCCTGAACTGGGGTGCACGAGTAAGCTCAAGCTGGGCAAGTGGGCCACACAGCTGCCGCATAGTGGGATGCAGCTGAAGAGACCACCTGGGCCTCCTTGCCACTGGCTGAGCACTGTGAGCAATACTCTCCTTGTTGTCGGAATCCCCCTCCCCCAGAGGGAGCAACTGTAATATATTTAAAGTATACTATGTGATGATTTAATATATGTATACATTGTGAAACTATTCCAACCTATAATCCAGTTAATTAACACATCCATCAGCTCACATATTTATTTTTGTTTGTTTTGGTGAGAACACTTAATTCCTACTCCCTTAACAAATTGCAGGTACACAATATAGTATTAT
The DNA here is from genome assembly GCF_002201575.2 of Neomonachus schauinslandi. Lineage (NCBI taxonomy): Eukaryota > Metazoa > Chordata > Mammalia > Carnivora > Phocidae > Neomonachus > Neomonachus schauinslandi. Next base: position 81,604,184 of record NC_058413.1, on the reverse strand, counting down.
CAACCATAGTTACCATGTTATACATTAGATCCACAGACTTTATTCATCTTATAATTGAAAGTTAGTATCCTTTTACCAATCTCTCCCCATTTCCCCCACCCCTCGGGCCCTGGAAGCCACCATTGTATACTGTTTCTATGAGTTCATTTTTTTTTAAGATTTTATTTATTTATTAGAGAGAGATTGAGAGAGTGAGTGGGAGGAAGGGCAGAGGGAGAAGCAGACTCCCTGTGGAGCAGGGAGACCGACTTGGGACTCGATCCCAGGACTCCGGGATCATGACCTGAGCCGAAGGCAGATGCTTAACTGACTGAGCCACCCAGGTGCCCGTTTTATTTGTTTGTTTGTTTTGGGTTTTGTTTGTTTGTTTTTTAAGATTCCACATATAACTAATCCCATATGGTATTTGTCTTTTGCTTTCTGGCTTACTTCACTTAGCATAATGCCCTCCAGATTCATAAGGCTAAAAATTATTCCTGTGTATGTGCATGTGTGTGTGTATAACATTTTCTCAATCCATTCATCTCTCATCAGACACTTAGGTTATTTCCATACCTTGGTTATTGTGAATAATGTTGTTATGAACATGGGAGTACAGATATTTCTTTGAGGTAATGATTTAATTTCCTTTGGATGTATACCCAGAAATAGGATTGCTGAATCATATGATAGCTCTATTTTTAATTTTCGGAGGAAACTCCATACTGTTTTCCAGAGTGGCTGAACGAACTTCTATTTCCACCAACAGTGCCACAGGTATTCCTTTTTTTCCACATCCTTACCAACCTTTGTTATATCTTGTCTTTTTGATGATAGACATCCTAACAGCTGTGAGGTAGTATCTCATTGTGGTTTTGATTTGCATTTTTCTGGTGATTGGGGATGTTGAATACCCTTTCATGGACCTATTGTACATTTGTACATCTTCTTTGGAAAAAATGTTTATACAGGTTCTTTGCCCATTTTTTAATTGGATTATTTGTTTTTTTTGCTATTGAGTTGTATGAGTTCCTTGTATATTTTCGATGTTAACCCCTAATCAGCTTTGCAAATTTCATTAGATTTGCAGGTTTGCAAATATATTCTTCCATTCCATAGGTTGCCTTTTCATCTTGTTGCTGGTTTCCATAACTGTGTAGACCTTTTAGTTTGAAGTAGTCTTTGTTTATTTTTGCTTTTGTTGCCTTGGCTTTTGGTGCCAAATTCAAAAAATCATTACCAAGGTTGATGTCAAGGAGCTTACCCTTGTTTTTTCCTAGGACTTCTAAACATTTATATCTGTAATCTATTTTGAGTTGATTTTTGTGTGGTGTAAGATAGAGGGTTAGTTCATTCATTTGCATATGGCTGTCTAGCTTTCCCAACACCATTTATTGCAGAGAGTCCTCATTGTATATTCTTGACTGTCATAAATTAATTGACTATATGGGCATGCGTTTATTTCTGGGCTCTCTAAACTGTTCCATTGACCTATATGTCTGTTCTTTTTTTTTTTTTAAGATTTTATTTATTTATTTGACAGAGAGAGAGACAGCGAGAGAGGGAACACAAGCAGGGGGAGTGGGAGAGGGAGAAGCAGGCTTCCCGCTGAGCAGGGAGCCCGATATGGGGCTCGATCCCAGCACCCTGGGATCATGACCTGAGCCGAAGGCAGACGCTTAACGACTGAGCCACCCAGGCGCCCCTATATGTCTGTTCTTATGCCAATTCTATACAGTTGTGATTACTACAGCTTTGTAATATAGTTTGACATCAGGAATTGTGATGCCTCCAGCTTTGTTCTTTCTCAAGATTACTTTGGCTATTCAATGTCTTTTGTAGTTTCATACAAATTTTAGGATTTTTTTTTAAATTTCTGTAAAAAATGCCATTGTAGCTTTGATAGAGATTGCATTGAATCTGTAGATTGCTTTGGTTGGTATGGGCATTTTAACAATATTAATTTTTCCTATCTTAGAGTATAGAATATCTTTCCAGTTATTTATATTGTTTCATTTCTACATATTTGTGAATTTTCCCTTTTTTTTCCTTAAAATTGATTTCTAATTTCATACCATTGTGGTCAGAAAAGATGCTTGATGTGACCTCATTCTTCTTAAATTTTTTAAGATTTGTTTTATGACCTAACATGTGGTCTATCCTGGAGAATGTTCCATGTGCACTTGAGAAGAATGTGTGTTCTCTGCTGCTGTTGAATGGAATGTCCTATATATGTTTAATAGGCTCATCTGGTCTAATGTGTAGTTTAAGTCCAGTGTTTCCTTATTGGTTTTATGTCTGGATGATCTAGCCATTGTTGAAAGTGTGGTTTTGAATTAAATCATTTTTTAAAGATCCTGGATTTTTTCCCAAAGTTTTTATGTAAAGTTCTATATCTAAATTCTTAAATTAAATTCCTAATTTGCTCCCTTTTTTCTAAACATATAAAGCTACCACTATAGAGTCTTACAATGGCATGCCTCCATTTCACTCTTCTCATCCTTTGTGCTGTGCTGCGTCATATGTTTTGTTTTTTATAAGCTACAGAATTCATAATACATTGTTATTTTTCTGCTTTGAACATCTAGTTATATTTGAAAGGAATTTAAAGTGAAAAAATATCTTTTTTATTTACCACATATTTACCATTTTTTAGTGCTCTTCAATTCCTTTGTATTTATTTACCACATATTTACCATTTTTACTGCTCTTCAATTCCTTTGTATAGATTATAATTTCCACGTGGTATTTCCTTCTGTGGAAGAACTTCCTTTGACATTTCTTGTAGTGAAAGTCTGTTAGTAATGAATTCTCTTAGCTTTTGTTTTTTTTGAAAAGTTGATTTTTTTCATCTTCTATTTTGAGGGATAATTTCACTGAGTATAAGTAGAATTCTAAGTTGACATGGTTTAATTTTGTTTTTGTTTTAATTTCAGTATCTTAAAATGTTTCTTCCTTGTCTTCTGACCTGCACATTATCTGATGACAAATCTGCTGTACTTCTTATCACCTCCCCCCCCACTTTGTTTCCTTTTAAGATTTTCTCTCTTTTATTGGTTTTTAGCAATTTGATTCTAATGTGCTAGGGTGTAGATCTTTTTTTTTTAATTCTACTTGTGGTTCTTTGAAATTCTTGAATCTGTAGGTTTATAGTTTTCATCAAATTTGGTAAAATTGTAGCTCTATTTCTACTACTATTTTTGCCTCCCCCTTTTTTTTTCCAGGAGTCCAATTCCACGTATGGTAGACTTCTTGGTAAGAAACCACGTATCACCGATCCTGTGTTCATTTTTATTTTTAGTCTTCATTTTTTCTATTTTCCATTTTGGATAGTTTCTTTTGCTCTGACCATTTATTATGTTGTATGTACTCTGCTATTAGTCTCAGCCAATATATTTTTCATTTGCTGCTATTAATGGTATCCAGAGTATTTTTTATTGCAGATGCTATATTTTTAAAATTTAGAAGTTCCATTTGAGTCTTTTTTATATCTTCCATTTTTCTCCTCATCATGGTTATGCATTCCTTTACTTATTAAAGATATGGTATCTTGGCTCTTTCCATAGTTTGGCTGTTGTGGACATTGCTGCTATAAACTTCGGGGTGCATGTACCCCTTCAGATCCCTACATTTGTATCTTTGAGGTAAATACCCAGTAGAGCCAAGATGTCCATCGACAGGTGAATGGATAAAGAAGATGTGGTATACATATATACAATGGAATATTATGCAGCCATCAAAAGGAATGAAATCTTGTCATTTGCAATGACGTGGATGGAACTGGAGGGTATTATGCTGAGCAAAATAAGTCAGTCAGAGAAGGACATGTATCATATGGTCTCACTGATATGAGGAATTTTTAATCTCAGGAAACAAACTGAGGGTTGCTGGAGTGGTGGGGTGTGGGAGGGATGGGGTGGCTAGGTTACAGACATTGGGGAGGGTGTGTGCTATGGTGAGTGCTGTGAATTGTGTAAGACTGATGAATCACGGATCTGTAGCTCTAAAACAAGTAATACATTATATATTTAAAAAAAAAGAAGAAGAAGATAGCAGGAAGGGAAAAATGAAGGGGGGGGAAATTGGAGGGGAAACGAACCATGAGAGACTATGGACTCTGAGAAACAAACTGAGGGTTCTAGAGGGGTGGGGGGTGGGGGGATGGGTTAGCCTGGTGATGGGTATTAAAGAGGGCACGTACTGCATGGAACACTGGGTGTTATACGCAAACAATGAATCATGGAACACTACATCAAAAACTAATGATGTATCATCTAAAACTAATGATGTAATGTAAGGGGATTAACATAAGAATAAAAAAAAAACTAATGATGTAATGTATGGTGATTAACATAACATAGTAAAATTTTTTTAAAAAATTATGAAATTAAAGATATGGTAAATATTTTTATAGCTGAATACTAAAAAGTATTTTTTTTTTCTGCTAGTTTCATCCTATATGTCATTTCTGGGTTTGTTTCTATTGCTTGATTTTTTTATTCTGCTTTGTGTCACATTTGCCTGTTTTTTGCATGCCTGGTAATTTTCTTAATGGATCCTGGGTATTGTGAATCTTGTATTGTTGATTGCTGGATTTCATTTTATTCATTTAAAGGAAACAGTATAATCTAGTTCTATACACTTTTCAGCTCTTGCTGATTTCTGTTTTATGGCTAAAGGTTTTTCTTTTTTGCCATTATAGATATGGATTTAAATTTTTCATATGTTTTCATTAGTATTTAAAAAAAGATTTGTGGTTGAACCCCAGAGGATGTTACATATATATCTATCTTACCTGAAGTTCAGCATCAAGGAATAATATTGGCTGCTTGGATCTGCACTGGGCATTTGAAGGAGGAAATTTTTAAGCTAATACAAAGTTCACTCACACACAGAGGCTTGGCTATTGAAATCTTCAGTTTCCTTCACAGTAAAGATAGCCCAGGTCCTATATTAAAACTGGAGGAATCAATATGGAATAAGGGCAAATAAGGTAAAAGATTTTTATATTTCTCTTTTTTCCATAGCAGGCATATTCCCTGGAACCTTCATGAGCCAAGAAAAGGATGGTTTTATTTTACTGCAAATCTGGATTTCATGTATGTCTTAATGTCGAGGTTGCCTGTTTCTATGGCTCGAAGACAGGGGTTAGGGTCTGTGGGATCAGATGAAAAAAGGCACCTTACTTTCTGTTTGGGAAATCATCAGGAAGCTCTGGGAAATCATCAGGAAGCTCATAAATTAATATGCCCTGTAATATGAAAATGATCCACCCATTGGGCTGATTTATAATTAAGATCGTGTACTTTAGTAAGATGATTGGAAGACATAGTTTACTGCTTTCAGTAAACCTTTAAGGAAGACTTACATTTGATAGTTTTTTTCCCAAATTTTAATTGGGAAATGCCTGATGTCACTTAGACATAGGATATTTGTGAATTATGCAATTATTAAATTATCATAGTGAATAATTGGAAAAAAATTCTCTTCCTGGATTGAAGCTTTCTTGAGAAGTGAATCTGTTATTTGCAATAGAGCCTAGACCTTAGTGTCTGTGGTGCATTTTACTTACAGTGTGGTTTAGAAAGTTTGCATCTTGATTGATGCAGTTTTAATCTATTATGAAGAACCTGCTGTCTCAGTTATAAGAGGGTATTTCTGGGCTATAGTTTACAAGGTTTCTAAGATATGGCACAGAATATAGATGGTCCCCAACTTATGTTCTGACTTACAATGTTTTGACTTTATGATGGTGTGAAAGTGATATGCATTTAGTAGAAACTATACTTCAGGGCGCCTGGGTGGCTCAGTTGGTTAAGCGACTGCCTTCGGCTCAGGTCATGATCCTGGAGTCCCGGGATCGAGTCCCGCATCGGGCTCCCTGCTCAGCAGGGAGTCTGCTTCTCCCTCTGACCCTCCCCCCTCTCATGCTCTCTCTATCTCATTCTCTCTCTCAAATAAATAAATAAAATCTTTAAAAAAAAAAAGAAACTATACTTAAAATTTTGAAGTTTGGTCTTTTTCAGGCTAACAATATGTTGTATTATACACTCTTATGATACTGGACAGCAGCAGCTAGCTATAGGTCCCAGTCAGCCGTGCAATCATGAGGGTAAACAGTGATATACTTACAACCATTCTGTACCTATACAACCATTCTGTTTTTCATTTTGAGTATAGTAGTCAATAAATTACATGAGATATTCAACACTCTACTATAAAATAGGCTTTGTGTTAGATGATTTTGCCCAGCTGTAGGCTAATGTAAGTGTTCTGAACACATTGTAGAGTAAGTTAAGCTAAGCTATGCGGTTCAGCAGGTTAGGTGTATTAAATGCATTTTTTTACTTACAATATTTTCAACTTATGATGGGTTTATTGGGATAAAACCCCATCTTAAGTTCAGGAAGATCTATAATTGTTTATTCAAAAATACGTATTAGCTATCTGCTAGACTTCAGACATTGTCTTTTGTGCAGGAGATGGACAGACAATACACTTTGTACTGTCAAGACTAAGGATTCTCTATAGAGAGGGAGGCAAATAATATACAAAAAACACACAACCCAAATTATGGGAACAGATCAGGGAAGACAACAGTGAAGTTATAGCTGAAGTAATTTAAAATGTTGAGCAGGAGTTTGCTAGAGGGACCTGAGTGGTACTTAAGGCAGAGGGTCCAGCAAGGGCAAAGTCAAAATGTGAGGGAACGTTTTTAAGTTAATTGAGGTGATGTTAGCTACTGTAACAAGTAAGCCTCAATGTCTTTAACAATAAAGGTTTATTTTCATTTAAGTAAAATCTAAAATAGGTATTCCTGGTAAGTATTATGTCTCTCTTCCAAGAAATAATTAAGAGATTGAGGGGTCTTTTTATCTGTGGCTTCCCCATCTTTGTCACATAGCTTCCAGGCTGCTACTCTTACATCTGCATCAAGTCAGCAAGTGGAAGAGAGAGCAGGGAGAATCTTTTTAGGAAATTGGAACACATTGCCCCTGTTCACATTCTGTGGGCTTGAAGTCCATCACATAGTAACACCTCAGTGCCTGGGAGGCTGGGAAATGTAGTTGAGCTGTGTGCCCAGGAAGAAAAGGGAATGGCTTTGGTGGTTAACTTTCTACCATACAGTATATTTTCTGGGAACTGCAAATAATGCTCTCTGGTTCTCTTATTAGTTTAAGTAGAAAAAATGCCAAAAAATAAAGCTGAATAGGTAGTAGACCACATGTTGCTTTTATATTTACTATGCTTCACAATTTGGAATCTTTTCTGAAGTCATTGGGAGTCACTTGAAGAATTTTAATTTGGCAAGTTTGTATGTGCATTTAGAAAGATTGTACCAGCAGTATTTTAAAGAAGCAGAATAATACAGTAGTTGATATTTCATTTCTGGAAGCTCTGTGCCTGATTGTACTTTTAGTTCTTCTATTTACTGAAAATATGACCTTTAAGAAGCTCTGACTTGTTTAAGCTTTTATTTTATTATCTGTAAAATGGAGACGATATTGATACTTATCTCACTGAATTGTCAAATAAAATAATAGTCCTAAAGAAGACTGTAGTGCCGGATGCCGATACGAGGTAAAAAATTAACTCCTATTTTTGTTGTTGATGTTGATGTTTGGTGTGACTGGAGAAACACTGGAAGAAGGTTAGAAGAAGGAAGGAAAGCAGCTAGAAAACCACTGTAATAACTCAGGTGTGAAATGATGAGTTCTTTAATAAATGTGGTGGTAGTACTAGAAATTAAGAGGAGTTTCCTGTTTGAAAACATTAAGTAGGAGGAATAAACATGATTTGGTGACTGACTGAAAGTAGGAGACACAGAAGAAGGAACAAGATTTGTAAGTGTCTGCCTTAGCACAGCTTTCTTGCATGGTGGTGGCAGATACACGGGAGGAGTAGGCTTCTGGACTTTCTGTTTTCTAGCACCTTGAATGAGCCCCTTTGTATTGAATGTAGGGATCCATATCCCCCTGGTTCATGTCACCTACAAGGACTTTTGTAGACCAGGCTGGGAGTTCTGCCCATTCTAACCTCAGAAGAGACCTCAGTGAGCTAAATAACAGTGATTCCAGTTCTCAGCCTGAATAATAAATGATCCTTATTGCTTCACTTCCCAGGACTTTTATAGCCATGGCTTCGGAGGTGGGGCTGTGGGTCATTCTGTGTCCAGGCCCCTATATTGGGAGCGACTTAGACCTTGGAGGCTTACCCAGGTAAGTTATTATCTGAGGCTCCTGGCCATGACTCCACATGGGCCCCTAGCACATTCAAATGGAAGTTAGAGCAAAGGGTTTTGCTGGTTTTCTGTGTACATTTTTAAACTATACTCTTTTCCTACTTAGTGACATAGAAAATGAACTTTGATTTACTGGGATTTATATAGTATGTGTTTGTTTTATATAAACCTCCGTCTCATTTCTGCAGTGTAAATAAGATAGAGTACTTTTTTTATTTTAGTAACAACTAGTGGCTACCACTTAAGCAATACCTTTGTAAGTTCTAGTTTATTGTGATGGAGGTACAAATAGTAAGAATTTGGGTTGATTATCTCTTTTTAAAGAGGGGTTTACCCTTTTGTTAGCTTCTAATCATTTTTTATTGTAGTAAAATACACATAACATAAAAATTTACCATTTGAAAGTGTACAGTTTTGTGGCAATTAAGTACCTCAAAAATGTCGAACAACCATCACCACTCACTAGCACCAGACTTTTGTCACCCAAAAAGGAAGCCCTACATCCAGTCAACTCCCATTATTCCTTTTCCCAGCCCCTGGCAACCACCAATTGGCTTTCAGACCGGTTGGTTTGCCTATTCTGTATATTTCATATAAATGGAATTATAGAATATGTGACCTTTTGTAACTGGCTTCTTTGTAATGTTTTCAAGACTCACCCACGTAGTAGCATGTACAGTTCTTCATTCCCCTGTTATGGCTAAATAATATTCCATCAAAGAGCATTTTTTAAAAACTTTGAAACAGCTTTATAAAAGTCTCACTCCAGACTAGGGGTTGGTAAACCTTTTCTGTAAAAGACCAGGTAATAAATATTTTCCACTTTGAGGACCACATACACAGTCTGTTGTGACTACGCAATCCTGCTCTTGTAGCATGAACACAGCTGTGACAATATGTAAACAAAGGGTGTGGCTGTGTTCCAATAAAACTTTATTTACAGAAACAGACAATGGCTTTGATTTGGCCTGTGGGCTGCAGTCTGATGACTCTGCTCTGGATCATTTCATCATTACACAACTCTGATGTGTATTTTGAGGAAAGAGGCGGTGGCTAAGGTGCTGAGCTATTTGCAACTAGAACGCAGATTGCTTTTTCTTAAAGATGCATTAAGATCTCACAATATACTATTCCAGTGTGGCTGTCCTTGTTTTCCAGCCTCATGCTTGAGTATTTCTTATTGCTGTTTCCCACCCCAAGAATGATTCCTACTTTTTCAATCCTAGCTGGTTACTCCAGGATCCAAAAATGAAGCTGCGAACAACTTACAGGGGCTTCACTAAAGCAGTGAATCACTATTTTGATAAGATAATTCCCAAGATTGTACAACTCCAGGTAAATATAAATTCCCCATTCCTATGACCAAGAGAAGTAATTGCCTCAGTTGATTTCCTGGATAAGGCTAGCCTATTTTCTTTTTTTTTTTTTTTTTAAGATTTTATTTATTTATTTGACAGAGAGAGAGAGAGATAGCGAGAGAGGGAACACAAGCAGGGGGAGTGGGAGAGGGAGAAGCAGGCTCCCCGCTGAGCAGGGCGCCCGACGCGGTGCTCAGTCCCAGGACCTCGGGATCATGACCTGAGCCAAAGGCAGACGCTTAACGACTGAGCCAACCAGGCGCCCCAAGGCTAGCCTATTTTCTATCACACAGAAGCGTGTATATAGCAGCTCGTTCCGATTCCTTATTTAAGAAATATTAGGTTTTTATTACCTTGCTTTTGTACCTGTTTCCTATCTACTGTCCAACTGGAAGCCTTTTCTCTGGCAGTGGACTTGAAATTGCACTCTGTATATTTTTGTTTTCCCTTCTCCATTATATCTTTGCCCTCAGTCACCATAAATGGGAAATTAATGATAGTCCTCAAAATGTCTTAATTTGGCTGCTAACGGTAGCTACTTGTCAGTCCTTCACACATAATAGATGGGTGACTTTAGGTCAGCAATTTTGTAGAAGTTGCAATTTATTTGTTTTTTTAACATCCCTCCACCACAATAAAACCATGGTGCCGAGCATAATCATTGTTTAGTGCTACTATATTTCTAAAATGTTTGGAAAATATAAGAAGGACTATATACTAGAGAGAAAATGAACAGAGGGAGGGAACAAAAATGTAACATGTATTACGTATCAAGCTTTCTGTGAGGCAGTCAACATTTACCTAGCTTATCTCATTGCCACAGTAATTTCAAATTCACACTCTGTTAAGCCCTCTCCTACCCACATATAAGTTTGCCATTGCCTCCATTCAATCTATGATAACATCTCCTTCAAATGATTACTGTGGAGAGTTGGTTCCTAACATTGTGAGTATCTCAGTTAATCAGACTCAGGAAAGCCATTAAAACCACTAAGTGGGGCGCCTGGGTGGCTCATTTGGTTAAGCGACTGCCTTCGGCTCAGGTCATGATCCCGGAGTCCTGGGATCGAGTCCCGCATCGGGCTCCCTGCTCAGCGAGGAGCCTGCTTCTCCCTCTGACCCTCCCCCCTCTCATGTACTCTCTCTCTCTCATTCTCGCTCTCTCAAATAAATAAATCTTAAAAAAAAACAAAAACAAAAAACCACTAAGTGGCTGAAGAGTGTGAATCTGTGTGCCATTTGGGGGAGGGGGAGTGTAGAGATCATCCTTTACAAAGATTAGAGCTATGCTGTCCAGTATAGTAGCCATAGCCACATGCAGTTATTTAAACTTAATTAAAGTCAAATAAAATTAAAAATTCATTTCTTCATTTACAGTAGACACATTTTTAGTGCTCAGTAGGCATGTGTGGATGGTTGCTACCATACTGGACAATGCAAACACAGAATATGTTCATCATCGGAAAGTTCTGCTGGACAGCATTGAACTAGAGTACTCAGCCCACCCCAAATCAGACTTCTTCGTCTTGAAACTCCTGGAAAACTAAATTAATAAACAGAACCTTGCTTAAGGAGCACAAAATCAGGGTCTGAGGAGGGTGGGAGGCCTCAAAAGCATTTTATCATAGTGTTATAAATCAGCACTTGCAACTGAGTAGCCGCCCTTTAGAACTTTTCGTATCTGGTTCTGGGTCTCTTGCTAATAATCCCAGGTACTGTCAATTTCTGGATCTTCCCTCTTTCCTTATCTATTCTCTAATCTGCTACATTCATAATTGGATGGATGGGAAAGGGGAAGTGAGAAGGAAGTTTTGAAAAACTTTTTCAGTGTTTGTCAGCAGAAGATGACATTTAATGGTTTTGAGGGAGAACTCTTTTTTTTTTTTCTATTTTTTTTATTATGTTAATCACCATACATTACATCATTAATTTTTGATGTAGTCTTCCATGATTCGTTGTTTGCATATAACACCCAGTGCTCCATGCAGTATGTGCCCTCTTTAATACCCATCACCAGGCTAACCCATCCCCCCACCCCCCTCCCCTCTAGAACCCTCAGTTTGTTTCTCAGAGTCCATAGTCTCTCATGGTTTGTCTCCCCCTCCGATTTCCCCCCCTTCATTCTTCCCCTCCTGCTATCTTCTTCTTCCTCTTCTTTTTTTAACATATAATGTATTATTTGTTTCAGAGGTACAGATCTGAGATTCAACAGTCTTGCACAATTCACAGCGCTTACCAGAGCACATACCCTCCTCAGTGTCTATCACCCAGTCACCCCATCCCTCCCACCCCCCACTCCAGCAACCCTCCGTTTGTTTCCTGAGATTAAGAATTCCTCATATCAGCGAGGTCATATGATACATGTCTTTCTCTGATTGACGTATTTCACTCAGCATAATACTGAGGGAGCACTTTTTTGGGCCGGGCCTTTTGTCCTCTTTTTTCCCCTATCAGGATACAGTGCAGTCAGTTATTCCTTTCTTGCTAAAAATTCTCCCATTTCAACTTTTTCCACCCAGTTGCTCCTGAGTCATGATGAACACAGGTTTTGATGTGCCAACACTTCAGTGGCACTTATACATAGTCCTGGGTGTTGTCCACATTCTTACTTGCATGGTTGGTATGGAGTTTAATTCTTAGAAGTCAGCACTCCTTCTATTTCTATATGCTGGGGGGAGTACCTCACTCTTGCCCATGTATCTCCAAGAGTAGATTGAGGAGGTGCCGAAGTGGGCATGATGAAGCTTGACTAGGGTGTGGCAGGTGCAAGATATGAAGAGGAAATATATTGGCTGGACTGGAGAAAACCATAAAGATAGGGGATGACTGAGCATGTGACCATCAACAGACAGGAGTCAGTAGGGATGGGAAATACGAAGATTTGCAAGAGGGCATAATTAGGAGAGCAGAAGGGGATGTGGTCCAGCACAAAGTTGGGATTAATAGAGAACCATGAGAAACATCAACATTTAAGAGGTGGGTAGGGCAAGAGGAGCTCACAAAAGAAACTGAAGAGTAGTGACCAGGGAGGCAGGCCAGAAACTAGGAGAGAGCAATAAGAGACCACAGAAGAGAGGGTTTCTTTCAAGAAGGAGAAGGTAGTCAAGGATGTCGCATGTTGCTCAGAGAGATAGTAAATTTGGATTAAAATTTATTGTTTGAACTTAGCAAAGAGAAGGTAATGTTAATAATGTAGGTGGAATGGAAAGAATGGAAATGAGTAAAAGAGTAAAAGAGAATAAGAAGTCAGGTGTTAGTACAGGAATATTTCAGAGTTTGTCCATGAAGGTGAAGGGGACAAGATAGTGGGAACTGGAGGGGGATGTGGTCCAGGCAAGTTATTTTTAACAGAGGACTTTGAGTCAATTTAAATGATTATGGGGAAGGTTTAGTAAAGGAGATGATGATACAGAAGACAGAAGGGTAGTCTGAAACAAGTGAAGTTCCTGAAAAATAAGAAGGAGGTGAGCCAACTCTTAGGATGGGAGACACTTGACTCCTTTAGCTGGTGCTAAGGGAGAAAGGATGGAAGTGGAAGTCATGCTTAATGCATGGAATTATGAAGGAAAAGGGTGGGAGTCCATTAATAAGGAGTATAGAAAAGGTAGGATTCTAGGAGCAGTTGACTGCAGACTGTGGAGTGAGAGATACTGCCTGAACTATGGTTTAACTTGGAGTTGAGTTGAGGAATATGTTATTTTTATGGCACTCTAAATATGTGTGTACAACAGCATATTGAGAAAATCTAGCTTTTCCCACCAGTAACTTCACTCTCAAACTCTCGTCTCCTTAACCCTCAGTATGGAAAGGGAGGCCCCATCATTGCTCTGCAGGTTGAGAATGAATATGGTTCATATCATCAGGATGGAAGATACATGTCATATATTAAAAAGGTAAGTGTTCCTTTAATTTTCCTCCATATTTACATATTTCTTTTCTCACTTTGTTAGTTTGTGGAGCAAACATATCCCGATTAGCTATAGCTTGCATGATACCATGGGATATAAAGATGAATAAGGTCCAGTTTAATTTTTTCATGCATTTGCATCCTAGAGTGGAGACAAGAAACTACCTACACAACTCTCATGTAAGGCAAAGAGTGATGTTAAAATATTTTTCCTTTCCGGGCGCCTGGGTGGCTCAGTCAGTTAAGCGACTGCCTTCGGCTCAGGTCATGATCCTGGAGTCCCGGGATCGAGTCCCACATCGGGCTCCCTGCTCAGCAGGGGGTCTGCTTCCCTCTCTGCCCTCTTCCCTCTCGTGCTCTCTGTCTCTCATTCTCTCTCTCTCAAATAAATAAATAAAATCTTAAAAAAAAAAATATTTTTCCTTTCTGTGAACCTCACAGCTCTCTTTTGGTTGGTGTTTGTATAATACATACTTCTCTGTCCTCTTAGTTTCAATTATTCTGGATTCATATGCTTAAGGAACATACCTTGTAAGCAGTATATAATTAAAATTTGTTTTTGTTAATTCATTATGAAAATTCTTGTTTTTTAAATGAAGTATTTGGCTTATTTACATTTAATATGATTACTGACAGTTGCATTTAAATCTACCATCCTGTTAACTTTCTTTCTATTTGTCCTACCTGTCCTATGGTCCTTTCTCTCTCTCTCTTTTTTTTTTATTCTTTTGGATTGACTATTTTTTTATTATTCCATTTTTTCCTGTATTAGCTTATTAAACATTTTTCACTTTTCTTTTAGTATTGGCCATAGAGACTACTGTGCGTCCTAGAATTATTAATGTCTAATATAAATTAGTGTGCTTGCCAGTTCCAAGGCAAAGAAAGCACCTGAGAACAGTTTAATTGCATTTTCCTCCTTTCTTTCCTCAGTACTGTTGTTATTTCTTTTAATGTTAAATATATTTTAGACACACAAGAACTTATTTTTATTATTATATGGAGTCATTTAGAGTTATGTACATAATTTACTTTTTGTTGCTCTTCTCTCCTCTCTGCATCTCTGAGCTTTATCTCTCTTATCATTTCCTCTGCCTAAAGAACACCTATTTGTATTTTCTTTGTTGCAGATATGCTATTAACAAATTCTCTCACCTTTTGTTTGCCTGAAAATGTGCCTAGCTCATCATCATTTTGAAGGATATTTGTACTGTATGTAGAATTCTAGATTGGCAATTATTTTCTTTGATGATTCTCTGGCGTACATTGTTTTTATTAAGAAGTTAGGTATTGATACAATTATTGTTCCTTTGAAGGTAAAATGTATTTTTCTTCTGGCTTCTTTTAAGATTTATTTTTTTGTTTTCCCTCAGCTTTCCTAAGATTTGGCTAGGTGTGGTTTTTATTTTTATTCTGCTTACATGTGTTTGCACCCTTCATTATGTGGCTTGAAGTCTTTAATTGGTTTTGGAAAATCTTCAGCAACTCTCAGCTCTATTTTTTTTCTCTCTTCTCCTCTAGGACTTCTGTTATATAAAACTAGATATTTTCATCATATCTATTTTGCTCTTTTCTGGATGATTTTTCCTTTTTTTTTTTTTAAAGATTTTATTTATTTATTTGACAGAGAGAGAGGGAGACAGCAAGAGAGGGAACACAAGCAGGGGGAGTGGGAGAGCGAGAAGCAGACCTCCCTCAGAGCAGGGAGCCCGATGCGGGGCTTGATCCCGGAACCCTGGGATCATGACCTGAGCCGAAGGCAGATACTCAACGACTGAGCCACCCAGGCGCCCTCTGGATGATTTTTTCTAAGATATCTTGTAATTTATGAATTTTCTCTGCAGCTTTGCCTAATTTGATGTCAAACCTAGTTCTCAATTTCAGATATATGATTTTTAGCTCTAGAATTTTCATTTGATTCTTTTCTGGTTTCCTTTTTTTTTGGCCAAAATTTTCCACTTTTAAAAAACTCCTTGAACATATTAATTATAATTATTTCAAAGCAAGTGTTCTAGTTTAGATGAAAAGTTATATGGCAACTTACCAACCAGCCATATTGCTTGCTCGGGCTAAAGATGTGAAACATCGCATCTATATAGGACCTATGGTAGTGGAAGGGTTGACTGTAATTAATATATGACACACTGTCTCCTCTCACTCATTATGTTCACCTTTCAGCCTTCCCTGTTTTTCAGAAGAGTTCAGAAAAAGCAAACCACCTTCTCATAATCAACAAGGATAATTGCAGGAATAGTTTCGCCTTCAGGATATTGTGATCCATAGGCCCAGGAAAGGCATCCCTTTGGCTTTTCTCAGTATTTATGGCCATAGTCTTAATATTTGACCTTTCAAGTAAATAAGTTTCTTAGCCTCTTCTCTCTCTCTTTGATTTAGACTCTCTTGGAAAGTAGAGACATTAAAGTCTCATGCAGCAAGTGTGACTATAGATTGACTAAACAAAAATTTACTTGCGCTTGCCATTGACCAAAGGAAAACCAGCAGTTGTGTGTGTGTTTCTTAATCCATCCTGTGAGTTGAGTCCACAGCATGTGGTTAATTTGAGCATGAGTGTGGAAGAGGAGGTTTGTCTTAAGCTCTCTGATGCACTAGACAAAATCTGGGATTCAGGTCCTTAGGGGAAAGCACTGTATTAAGGTGAATGAAAATAGTCCCACTGCCTCTTCCTTTAGGTCTGATATTTTAATTATCAGTTTGGTCTTTCTGAATGTGGCTGAGGCAGGGATGATTTTTTTGTTCTAATTTACTAACTTAGAAGTAGTTGGATGAAGGAATTAGAACTTTTTCTCCATTCCTCAGCTTCATTCCAGTATTTTTATCACCATCATTTTTTTCTAGAGAGAAGCCATTCCATGGGATCAGGGACAGTTCATTTACCTTACCAAATTTCTCCACAGGCCCTGATCACAAGAGGGATCAAGGTGTTACTTATGACTGCTGATAATGGAGATGAACTGAAAAGAGGCCACTTAAAACGGGGTACAATTTCTCTTTATTCTTTTTCCTGTACTAGTGAAGTCTGAAACAGAATAGCAGTCCTTCTGATGCTTTATTTCTCCCACTTCCCATGGATGCTTTATTTCTTTTTAAAGATTTTATTTATTTGAGAGAAAGAGCATGAGAGAATGCAGCCCACAAGTGGGGGGAGGGGCAAAAGAAGAGGGGGAGGGAGAAGCAGACTCCCCACTGAGCACGGAGCCTGACTGAGGGGCCTGATCCCCAGGACCCCGAGATCACAACCTGAGCTGAAGTCAGATGCTTAACCGACTGAGCCACCCAGGTGCCCCGAGGCCCCATAGTTTTTAGGAAAAAGTGGTGGGGCTGAGTTAAGGAACCAGTCCTTACCTTGCTACCCCACCAGCTGTTACCTTCAGAGCACCAACAATGCAGAACACTTGCTCCATCCTGTTCGGTCCATAGTGGCAAGAGTGGGGCCTGGCTGGGACCAGAGTAAAGACTATCTTTGTCATTGCCAAATGGCTATGACCTAACAACAGGAAGTAGAGGCAGTGTCAGAGAAATAGTACTGTCATGGACCAAGCCCCAGGAGCTCAGGGGCTAGAGAAGTTTGGGGAATCAACATAGTAGGGAAACATGGAATAGAATTATAAGGAGGAAATATGGATTGATACTTAGGAAAATGGGAAAAGACGATGTGCAGACAAATAGAACCAGAGAACAGTGCTATTTGCAGTTCTTTCACCCATATAGCCTGTCAGGCATGTTCTCTGCTGGCCTTCCTCCCATCTTTTGGCATCCTTCATCTTGTAGGAGAGGCAGGATAGTGTTCTGAATTAGAAGTCAGGAGATCTATAGTCAAGTTTTAGGTCTTAGGCTATTCATCTCTCTGGGCTGAGTTTCTTCATTTGGCTTTTATTTATTCATCAGCATAATGTGATTTATTTTAACTGCCCTTATTGTCTGGGTCATTCATTGTAAATGCTACATGAAGGGATGTATGTGAAAGCACTTTATATGGAGCAGGTATGGACTCACATGCAGGATCATATCTTTATTATTCACCACAATCAATAAAGTGTTAATGAGAACTACCTGTGAGGTGTATGTGCAGAAGGTGTGGAGGCCCAGGTCTTCATCCTGTGTCCGGGAGCATGTTCTCTCTCTGCTCAACAGTGCTTGTAGGAGAACCTTATAAACAGTGTCTCCTTTTCCTCCACAGTACTTTCCACTGTCCACATGAAACATATAAAGAAAGAAACTTACGATACGCTCTTATCAATTCAGGTAAGGACATTTCAGAGATGGGAGATGTTTTGATTCTTGCTCACACTAGAACTCATTTTGGGGGGGAGAGTCTCAGCAGTGATTAATTCAGTTAAAACCTGGATCTGTTATGCCCTTGAAATGCCTGCTCTAGGTGGTTTGGGGTATAATTAAATCAAGTTCAAATGCTTACAGTGCCTGGCCCATAGCCCCTTAGAAGGATACAGAATGAGAAACTTAGCATACTAGCTAGCAGGGCAGCATCAGTAGGAACCCTCCTATCAGTCCAGGGGCTATACCCTACCTCAAGTGACAGCTCAGGTTTTAGGGAATGGGAACCATCCTTGCAGAGAAGCCTCAGTCTCAGTGGAGGAACCAACCAGTATCCTTTATCACAGCTCTATAGGTATAGATTCCAGGTCTGCTAAAGGGAGCTCTTGGTTTCAAGATACACTGCATGCAGGAATCTAGGTCTACACTAGGAATTTATATATCATTCATAGTCCTCCAAACCAGATATAATTTGCTAATCAGAGGTAATTTTAATCATAACATGGTTATGATAACATGGATAACATTCTGCCTTTGTCTTGTTTTCAGATAGACCTGGTTTTGCATGGGCACAGAGAGAGGTTTTTGTTAGCCCTTTACTCATGACCCCATTCACCTGTAACTATTTATGATCCAGTGAGAAAGACAAGGAATGTAAATAAACACAAGATAGGAAGTGCTAATTGCAATAAAACTATTAATGGGTAACCGGAGATCAGAGGGTGGCATAGATTTCTACCACCAGCTGAGATCCATGGTTACATGTTTCATTTTGCACAGGACTGAGCTATGTGATATTAGCAGCAAAAGAAGAATATGTTAATTACCATAAATGTAAAATAATGCCTGGAATTCTGAAAACTGTTAAATCCCTGATTCTCCTCCCCTATGGTCTGAGACAGCACTAAGATTTAGAGAAGAGTACAAAGGGAGATGAATCCAGCCTTATAACATCTGGGCCAACATACAGGTAGGTCAGAGATGTGCAGGGATTAGGGTGAGTGCATTCCAAGAGAATATGAAGAGGGACTATAATTCCCAGAGCAAAGTAAACACTCAGATAGATGCAAACATTATGATAATAGAGGAAGAATGCGGGGGGGGGGACAATAAAACCAGTGGAATCCAGAGTTAAAAGTGATACGCTGTCTATAATTAGCAAAGTTCTGAAAATGAGGTCATTTGTTTATTTATTGAGTCAGTCAGTAAATGTTTTTAGCATCTACTGTGTACCAGTTAGGTACTTTTCAAGGCATTGTGTATAAAGCAGTGAATGAAATCTATAAAAGCAGAACTTCTGGAGCTTATAATTCAGTGGTAAGAGACAGACAATAAACAAATAAAGGCAAATATAGAGTATGAGGTAGTAAAAAGAGCTCGAAAGACATATGATAATATTTATAAACACAGCTTTTAGTTTATGTAATCCTCCCATCTTTTCATGTTTATTTCTTATATTACCATGTTAAAAGCTATTAATCTTATTCTCATTTAGCAGATGAGGAAATCATGATTTAGGTTAAATTACTGATTTTAGATCACAGGTGGATCTATCCACAGGTGAATAATCCGATCATATAATGGAATAACCCAGGCTTAAATTTAAACCTTCTGCTTCCAAATCCCGTGCTCTTCTCACTTTCTTATATCATTAACCATTTAAACTCCTTCTGTGGTGAGAGAATGATTTGATACAATATGGGAGCAATTACAGGACTTAAATAGTGAAAATGAGTACCCATAGCTTTAGAAAGTTCATTGTAATTTGTTTCTAGTGCATTTCTTATGTGATAAAGTGAACATGAGAGAAACACAATTCTTAGGACAGATGTTGTAACTGAATATGGGGAGAAAGCAGAGCTTTTGAGTCCCTATTTTGTTTCTGTGTTCTCTATCAGAGATTCCTCTCCAAACTGGACAAGGTAGAACTACATAGTTAAGGGGGAGCTAAAGCTGGAAGTGGATGAGAAGTTAGATGTTTCAAATTTAGATCAGAAGGAGCACATTATTTTGAGTGGGTACTTTGTGTCAGATCCTGTGCTAGGCTCTGGATATATACTGGTGATGAAAAAGATATCTTCTTTGTCCTTGTGGAGGCTATTTCCAGGATTGTTCAATGAGTATGGGGGCTCTGTTGTTGGCTTTGTTCTGACTGATCCTCTTCTGAGGGAAGATACAGAAGCTGTGCTTGTCAAAGGTCTAGATGAGACAGTGCTGGAAGGGAGTGCTCATCCACCAAATGATGGGATCTTTTGTATCACAGTAGGCTGAAGTTAACACAGAGTAATTATAAAGTCCCTGCATTAAAATTAACAACAAGGGTGCCTGGGTGGCTCAGTCGTTAAGCGTCTGCCTTCAGCTCAGGTCATGATCCCAGGGTCCTGGGATCGAGTCCCACATCGGGCTCTCTGCTCGGCAGGAAGCCTGCTTCTCCCTCTCCCACTCCCCCTGCTTGTGTTCCTGCTCTCGCTATCTCTCTCTCTGTCAAATAAATAAATAAAATCTTTAAAAAAAAATAAAAATAAAATAAAATTAACAATAAAACAACAACAACAAAGCTGAAATACCAAAATGCAGACGAGAAGAGATCCATTTTGAAGGCAGTTTATACGAAAGATTTAGGATGCTGTTGATGGCAGCCTTCACCTAAATCAAATCTGTGACATCTACTGCCAATAGTTTTGAAAACTTGGGTTTTATTACTGTGAGTGACATTACTACATTTCTTCATACTGGTAGGAGCACAATTGAAGTATTTGTTTTTGTGTTTCTGCTCAGGCCATTTTGTCTTAGGAGATATTTTAGCAAAGTGGAATGCTTCCAGGAAATATAATTTAGGATTTCGCCAAAAATAAATGAAAGGAACTGGGAGTTTAGTTCGGAGTTGACCAAGATGGTGACACAGGAGACTCCTGAGCGCCCTTCCTCCCACACATACCCCAAATGTACAGCCACCCGCAAGCAATGCCCTCTGAAATAGGTCCAGAAACTAGCTGAGTGACTCTACATATTGTGAGAATGAAAAAATATCCACATCAAAATAGGTGGGAAAGGCTGAGACACGTTCTCACCATAAACCTCACTCCCTGATATAGTGTCAGAAACTAGAGGGAACCCTCAGCTCCTAACTACTCCCTGAGGAGTGGAGGATTCAGACCCCACATCTAATGCCCCAACCTTTAAGACTCCCACTGGAGGTATGGGCTTCTAAACACCTAGGTCCGAAAGCTGTGCCCATGAGGCCCACAAGACTATTAAAAAAAAGAAGAAGAAGAAGCAATTATAATGGCCTCATGAGCACTAATCATGACTGTCCCTCCAGGGCTCAGTACAGAGGGAGAGGCAAAATCATCCATGTCCCAGTCTGTCCCCAGAGAGGTATACCTGCGACTTTTAAAAGTTGCTGCCTGAGGGCCAGGCTTCTAATTTAGCAGTCAACTACAGGCTGGCTGCAATTTTCCAGTCCTGGGAAGCTGGCAAACACATTTCACACCAGTTCATGCCAATAATAAAACCAACTTCCCAGCATCTCCCTGGATGGAGCTTAACAACATACTTTCCTTGCTGGTGCCTGAGAGTCCAGCCTCTAATCAGCCTGCAATTGGTTGCTGATTATGATCCTCTCCTTTGGGACACTGTCAGCTCTTGGCACATGCTCAACTACTGTGAGCCACTAAAAACAAAGAAGACAGCTTAGACAATCACAAAAGTTTGAGAGACAGCTAGGAACTTAGGCTGGGCTGATCAACAAGGCTCATCTCCTACATGAGATCATTCTGTCAAGATGGGGAGAGATGGCTGTTTTATCTAATACATAGAAATTAGCAGTCAAAGAAAATGAAAACAAACAAACAAACAAAAAAAACATAGAGGAATAAGTTCCAAACAAAAGAAGAAGAAACTCCAGAAACAGATCTTAATGAAATGTAAATAAGTGCTTTGCCTTATAGAGAGTTCCAAATAATCATCATAAAGATACTTACTGAGGTCAGGAGTGCAATGTATATGCAAAGTGAGAATTTCAACGAAGAGAAAATATAAAAAAGTACCAAACAGAAATCATAGAGCTGAAGAATACAATAATTGAACTGAAAAATCCAATAGAGGGGCTCAACAGTAGAGTTGATGAAGTGGAAAAAACAGATCTGCAAACTCAAAGACAGGGCGGTAGAATTCATCCAGTCATAAGAGAATGGAAAAAAAGTGTGCTGATAGCTTAAGGGATTTATGGGGCACCATATGGGACAAATCAAACAGATGAATATACACATTATAGAGATCCTGGAAGGAGAAGAGGACTGTTTGTTTCAGCAAAAAAGCTGATGGTATTTTAATAAGGATTGCCTTAAATGTATAATTGCTTTGGGTAGCCTAGACATTTTAATAATATTTGTTCTTTCAATACATGAGCATAGAATGTTTTTCCATTTCTTTGTCTTCCTCAATTTCTTTCATAAGTGTTCTATAGTTTTCAGAGCATAGATCCTTTACCTCTTTGGTTTGGTTTATTCCTAGATATCTTATGGGTTTTATTGCAATTGTAAATGGGATCAATTCCTTGATTTCTCTTTATTCTGCCTCATTGTAGTGTAAATGACTTCTGTGCATTTATTTTATATCCTGCCACTTTGCTGAATTCCTGTATCAGTTCCAGCAATTTTTTGGTGGAGGCTTTTGAGTTTTCTACACAGGTATCATGTTGTCTGTGAAGAGTGAGAGTTTGACTTACTCTTTGCTGATTTGGTGCAGTTTATTTCTTTTTGTTGTCTGATTGCTGAGGCTAGGCCTTCCAATACTATGTTGAACTGTGGGTTTTTCATATATGGCTTTTATGATATTGAGGTATGTTCCTTCTATCCCTACCCTGTACAGAGTTTTTATCAGGAAAGGATGCTGTATTTTGTCAAATGCTTTTTCTGCATCTGTTGAGAAGATCATTTGATTCTCTTTCTTTTATTAATGTGCTGTATCAAACTGATTGATTTGCAGATCTTCAACCACCCTTGCAGCCCAGGAATAAATCCCACTTGTTTGTGGTGAATAATCCTTTTAATGTACTGTTGGATCCTATTAGCTAGTAGCTTGGTGAGAATTTTTTTTATCCATGTTCATCGGGGATAGGTCTGTAATTCTCCTTTTTAGTGGGGTCTTTGTCTGGTTTTGGTATCAAGGTAATGCTGGCTTCATGGAATGAGTTTAGAAGATTTCCTTCCATTTCTATTTTATGAAACAGATTTAGAAGAATAGGTATTAATTCTTCTTTAAATGTTTGGTAGAATTCTGCTGGGAGGAGGCCATTTGGCCCTGGACTCTTTTTTTTGGGAGATAATTTTGATTACTGATTCAATTTCTTTGCTGGTTATGGGTCTGTTCAGGTTTTCTGTTTCTTCTTGTTTCAGTTTTGGTAGCTTATATGTTTCTAGGAATTCATCCATTTCTTCCAGATTGCCTAATTTGTCGGCATATAATTGCTCATAATATTCTCTTATAATTGTTTGTATTTATGTGGTATTGGTTGAGATCTCCCCTCTTTCATTCATGATTTTATTTATTTGGTTCCTCTCTCTCTCTCTCTCTCTGTCTTTTTTATAAATCTCGCTGGGGGTTATCAATCTTATTAATTCTTTCAAAGAACCAGTTCTTAGTTTCATTGTTCTGTTCTACTATGTTGTTTTTTTTTTAATTTCTATATTTTTATTTCTGCTCTAATCTTTATTATTTCTCTTCTCCTGCGGGATTTAGGCTTTATTTGTTGTTCTTTTTCCAGCTCCTTTAGATGTAAGTTAGGTTGTATCCTTGAGACTTTTCTTATTTCTTGAGAAAGGCTTGTATTGTTATATACCTCCCTCCTAGGACTGCCTTTGCTGCATCCCAAAGGTTCTGAACTGTAGTGCTTTCATTTTCATTTGTTCCCGTGTATTTTTTTAATTACTCTTTAATTTCCTAGTTGACCCATTCATTCTTTTTTTTTTTTTTTTTTTTTTTAAAG
This sequence comes from Neomonachus schauinslandi, assembly GCF_002201575.2. NCBI lineage: Eukaryota > Metazoa > Chordata > Mammalia > Carnivora > Phocidae > Neomonachus > Neomonachus schauinslandi. The sequence continues at coordinate 81,580,416 of NC_058413.1, read as the reverse complement.
ATTTTATTTATTTATTTGACAGAGACAGAGATAGCGAGAGCAGGAACACAAGCAGCGGGAGTGGGAGAGGGAGAGCAGGCTTCCCGCTGAGGAGGGAACCCGATGTGGGACTCGATCCCAGGACCCTGGGATCATGACCTGAGCCGAAGGCAGACGCTTAACGACTGAGCCACCCAGGCGCCCCTGACCCATTCATTCTTTCAAAGGATGCTCTTTAACCTCTATGTATTTGTGGTCCTTCCAAATTTTTTCTTGTAGGTGACTTCAAGTTTCAAAGCATTGTATTCTGAAAATCTGCATGGAATAATCCCAATCTTTTTGTACCAGTTGAGACCTGATTTGTGACCCAGTATGTGATCTGTTCTGGAGAATGTTCCATGTGCACTCAAGAGGAATGTATATTCTGCTGTTTTAGGATGAAATGCTCTGAATATATCTATGAAGACCATATGGTCCCATGTGTCATTCAAAGCCCTTGTTTCTTAGATGATCTTTCCGTTGCTATGAGTGGGGTGTGAAAGTCCCCTACTATTACTGTATTATTATCAATGTGTTTCTTTAATTTTGTTATTAATTGGTTTATATATTTGGGTGCTCTCAAGCTGGGGGCATAAATACTTACAATTGTTAGATCTTCTTGTTGAATAGACCCTTTTATTATTATATAGTGTCCTTCTTCATCTCTTATTAAGGCTTTGGTTCAAAATCTAGTCTGATATAGGATGGCTACTCCAGTTTTCTTTTGATGTCCTTAGGCATGTTAAATGGTTCTCCACACCCTTACTTTCCATCTGAAGGTGCCTTTGGATCTAAAATGAGTCTCTTGTAAACAGCATATCAGTGGGTCCTGTTTTTTTTTTTTTTATGCATTCTGATACCCTATGTCTTTTGATTAGAGCATTTAGTCCATTTACATTCAGATTAATTATTGAAAGATACAAATTTAGTGTCATTATATTACCTGTAAAGTCACTGTTCCTGTAGATTGTTTCTGTTCCTTTCTGGTCTTGATTTCTTTTGGGCTCTCTCTTCGCTCAAAGGATCCCCTTTAATATTTCTTACAGGATTGGTGTAGTGTTCACGAATTGCTTTAGTTTTTGTTTGTCCTGGAAACTCTTTGTCTCTCCTTCTATTCTGAATGACAGTTTTGCTGGATAAAGTATTCTTGGCTGCATATTTTTCCCATTTATCATGTTGAATATATCATGCCAGTCCTTTCTGGCCTGCCAGGTCTCTGTGGACAGGTCTGCTGCCAGCCTCGTTTCTACCCTTGTAGTTTAAGGACCTCTTGCCCTGAACTGCTTTCAGGATTCTCGTTTTATCTTTGAAACCTGCAAGTTTCGCTATAATACGTCAAGATGTTGACCTATTTTTATTGATTTTAAGGTGGGGGGAGTTCTCTGTGCCTCCTGGACTTGAATGCCTGTTCCCTTCACCAGATTAGGGAAGTTCTCAACTATAATTCGTACAAATAAACCTCTGTCCCTCTGTCCTGCTCTTCATTTTCTGGGACCCCCATCATCAGGATATTAATTTGCTTTATGGAATCATTGAGTTCTCGAAATCTCCCTTCATGATCTGGTGGTTGTCTTTTTTTTTAATTTAATTTTATTATGTTATGTTAATCACCATACATTACATCATTAGTTTTTGATGTAGTGTTCCATGATTCATTGTTTCCGTATAACACCCAGTGCTCCATGCAGTATGTGCCCTCTTTAATACCCATCAGCAGGCTAACCCATCCCCCCACTCCCCACCCCTCTAGAACCCTCAGTTTGTTTCTCAGAGTCCATAGTCTCTCATGGTTTGTCTCCTCCTCTGATTCCCCTCTTCATTTTTCCCTTCCTACTATCTTTTTTTTTGATATAATGTATTATTTGTTTCAGAGGTACAGATCCAAGATTCATCAGTCTTACACAATTCACAGTGCTCACCATAGCACATAACCTCCCCAATGTCTTATCACCCAGCCACCACATCCCTCCCACCCCCCACCACTCCAGCAACCCTCCGTTTGTTTCCTGAGATTAAGAATTCCTCATATGAGTGAGATCATATGATACATGTCTTTCTCTGATTGACTTATTTCACTTAGCATAATACCCTCTAGTTCCATCCACATCATTGCAAATGGTAAGATTTCATTCCTTTTGATGGCTGCATAATATTTCATTGTATGTATATATACCATGTCTTCTTTATCCATTCATCTGTTGATGAACATTTTGGCTCTTTCCGTAGTTTGGCCATTGTGGACATTGCTGCTGTAAACATTGGGGTGCATGTACCCCATCAGATAAATACGTTTGTATCTTTGGAGTAGATACTCAGTAGTGCAATTGCTGGGTCGTACAGTAGCTCTATTTTCAACTTTTTGAGTAACCTCCATACTGTTTTCCAGAGTGGCTGCACCAGCTTGCGTTCCCACCAACAGTGTAGGAGGGTTTCCCTTTCTCCACATCCCCACCAACATCTGTCATTTCCTGACTTGTTAATTTTAGCCATTCTGACTGGTGTGAGGTGGTATCTCATTGAGGTTTTGATTTGGATTTCCCTGATGCCAGTCGATGTTGAGCACTTTTTCTTTTCTTTTCTTTTCTTTAAAGATTTTTTATTTATTTGAGAGAGAGAATGAGAGAGAGAGCACATGAGAGGGGGGAGGGTCAGAGGGAGAAGCAGACTCCCGCCGAGCAGGGAGCCCGATGCGGGACTCGATCCAGGGACTCCAGGATCATGACCTGAGCCGAAGGCAGTCGCTTAACCAACTGAGCCACCCAGGCGCCCCTGTTGAGCACTTTTTCATGTGTCTATTGGCCATTTGGATGTCTTCTTTGGAAAAATGTCTGTTCATGTCTTCTGCCCATTCCTTGATTGGATCATTTGTTCTTTGGGTGTCGAGTTTAAGAAGTTCTTTATAGATTTTGGATACTAGCCCTTTATCTGATATGTCATTTGCAAATATCTTCTCCCATTCTGTCAGTTGTCTTTTGGTTTTGGTGACTGTTTCCTTTGCTGTGCAAAACGTTTTAATCTTGCTGAAGTCCCAATAGTTCATTTTTGCCCTTGCTTCCCTTGCCTTTGGTGATGTGTTTAGAAAGAAGTTGTTGTGGCTGAGGTCAAAGAGGTTGCTGCCTGTGTTCTTCTTTAGGATTTTGATGGACTCCTGTCTCACATTGAGGTCTTTCAACCATTTTGAGTCTAATTTGTGTGTGGTGTAAGGAAATGGTCCAGTTTCATTCTTCTGCCTGTGGCTGTCCAATTTTCCCAACACCATTTGTTGAAGAGACTATTTTCCATTGGATATTCTTTCCTGCTTTGTCGAACATTAGTTGACCCTAGAGTTGAGGGTCCATTTCTGGGCTCTCTATTCTGTGCCATTGATCTATGTGTCTGTTTTTGTGACAGTACCATACAGTCTTGATGATGACAGCTTTGTAATAGAGCTTGAAGTCCGGAATTGTGATGCCACCAGCTTTTCTTTTCTTTTCAACATTCCTCTGGGTATTCGAGGTCTTCTCTGGTTCCATACAAATTGTAGGATTATTTGTTCCATTTCTTTGAAAGAAGTTGATGGTATTTTGATAGCGATTGCATTGAATGTGTAGATTGCTCTAGGTGGCATTGACATCTTCACAATATTTGTTCTTCCAATCCATGAGCATGGAATCTTTTTCCATTTCTTTGTGTCTTCCTCAATTTCTTTAATGAGTATTTTATAGTTTTCTGCATACAGATTCTTTGCCTCTTTGGTTAGATTTATTCCTAGGTATCTTATGGTTTTGGGTGCAATTGTAAATGGGATCGACTCCTTAATTTCTCTTTCTTCTGTCTTGTTGGTGTATAGAAATGCCACTGATTTCTGTGCACTGATTTTATATCCTGCCACTTGACTGAATTCCTGTGTGAGTTCTAGCAGTTTTGGGGTGGAGTCTTTTGGGTTTTCCACATAAAGTATCATATCATCTGCAAACAGTGAGAGTTTGACTTCTTCTTTGCTGATTCGGATGCCTTTTATTTCTTTTTGTTGTCTGATTGCTGTGGCTAGGGCTTCTAGTACTATGTTGAATAGCAGTGGTGATAGTGGACATCCCTGCCGTGTTCCTGACCTAGAGGGAAAGCTCTCAGTTTTTCCCCATTGAGAATGATATTTGCTGTGGGTTTTTCATAGATCGCTTTTATGTTATTGAGGTATGAACCATCTATCCCTACACTCTGAAGAGTTTTGATCAAGAAAGGATGCTGTACTTTGTCAAATGCTTTTTCTGTATCGATTGAGAGGATCATATGGTTCTTGTTCTTTCTTTTGTTAATGTATTGTATCACATTGATTGATTTGCGGATGTTGAACCAACCTTGAAGCCCAGGGATAAATCCCACTAGGTCATGGTGAATAATCCTTTTAATGTACTGTTGGATCCTATTGGCTAGTATTTTGGTGAGAATTTTTGCATCCATGTTCATCAGGGATATTAGTCTGTAATTCTCCTTTTTGATGGGGTCGTTGTCTGATTTTGGGATCAAGGTAATGCTGGCCTCATAAAATGAGTTTGGAAGTTTTCCTTCCATTTCTATTTTTTGGAACGGTTCAGAAGAATAAGTATTAATTCTTCTTGAAATGTTTGGTAGAATTCACCTGGGAAGCCATCTGGCCCTGGGCTTTTGTTTTTTGAGAGATTTTTGATGACTGCTTCAATTTCCTTAGTGGTTATAGGTCTGTTCAGGTTTTCTATTTCTTCCTGGTTCAGTTTTGGTAGTTGATACATCTCTAGGAATGCCTCCATTTCTTCCAGGTTATCTAATTTGCTGGCATAGAGTTGCTCATAATATGTTTTTATAATTGTTTGTATTTCTTTGGTGTTGGTTGTGATCTCTCCTCTTTCATTCATGATTTTGTTGATTTGGGTCATTTCTCTTTTCTTTTTGATAAGTCTGGCCAGGGGTTTATCAATCTTTTTAATTCTTTCAAAGAACCAGCTCCTAGTTTTGTTGATCTGTTCTACTGTTCTTTTGGTTTCTATTTCATTGATTTCTGCTCTGATCTTTATTATTTCTCTTCTCTTGCTGGGTTTAGGCTTTATTTGCTGTTCTTTCTCCAGCTCCTTTAGGTGTAGGGTTAGGTTGTATATTTGAGACCTTTCTTGTTTCTTGAGAAAGGCTTGTATTGCTGTATACTTTCCTCTTAGGACTGCCTTTGCTGCATCCCAAAGATTTTGAACAGGTGTGTTTTCATTTTCATTGGTTTCCATGAATTTTTTCAATTCTTCTTTAATTTCCTGGTTGGCCTATTCATTCTTTAGTGGGATACTCTTTAGCCTCCATGTATTTGAGTTCTTTCTGACTTTCCTCTTGTGATTGAGTAACTAGTTTCAAAGCATTGTGGTCTGAAAAGATGCAGGGAATGATCCCAATCTTTTGGTACTGGTTGAGGCCTGATTTGTGACCTAGGATGTGATCTATTCTGAAGAATGTTCCATGGGCACTAGAGAAGAATGTGTGTTCTGTTGCTTTGGAATGGAATGTTCTGAATAAATCTGTGAAGTCCATTTGGTCCAGTGTGTCACTTAAAGTCTTTATTTCCTTGTTGATCTTTTGCTTAGATGGTCTGTCCAATTCAGTGAGGGGGATGTTAAAGTCCCCTACTATTATTGTATTGTTGTCAATGTTTTTCTTTGATTTTTTTTATTAATTAGCTTATAGAATTACCTGTTCCCATGTTAGGGGCATAGATATTTACAATTGTTAGATCTTCTCGTTGGATAGACCCTTTAAGTAGGATATAATGTCCTTCCTCATCTCTTATTACAGTCTTTGGTTTAAAATCTAATTTGTCTGATATAAGGATTGCCACCCCAGCTTTCTTTTGATGTCCATTAGCATGATAAATGGTTTTCCACCCCCTCACTTTCCATCTGGAGGTGTCTTTGGGTCTAAAACGAGTGTCTTGCAGACAGCATATCAATGGGTCTTATTTTTTTATCCAATCTGATAGCCTGTGTCTTTTGATTGGGGCATTTATCTCATTTACATTCAGGGTAACCATTGAAAGATATGAATTTAGTGCCACTGTATTGCCTGTAAGGTGACTGTTACTGTATATTGTCTGTGTTCCTTTCTGGTCTATGTTGCTTTTAGGGTCTCTCTTTGCTTAGAGGACCCCTTTCAATATTTCTTGTAGGGCTGGTTGTGTTTTTGCACCTTCTTTTCGTTTTTTTTTTTGTACTGGAAGCTTTTTATGTCTCCTATTTTCAATGACAGCCTAGCTGGATATAGTATTCTTGGCTGCATATTTTTCTCATTCAGTGCTCTGAATCTATCATGCCAGTCCTTTCTGGCCTGCCAGGTCTCTGTGGATAGATCTGTTGCCAGTCTAATGTTTCTACCATTGTAGGTTACAGACCTCTTGTCCTGAGCTGTTTTCAGGATTTTCTCTTTGTCTCTGAGACTCGTAAGTTTTACTATTAGATGTTGGGGTGTGGACCTATTTTTATTGGTTTTGAGAGAGGTTCTCTGTGCCTCCTGGATTTTAATGCTGTTTCCTTCCCCAAATTAGGGAGGTTCTCTGCTATAATTTGCTCCAATACACCTTCTGCCCCTCTCTCTCTTTCTTCTTCTTCTGGGATCCCAATTATTCTAATATTGTTTCATCTTATGGTATTGCTTAGCTCTCAAATTCTGCCCTCATGATCCAGTAGTTGTTTATCTCTCTTTTTTCTCAACTTCTTTATTCTCCATCATTTGGTCTTCTATATCACTAATTCTCTCTTCTGCCTTATTTATCCTAGCAGTTAGAGCTTCCATTTTTTATTGCACCTCATTAGTAGCCTTTTTGATTTCGACTTGGTCAGATTTTAGTTCTTTTATTTCTCCAGAAAGGGTTTCTCTAGTATCTTCCATGCTTTTTTTAAAGCCCAGCTAATATCTTTATAGTCATCATTCTGAACTCTAGTTCTGACATCTTACTAATGTCCATTTTGATTAGGTTCCTGGCAGTTGGTACTGCCTCTTGTTTTTTTTTTTTTTTTTGAGGTGAGTTTTTCTGTCTTGTCATTATGTCCAGAGGAGAATAGACGAATTAGAGAACAAAATGCTAACAGGGTAACAATGACCCCAGAAAAATATACTAAACAAATCAGAAGAGACCTGAAACTGGGGAGAAAGAAAGAAAAAGGAAAAAGAAAAAAAAAAAGAATATGATCAGGCTGGTGAATAGATCAGTGCCACACACTAGATTTTGGGCGTATTTTGGTCTGTTAGGAGAAAGTGGCTCCCAAAATTTTAAAGAAAGAAAAACTTATGTATGTACAAAAATAAGGGTAAATATGATGAAGGGATAGAATATGACTATAAAAATGAAAATTATAAAAGATTTTATAAAAAGAATTGATAAGAATTTGTTGAACAAAGAAAGAAGAGGATTAAAAAAAGAGGGGGGGAGAGAATGTGATCAGGCAGGAGACTAGCACAAAGCCATACACTAGAGATTTAGGGTATATCTTGGTCTGTTAGAAGAAACTGTATCCCAAAATTTTAAAGAGAGAACAACTTATATATATACCAAAAATAAAGTTAACTACAATGAAGGGGTAGAATGTGACTCTAAAAATGAAAAATAAAAAAGGTTTTTTAGAAAGGGATTGATAAAAAAAAAAGGGATTGATAAGATTTTGGTTGAAAAAAGGAAAAAGAAAAATTCAAAAACAAATAGAAAAAGAAAAAAAAGAAAATTAAAAAAATTAACTTTGAAAGACTAAAGAATCATGGGGAAAAAAGCCGTGAATTCTGTGTGCTGTATTCCCCTAGTGCTGGGGTTCTGCCATTCTCATTGATCAGTAAACTTGGTCTTGGCTGGATGTTCTTGCTGATCTTCTGGGGACGGGGCCTGTTGCAGTGATTCTCACTGTCTTTGCTGGAGGCGGAATTACACCACCCTTGCCGGGTGCCAGGCTAAGTAATCTGCTCAGGTTTGCTCTTGGGAGCTTTTGTTCCCTGCAAGCTTTCCGTGCAGCTTTGGAGGCTGAGAGTGAAAATGGTGGCCTCCCAATCTCCGCCCCAGAGGAGCCAAGAACCTGGGGTCCCACTCCTCAGTGAGCCCCCAGAGAAAAGCGTTCAGTCACTCTCATCTTCCCAGTCTCCAGCCGCACTCCGTGCTCACCTGGGCTGTGACTGAGCATTTCTATCTCTGGCACCCCACCCCGTGTGGAGTCTCCAAACCCAGCAGATCTCTGCAGTGCACTCCTGTGCCACTCCTCCCAGGGGGAAGAAGGGGAGTCTCCACGGATCTGCTGCTTTTTGGGTCCCTGGTGGAGGAGCAGTGGCTCAACTGTGCTGCGGATCATGGTTTATGGCCACCCTGAGCTGAGAGCCCGCGCCTCGGCTCCGTCTCTGCATCCGGCTTCCCCGCTCCGATACCTGGGAGCTCTGCCACACTCAGGCACCCCTGGTCTTTCTGTGACCCTGAGGGTCCTGAGACCACACTGTCCGAGCGAGGGTTCTATCCCTGGCTTAGCCACTGTAGCGACATCCCTCAGCGGAGCTGACTCCTAAAAGTTCCAATTTTGTGCTCTGCTGCTCTATCACTTGCCAGTAGCGGCTGACGGTGGCCTCCTCCCCTCCATCTATCTTCCCGAGTATCACCTCAGATTCACTTCTCCACACATCCTACCTTCCAGAAAGTGGTCGCTTTTCTGTTCAGAGAGTTGCTGCTATTCTTTTCTTCGATCTCCTGTTGAGTTCGTAGGTGTTCAGAATGGTTTGATCCCTATCTAGCTGAATTCCTGGGACCAGATGAAATTTAGGTCTCCTACTCCTCCACCATCTTGCTCCTCCCCCTGGTAGTTGTCTTTTTCTCTTCTTTTCAGCTTCCTTATTTTCCATCATTTTGTCTTCTATATCACTTTCTCTCTCTTCTCCCTTATTTATCCTGAGGCTGTTAAAACCTCCATCTGTGACTGCACCTCAGTAATAGCATCTTTAATTTCAGCCTTATTAGATTTTAGTTCTTTTATTTCTACAGTAAGCGTTCTCTGGTGTCTTCTATGCTTTTTTCAAGCCCAGCTAGTATCTTTATAATTGTTTTAAGTTGTAGTTCAGACATTTTACTTATCTCCATATTGATTAAATCCCTTGCAGTGAGTATTGCCTCCTGTTCTTTCTTTTGGGGTGAATTTTTGCCCTTGTAAAGATGCTCCTGCCAGGTGCGGGGGGGGGGGTGTCTTAGTGTAGGGGATTCCAGCCTCCACTGGAGATGCTGTTTCTTTCTGAAGTCCGATTGTGCTGGTGGGTGGGAGAGAGGGGTGTGGAGGAGTAAGACTATGGCATCACCCTGCCGTCTTGTCCCTGGGAGCAGAGCTCATGGCCACTGCTGTTCAGGAGGCCCTGTTAGAAAACAAAGAATCTTCTGTGTCCCGGGCTTTCATCAGTTCCTTGTCTTTAACTTGTCTGTGCCCAGGCCATCAGCATGTCTGGAGCCACAGATCTCCTCGATTTTATCTCTTGTTGGTGGCTGGGATTCAAAACTCCCAAGTTTTAAACGGCCTGGTAAGGTGTGGGCTCACTCCTCTCCCTCTGAGGAGAGGCTCAGGGTGTGCCCAGCACCATCCTATCCCTGAAAAGCCATTGCACAGTATGCACTCAGGGGCTAGAGTTTATTGTAATGCTCAGCAAAAAGCTGAAGCCAGTTTATTGGCTATCTGCACTTGATTCAGTCCCCTACTCCTTTCTGTCCCAGAGAAGCCATTGCAGAGGTTTGAATCTATTGTGGCAGACAGCAAAAAGTGGTGGCCAGGTTATCTGCAATCTGCTCCTGTCTCTACTTTCTGCTTAGTTCTGTTGAAGAAAAGCAGCCACTTGATGTGCACACAGAGGTTTAAACCTATTGTGACTCACAGCAAAATCTTAAGAGGCTTTCTGCCCTTTGCACGCACCTCTGACCCTGCTGTTGAGCCCCGCTTAATGGCTCCTGGCTGGCCTTTTGTCCTTGGAGAGGCAAAATATGCTCTTCCAAAAGCTCTCTGGGAAGGGGAGTGATCTCTCACTGTGCGACCCAGGGGATCTCCTCACCGAGGCTTATTGTGTGGTCCCTACCCTCTGGGTTCTTTCCCACTTTCTCTCTCTTCCTGAGTTTGCTCCATGAAAAGGGTTCCCTCCCCTTTGTGGCTGTGATGCTTTCCTCTCCCCCAATTCATGGTTCTAAACCTTGCATCTGCCACGTTCTCTCTCTCCAACTGTGCAGATTGTTTCCTTAATCCTCAGATCATCTTCCTAGTTGTTCAAAATAGTTGAATGTTGATCTAGCTGTATTTGAAGGGCAAGGCAAGTTCAGGGTCCCCCTATTACTCTGCCATCTTAACTCTGCCCCCTCCTTATGGCTATCACAGATTTTTCAGCAGAAATCTTGTAGGCCAAAAGGGAATGGGGTGATATATTCAAAGCACCAAGAGAAAAAAAGCACCAACCCAGAATACCCTACCCAGTGAAGGAGTCCTTCAGAATTGAAGGAGCAGTGGAGTTTATCAGACAGATAAAGCTAAAGGAGTTCATCACAACAGACTAGCCTCACAAAAAATGTTAAAAGGAGTTCTTTAAGCTGAAAGAAATGGTAAGTTAATTAGTAACAGAAAAAGCTAATTTGTAACAAGAAGACATATGAAAGTATAAAACTCATTGTAAAGGTAAATGATAGTTAAATTTAGAGAATAATGTGGGTAGGTCACTTTTAACTCTAGTATGAAGGTTAAAAGACAAAAGTATTAAGAATAATTATAACTACAACAATTTTTTAATGATACACTAGGTGAAAAGAGGTAGATTGTGACATCAAAATATAAAAGGTAAGGAGAGGGTTAAAAATGTAGAGTATATGTTTGAAGTTAACCTGTTATTGGTAGAATAGATTGCTATCAATATGAGATGTTTTATGTAAGCCTTGTGGTAACCTCAAAACAAAGTCCTGTAGTATACAAAAGATAAAGAGAAAGGAATCAAAGCATACCAGTACAGAAAAATCATCAAACTACAAAGGAGGAGATCAAGAGAGGAACAAAGGAATTAAAAAACAGACAGAAAATCATTAACATAATACCTATCAATAATTACTTTAAATTTAAAATGGACTAAATCCTCTAATCAAAAGATACAGAGTGGTTGAATAGATTAAAAAAATAAAAGATCCAACCATCTGTTGGCTACAAGAGACTCACCTCAGCTTTGAGGACACACACAGACTGAAATTGAAGGGATGGAAAAAGATACTCCATGCAAACAAAAGCCAAAACAAATAAAACAAATCAGGGGGGGTAGCTATACTTACAGCAGACAAAATAGACTAAGACAAACTCTGTATCAACAGTCAGAGAAAGCCTTCATATGATGACAAAGGGGTCAATTCATCAAAAGAATATAACAGTTGTAAATATTATGCACCCAGCATAGGAGCCCCTAAATATATAAAGCAAATATTAATAAATCTGAACAGAGAAATAGATAGCAATACAATGATAGCAGGGGTTTTAGATACCTCAGTTCCAACAATGGACAGATCATCTACATGGATACTAAATAAGGAAGCATGGGACTTAAATTATATGTTAGACCAGATGGACGTACAGAGTATATACAGAAATTCCCACCAACAGCAGGAGAATGCACATTCTTCTCAAGCATACATGGAACATTCTCCAGAAGAGACCATATGTTAGGCCACACAACATGTCTTAATAAATTTAAGAAGATTGAAATCATATTTTCTGACCACAATGGTGTGGAACTAGAAATCAATTACAAGGAAAAAATGGGAAAATTCACAAATGTATAAAAATTAAACAACATTCTCCTGAACAACTAATTGGTCAAATAAATGAAAAAAGAAATTTAAAAAAATCTTAAGGCAAATGAAAATGGAAACACAACATCTGAAACTTATGAGATGCAGCAAAAGCAGTTCTACGAGGGACGTTTATAGTGATAAACGCATACATTAAGAAGGAAAGGATCTCAAATCAACAACATAACTGTTTACCTTGAAGAACTAGAAAAAGAACAAACTAAGCTCAAAGTTAGTAGAAAGAAGGAAATAACAAAGATCAGAGCAGAAATAAATGAAATCGAGACAAGAAAGACAATAGAAAAGATCAATGAAAGCAAGTTTTTAAAAAAGATGAAATTGACAAATATTGAACTATACTAAGAAAAAAGAGATCAGACTCAGTAAATAAAATTTTAAGTGAAAGAGTAGAGTTATAACTGATACCACAGAAATATAAAGGATCATAGTTTCTACTAATGTGAACAATTATATGCCAACAAATTAGACCACCTAGAAGAAATAAATTCCTGAAAACATAGAGCCATACATATCCACATGCAAAAGAATGAAACTAACTTCTATCTTATGTCATACACAAAAATCAACCCAAAATGGATTAGAGATTTGAACATAAGATCTGAAACCACAAAACTCCCAGAAGAAAGCATAGGCATAAGCTTCTTGATATTGATCTTGGTAATAGTGTTTTGCATTTGACACCAAAAGCAGAAATAAACAACTGGGACTATATCAGACTAAAAAGTTTCTGCACAGCAAAGGAAACCATCAATAAAATGAAAAGACAACCTGTGAAAATGGGGGAAAATATTTGCAAACCACATACCTGATAACAGGTTAATATCCAAAATATATAAAATCTTGTACAGCTCGATAGCAAAATAAGAAACCACAAGTAACCGAACTGAAAAATGGGCAAAGGGCCTGCATATGCATTTTTCTAAAGAAGACCTATAGATGTCCAACAGGTACATGAAAAGCTGCTCAGTAGCCCTAATCATCAGAGAAAGGAATATCAAAACCACAATAAGATATCCCCTCACTCCTGTTAGGATGTCAGGAGATAACAAATGCTGGCAAGGATGTGGAGAAAAGAAAACCCTCAGATACTATTGGTAGAGATGTAAACTGATACATCCACTATGGAAAACAGTATAGAGGTTCATAAAGAAATTAAAAATAGAACTTCCATATGATCTAGAAGTCTTATTTCTGGGTATATATGCAAAGGAAATGAAATAATTATCCTGAAGAGATATCTGTATTCCTATGTTCATAGCAGCAGTATTCACAATAGCCAAGTTATGGAAACAGACTAAATGTGTGATAATGGATGAATAGATAAAGAAAATGTGATTGTTTTATATGTATATAAATAATATATATGTATTTCAATAATGTATATGTATAAATGTGATTGTTTTATATGTATATGTAATATTCCATGGTGTGTGTGTGTAGGTATATATATATGTATATATGTATATGAAATCTTGCCATTTGCAACAACATGGATAGATCCAGAGGGTATTATGCTAGGTAAAATTAGTCAGAGAAAGACAAATACCATATGATATTGCTCATGTGGAATTTAAGAAACAAAACAAATGAACAAAGAGGAAAAGAGACAACAGAATACTGACAACTTAATACCGATTAACTTAATACCGACAACTTAAATACCGATTTGTTCAACCCACAGTTGCCAGAGGGGAGGTGACTGGGGGGGGATGGGTGAAATAGGTGAAGGGAATTAAGCATACAGGATGAGCAGTGAGAAATGTATAGAATTATTATATACATTATATAATGTTGATTTTATACATTATATAATGTTGATCATTATATTGTACACCTGACATTAATAGAACACTATATGTTAATTATACTTGAATAAAAACAAAACACAATTCTGAGATTCAGGGATTCTTATTTAATGGGATTCAACATTTTTAGCATTCATTTGTTGAATATTTTTAATGCTTCCCCTGGGCCAGGTGCTTCTTTACTAGACTTCTAATCTGGTCACTGAAGGGAATGAAGAGATTCTGTTGTTCCAGGAAGGAAAATGTGGCAATGACAGTTGATTTTACCAAACCCTGAGGGAGAAGTCCATTGAAACCCCAAGAGGAATAACAAGACCAGGGAAATTATCTGAGGATGGAGAGTAGAACTCAGGGTTTGTGAGCAGTGAGGGGGTGCTCTGAATCGTAAGGGGGTTTGTGAGAACTAGACCTCACAGTCTCCTCCTAAGCAATTCAGAGCTTCTAAACTGTACCAAACTTTACTAAATTGACACTTCATTTTTCTCAGGGTCGCAGCCCCATACTGATGATGGTATATACAGCAAGCTCTTTGGACGGATGGGGCACTTCCCCCCATTCTGTGGATTCACATTGTGAGTACTTCTTAGATCCTTTCTCAGGAGAATAGATGACAGAAATGGCACTGGCCTGTTTTTTTTCTTTTCCCGTGCCAGTTAGAGTACTTAGAGTACTAGATTTAAGGAACAAAACTGAATAAGCACCCCAGAGGTGATTGCAATTGCAACTGAAATTTTAGCAGTGTTTCCACTCTGAGTATATTTTGTTGAGGCTATTAAAGCAATTAGAGTGAGTTGTTCTAACAGATGGGGCAATTCAATGAAAGTGTGTTGGGTGGAAGTAGTGTTCTCTGCTCCCAGACTATCTGCCACATCCTTCCAGGAGAGTTGATGAAGATCATTAAAATGTGGTTTGAAGGTAAATGTTCCTGGTACCACGATTTTAGGTTACTAAAGAAGTTACTAAGAATTTATTGAAAAGTTACCAAGTGCTCCAGAAACACTGAGCTGGACATCTATTTACCTAAGACTAAGATGCATAAACAAATGTTCAATACATGCAGTTTGAACATCCCACAAATGGCTATTATTAATTCTCTTAAACTTTATTTTCTCCCTCTCTTTTCTTCCTACCTATGTGCAGTGTTAATGAGAGACGTGCATGAAATGTTCAACGCTAGTTTCTCCCTCAACTTCTACATGTTCCATGGTGGCACCAACTTCGGCTTCATGGGTGGATCTGCATCTTTGGACCATTACCTCCCTATGATCACAAGCTATGGCAAGTAATTGTCCCTTAGAGTTGTCTCCAACCTAGGCCACCCCACCATTTGAGCCTGGAGCTTTCTAGAGTGGGTCTCTTGGAACAATCCCTGGGACTGTTCATCTGTTTTGCCTTTAACAAATGCTGAGGATTGAAGGTTTGATGTTTATTCCTCTTGACAGTACTAGAATTTATCCAGCACTAGAATCTAGACTGTCTGGGACTTTGCAGGCAGAGGCCTTGGTAGTTTAGTCTTATCTATCCACTGTGCAGACCCTTATTCTTAGAAGTTCCTGTAAAACAGTTACTTTGGATCTCTTGATAACACTAGGGCATTGGTTAATGACACTGAGAGACAAGGTGAAAAGTCAAGGGTGAAAGAAAGGAATTTAACTATGGACTCTGGGAAACAAACCGAGGGTTTCAGAGGGGTGGGGGTTGGGGGAGGGGGTAGTCGGGTGATGGGTATTAAGGATGGCATGTGTTGTGATGAACCACTGGGTGTTATACGCGAACAGTGAATCATGGAACACTACATCAAAAACTAATGATGTACTGTATGGTGGCTAACTTAACATAATTAAAAAAAAGAAATTGAATAGAAAGTAGAAACCACTGGATTGGAATAGCCTTGGGCTTTCAGTCAGGACTTATTAGATATCCAGGGATTGGTGTTATTTGCCTTCATTTGAAAGCCCTGCAAAGTATGGCAGATGTCTCCTGGTTTGGACTAATTGGGATGTGGTATTTTCTTATCTAATGCCCCAAATTTTTCCTTTCAAAGCTTCTGTATTAAGGATCCTTTTGCTCAGTATTAAGCTCTCATACCTTTCTTTGCTGAAGCTGGAGCTTTCTTGGGGAAAGTGACAAATTTCTTTATATTTTTCAGATTATGGGGCACTGCTGACAGAGAACGGAGAACATACAACTGAGTACCTTGCATATCAAGAGTTTTTTAGCTCTTCTTTGGGTACCTAGCAACAATCTCAATCTGAATAATAACTCAGCCTCTCAAATGGTCTCTGTCCTGTGAAGAGGGGATTGAGGGAGTAGATAAAGATGTACTTTTTGGGAGATACCCAGTTTGTTCCAGTTTATTTTATCATTAGGCACTGAGGATTCAAATATGCACAAAATACAGGGCCCACCCTCTAGGTTCTCAGCATCTAGGGCCATGTTGCTTAGTCTTGGCTGTGCATTGGAATCCTCTGCAGAACTTGTAAAAGTCAGAGGTGCCAGGCCCACCCCAGAGCTGTTAGAAAAGTATGTCTTAGTTGAAATGGGGAGGAAGGGGCAGAATCTGAGCATTTGTATTTTCCCATCGGACTTTAAGAGATTCTAATAAGCCACTCTAATGAGTAGGGTTGAGAACTACTGGTCCAGCAGTGGGATTGATGTACCACCTCCTTTCCCCAGACAGCAGGGCATCCTGCCTCAGAGCCTATAGATATGAAAGGAATCCCACTCCTTTATTGCCTATGTTATGATTCTTCCTGGAACTGTGAAAGCATGTCCTGTGACTGACTGAGACCTTCATTCTTGGTGGTTTTGGGTGGTCCCTTGAATGGGGTTGGAGGAGGATCTCGGAATGGCCCAATCTCCTGTTTTTCATTGCAGGGATTCCCAAGCCTCCCCACCGAGATACTATACCTATGGCTATATATAAGTCGGTGGTAACAGCATACTACATGTCACTATGGGATGTCATGCCCTACTTGGAGGAGGTAAGCATTTCCTGGATGTAAAAGCATGGGATAGCCTTTCGACAGAAGAGAGAGGAGTGCAAGGCTTAGCTCAAAGAATAGGGAGTAAATTATTGGGGAGCCAAAAGCAATTCTTACTTGTTTTAATTCCTTCTCCTAATTTTTTGTTTGTTTGTTTTAGTGTCATTTATTTTAGGTGTAACTTTTAAAAGTAGCACATAGTTGGAATTTGGTTCTGGGTACAATCTGAGTTTTATCTTTCAACAGAGAAATTACCCTATTAATGATCCAGAATTATATCTGACTTAAACATTGTTTCATCATTTTAATCAAGGTTTGCACAATGCTTCCTTCTTTTGGTGAATGAACTGTATTTTCTTTCTTTCCTTTAATTTCTGTGTTTTAGAAGCAGCATTTACTTTATTCAATGCTAACTAGTGATTACTTTCAGGGTTTTGTTTTGTTTTTTGTTTTGGGGTTTTCTGTTGTTGTTGTTGTTGTTGTTAGTTTCAGAGGTAGAATTTAGTGATTCATCAGTTGCATATAACACCCAGTGCTCATTACATCAAGTGCCCTCCTTAATGCCCATCACCCAATTATCCCTTCTCCCCCATCCCTCTCCCCTCCAGCAACCCTTTGTTTGTTTCCTAGAGTTCGACATCTCTGATGATTTGCCTCTCTCTCAATTTTCATCTTATTTTTCCTTCCCTTCCTCTATGTTCATCTGTTTTGTTTCTTAAATTCCACATACAAGTAAAATCATATGATATTTGTCTTTCTCTGACTGACTTATTTTGCTTAGTATGATACCCTCTAGTTCTATCCATGTCGTTGCAAATGGCAAGATTTCATTCTTTTTGATGGGTGAGTAATATTTCTGTGTGTGTGTGTGTGTGTGTATCACCTCTTCTTTATCCATTCATCTGTCGATGGACATCTGGGCTCTTTCTGTAGTTTGGCTATTGTGGACATTGCTGCTATAAATATTGGGGTGCATGTGCCCCAGAGTGGTTGCACTGGTTTGCATTCACACCAACAGTGTAAGAGCGTTCCCCTTTCTCCACACCCTTGCCAATATCTGTTTCCTGACTTGTTAATTTTAGCCATTCTGACTGGTGTGAGGTGGTGTCTTATTGTGGTTTTGATTTGTATTTCCATGATGCCAAGTGATGTTGAGCATTTTTTCATATGTCTTTTAGCCATTTGTGTGTCTTTTTTGGAGAAATGTCTGTTTATATTTTCTGTCCATTTCTTGATTGGATTATTTGTTCTTTGGGTGTTGAGTTTGATAAGTTCTTTATAGATTTTGGATATTAGCCCTTTATCTGATAAGACATTTGCAAATATCTTCTCCCATTCCATAGGTTTTACAATTTAGAATAAGAAACCTAGAATAAGAATTCAGGAATATTCAGAAAATTTAAATGTAAAGAAACAGTGTAAATATTCCAGGATACTGGGAAAATTTCCTTTCAGTAGCATAGCAAGAAGAGATCCCTTGCCTTCTGAAGATGGTTAGAATGAAGGCACACTGGCTAGATCTAGGGCAATGATTTTTAAACTTTTAGTTTAGTAGAGGGACTCTTTCTTCAAACTCACTTCACATGTTCAGTACATAAAGCATGCACTGCTTAATCGGGGTGGTGGTTCTGAGGCTCTGTACTTGCATCCTAAGGGTCAGTCATCCTTTCTCTAGGGTGGCACGTATTCGGATGGCCCATGTGCCATTTCTGACTTACCTGTAGGGTTTGAAGGAACATAGTTTGCAAACCACTGGTATAGAGGAAATCCTGCGTATTTACACAATACTTAGTAAACATTAATGTTTGGGGAGCTGTATTATCAAGGTGTTGTTTGGGGGGATCTTCTAGTCTAATAGGGAGGAGAGGTGAGTAGAGATTAGGGGGCCGTAGGTTCCATGGTAAAGGAATGAAGGCAGCACGGCATTGTCAAGGGAACATACTGTTGTGCTAAAGAGATTAAGTTCTGGAGTCAAGACTGGGTTTGAATCTTTGCTCCAATATTTACCCTGGGGCAGTCATTTAACTTCATTGTAAGTTTCCTTATCTGGAAAATGAAGGTAATAATTGCACTTACCTCATAGGATTGTGGTGTGGATTAAGCCCCTAATATTTGAAACTGACACATGTAAGTGCTAGCTACTGTGTTATTATTTAGAGATATGGTCAGCATGCTGGACAGTCACAGGATCCAATATTATATCCCAGTTGAGGTGATTTTGAGATCCAATGGATGAATAGAGCTTAATGAGATGAACAGTGGAGTAGGATGGGGGAGGGAAAGGAATTTGAGGCATAGTGAAAACCATTTGTAAAGACAAGGAAGGAAATGCATGTTTAGGGAACTGCAAATAAGACTGCAATGAAAAGTGTTTGTGAGGGAGTGCCAAGTAAGGCACCAGACACCACATGTCAGAGGGCCTTTGTGGTTTTGTTTAAATGTTTTCTTACGGAATTTTGAAGACATGAACAAATGGCACAGAGAAAAGTAGTGAACCCCTATGTGCTCAACATACAGCCTCAACTTTATTAATATATGACTAATACTGTTTCATTTATACCCCTACCTTCTCTTCCTCTACTCTTTTTAAGATTATTTTAAAGCAGATCCCAGACATCATACAATTTTAGCTATAAATAGTTTAATATGTATCTGAAACGATAAGAACTCTTTTAAAAATGCAACTACAAAATCATTATCTACCTTGATGATGATGATGATGATGATGATAGTACTACTAATAATAATCCTTTAAAGTCAGTGATTTCCTGGGAAATATTTAGTAACAGACTCTCTAGAAGAAAAAACTCTGATTAGTAGTGTTTGCCAATTCCTGCAGTATAAGTACTCCCACTATGGCTAATTCCAAGGCTCTGGCATGACAACACCGAGTACAGAGACAAAATACAGGGTTGGGTAGAGATGTGCACAGTTGGCACTCATGAGCTGGTACAGACTGGCTGTAGCACCCCACTGCTGAAAATCATAAAATATCCAGTGTTCAGATTTTCTCAACTGTCTCATAACATTTTTAGCACTGATTTGTTAATACCAAGATCCAAATCAGGTTAGTCACACATTGCATTTAGTTGATATGTCTCTTAAATCTCTTTTAATCTAAAGATTTCTTTCCTTTTTATTACATTTATTTGTTGAAGAAGCAGGATTATTTGTACTATAGAATCCCCTACATTCTGGGCTTTGCTAATTAGATCCCCATGTATCTGGGAATATGTCTTTATACTCCCCACATTTTCAGTAAACTGATCTAGATGCTTGATGAGCTTTAAATTGGGTGCTTTTTAAAAAAATTGTTTGCAAGTATATTTCATAGGTGGTGCTGTTATATTTTTTTATGCATTATATCTCAGGCACATAATGGCTGGTCATTTCTGTTTTCATAATTTATCAGTGGGTTCAGGAGTAGTTAGCCCAGTCTATCCATTATCAATTTTCCCATCAATCTTTTACCTAATGGTTTTAGCAGTCATTGACAATTATTACCTATATCCAGTATTTCATTAAGGCTTTTAAAATAGTATCATTCTTATTCAGTCATTCCTTCTTCATTTATACACTTGAAGTTCTTCTATGCAGAACTTTCCTTTTCTGTTGTCTTGTCACCTTAATGTACAGTTTATAAAGAAAAGTTAGGACAAAATTTCAAGTATTTTCTTTTATCAGATAATGAATTTATTCCTGGATATCTTGCAAAGGTGGCCAATGAGTTGTTTTGTTGTTGTTGTCTTTGATTATAAACTCATGATTTTAAAAATTTTTATTTTCAGTTGAAGTATAGTTGACATATAATATTATATAAGTTTCAGGTGTACAAGATACTGATTTGAAAATTATATACATTACAAAATGCTCGGCACACTAAGCATAGTTACTGTCTGTCACCATACAAAGTTATTACAGTATTGCTGACTACATTCCCTATGTTGTACTTTTCATCCCTGTGACTTATTTATTTTATACTTGGAATTTTGTACCTCTTAATGCCCTTCATCTATTTTCCTCAGCCCCTCCACCCCCTGCCATCTGGTAACCCACCAATTTGTTCTTTGTATTTATGAGTCTGTTTCTGTTTGTTTGCTTTGTTTTTTCAGATTTCATATATAAGTGAAATAACATGGTATTTGTCTTTCTCTGTCTGAGTTATTTCACTTAGCATAATACTCTCTAGGTCCATCCATGTTGTTGTGAATGACAAGATTTTATTCTTTTTATGTCTGAGTAATAGTCCATTATATATATATATATATATATATATATATATATATACCACATCTTCTTTAGTCATTCATCTATCAGTGAACACTTATGCTGCTTCCATATCTTAACTATTATAAATAATGTCACAGTACCTTAGGGCACATATATCTTTTCAAAGTAGTGTTTTTATTTCCTGCAGGTAAATACCCAGTGGTGGAATTATTGGGTCATATGGTATTTCTGTTTTTTATTTTTTGAGGAACCTCCATACTGTTTTCCACACTGGCTGCATCAAATTACATTCCCACCAACAGTGCATGAGGGATCCTTTTTCACCATATCCTCACCAACACTTGCTATTTCTTATCTTTTGGATACTAGCCATTCTGACTGCTGTGAGGTGACATCTCATTGTGGTTTTCATTTGCAATTCCCTGGTGATTAATGAAGTTTAGCATCTTTTCATTTGTCTATTGGCCATCTGTATTTCTTCTTCAGAAAAATGTCTATTTAGATCCTCTGCCTATTTTTCAATTGAATTATTTTGTTTTGATGATAATTGTGCAGGTTCTTTATATATTTGGGGTATTAACCCCTTATCAGATATATCATTTGCAAGTATCTTCTCCCAATCAGTAGGTTGTCTTCTCATTTTTTTTGAGGGTTTCCTTTTCTATATTTTAGTTTGATATAGTCCCAATCATTTATTTTTCCTTTGCTTCCCTTGCCTGGGGAAGAGAAATAACCAGAGAAATATTGCTAAGGCTGGTGTCCAAGAATTTACAGCCTGTTTTCTTTTAGGAGTGTTATAATTTCGGGTCCAACATTTAGGTACTGAACCAATATAGTTTGAGTTTATTTTTGTGTATGGTATAAGAAAGTGGTCCAGTTTCATTCTTTTCCATGTAGCTGTCCAGTTTCCTCAACACTATTTATTGAAGAGACTCTTCCCCATTGTATATTCTTGCCTCTTTTGTCATAGATTAATTGCAAGGCTGGCTCTCTCCTCCCCAGTGCAGGAGTTGCTTTGGAGGGGCACTGGTGTAGGCCAGGGCTGCCCAGCAGGTGTGGGGGGGGCAGTTGTTACTCTGGGGGGAGACTCTGGTCTCTAGACTCTAGCTGTGGGTGCTTGCCAGAGCTGGTCCATAGGAGAATGCCAGCATGGATCAAGCCGTGCTAGCAAGGTAGATGGATAATGTTAGAAATGGCTCCACAAGAGTTGGGCTAGTTAGGCTATAGCAGGGTAAGAAAAATGGCTCCTACCAGCACTTCCATTCCAGGGAAAAGCTCCTCCAGATCCCTGCCCCTCAGGTACATGTCCTGCAACCAGACAGTAAATCTCCTTTATGTATAACCTACGTGCTTTTCAAACTGCTGCCTCTGTGCTGGGTCTTGGACCAAGTGATACAGCATTCTGGCTCTATAAGGGTAGACACTTGGTTTCCTATAGATCTTTGATTCTCCTGCAGTTAGGCCCTGCTGATTTTCAAAGCCACACGTCTTCCTGGTACAAGTCTCTAGGACCAGGGGTGTCTGATATAGGGCTTGATCCCCTCCCTCGTCAGGGATGACCTCCAGGCCTGGAATCCTCTTACTGCTTGTGAGTTGCTGTGCTGGGGGTTTGAATTCATTGCCTCTTGCCCCCACCCCCACCCCTATCAATGTGGCCTTCTTTTTATGTTTCTAGCTGTGGAACGTCAGTTTTGCCAGTCTTCATGTCATTTTCCGAGTGAGGTGCACAGTGTGCAGTTGTAGCCTTGAAGGGTCTGTGGGAGGAGGTGAGGTCAGAATCCTTTTCTGACACTGTCTTCCTAAGATCCTCCTGAAAACTCACACTTTTTTTTAAACATATGTAACATGTTTCAACCCCGTTGCAGTCATTCCTTTTGATATTCAAATTGTCCTGTCTCCTTTAAGTTGGCCCCTCTGTCCTCTCATCCTCTTGACATGAGTCCAGTAGCTTTTGATATCTTCTTTGTCCTCCAGAATGCTTCAGGCTGTGTGGCTCCACACAGGCAGTCTGAAAGGCCGTGTGTGTGTGTGTGTGTGTGTGTGTGTTTTAAAAATTTTACTTATTTATTTGAGAGAGAGAGAGAGAGAGCAAGCATGAGTGGGGGGAGGGGTACAGGGAGAAGCAGGCTCCCTACTGAGCAGGGAGCCTGCTGCAGGGCTCGATCCCAGGACCTTGGGACCATGACCTGAACCAAAGGCAGATGCTTAACCGACTGAACCATCCAGTGCCCCAGGCCATGTTTTTATGCTAAGAGATTTGAACATTTCCCTGAAAGTTGTGGGAAGCTATTTTAAAGCATGGCTTGGGAATCAGATGACCAGCTTTGCATTTCAGAAGGATTTCTTTGGTAGCTGTATGGGGGATGGAGTAGAGTGGGACCATGCTAGAACACTGAAAATGAGTAAAAATCTACTGAAGTTGAGCTTAGATAATGGGGGTGAAGAAGGATTAGTGAAACAGATACTTAGAATCAGACTATAAAGGAGGTGATGACTGGTTTATTGGGGATATTGAGGAAGAGACATTGTCCATGCTAATTTTTACCTTTTTGACTGGATGGTTGGTGTTGCTGTTTGGAAAGGAAAAAGAGTAGGATGGGGAAGTGTGGTAAATATAGTTTGGGAGATACTACATTGGAATCATTTAGGGATCTTCAGAAGGAGAAGTCTAACAGACATGGGAGTTAACAGACATCGAGTGCTTTAGGTCAGTGTTAGATAGGCAGATTCATGAATAGCCACGGTCAGACCATGGGTTAGGATGATTCCTCTTACTGTATGAAGGAACAAGAAGAAAAGACCAAGGATAGACAGAATCTGGCACACCTGGCATGGAGTTCCTAAAATCAGGGGTCTAGTCCAGGCTCTATCATGAATTGATGAGCAAGTTAACAGATCATTCCCTTTCCTTGATTTCAGCTTTTCCATCTGAAAAATAAGAATACATTACTGTCTAGCACATGCAGAGAAATATGAAGTTGGTTTGGAAAACTAAAAAGGACTCTTGGGGCAATTCCTTTGGAGAAGTGGGCTTTAGTTGTGGGTTTCTGAAATTTGTCTCTCCAGCATGAACATTCAGCCTGGTTTGTTCCTCTTTCTGCCACAGCCCATCAGCTCTGTCAAGCCAATCTGCATGGAGAAGCTGTCCGTGAACCAGGGGAATGGTCAGTCCTCTGGATACATACTTTATGAGACTGTGGTCACCACCAGTGGCCTCCTCACCACGAAGGGTCATGTTCAAGATCGAGGTCAGGTAAGGGACAGTGGATGGGTCCCAGTGACACTTCTCTGCTAGTAAAACCCAGTGGTGTTGCTGAGGTGAATATCTAAATGATGGTTAAATCTTTTTCACCTTCAAAAAATTATTGCTGTTTCTTAACCTTTGTCCCTTCAGGGAAATATTTGATATGTAAGCCACTGTTGTCGTAGGTCCAAGGTTTATAGTAGTTCCCAGGGAGGGTGGTATTCATTGAACCCTTATGGGAGTTGATGGAGTTCTTTAAAGGAGACTTGGGAGGAGCTTCAGAAGTCCCTCTACTTACTGCACAGCAATCCCTACATTACAATGCGCTGCTCTCATTCAATTCTCAGAACATTCATCTAAGATATTTATTACAAATGAGAAAACCTCAGAGAAGTTAAATGACTTTCAGAGGACATTTGACTTGAAAGCAGCAGAGCTGAGGGTAAAGGCTTCATCATCTCACTCCAAGTTAAGAGCTGGCAGAGTTTCCTTAGGTCTTGGTGACATTCTCTTGCTAAGAGCCCTCTCTGTGCTGTCTGTGTCATCTTCTCCCCAAGTTTCAGGCACTCCTGATGGTGACTCCAACCCTCCCCTTCTTTTCCTGAGCTGCAGACCCAGATTCCTTGTTTGCTGAACATTTTTCTTCACTTAGACATATGTTCCACTGGCTTCTTACACTCATCATGTCCAAAACCAAATTCATTACCTTCCAAAATAAACCTCATCCTGTACTCCTCACATCCATTCATGGACTTGCAGCCTCCCCACCTGAAAATGCTGCTCCCCTCATCTTCTCTTCATACCTTATTCTCAGCGGGCACATGCTGGCTACAGTATTACTCAGTGGGTCTTCTCTCAAAATCCATGCCTCCATGGCCTTAGAAGTGCCTTTGTATCTTCCCTCTATTACTGTTAGAGCCTCATAACCGATCTTCCTTTTTCAGATAGCTCACCTTTCCTCTCCTACTTGCCAAATCCCTTCCTCACAGTGCCACCAGTTTCCTTCCCAAAGTAAAATTCTCAGCGTGCCATTTCCCCTGTCTACAGTCTTCCATTGATTTTCCCAGTCACCTCTCGTCATGTTCACCAAATAACCTGGACTTGACTGTGGATCAGGACTTGTCACTCCCTTCGCTGTGCTTCCATGGCATTCTGGTCACAGTTCCATATTAGCTATTGTGGAGTATCCTAATAATTTCTTTGTGTCACTCTCTGAGTTCCTCAGTGGCTGGGGTTGTGTTTTAAGCTTGGTGACCCCTTGCCCAAGCCATTCAGTAGGTGTTCAACAAATGGTTATAGAGTATATAAGCCTTGTGATTAGACTCTAAATAGCTTAAAATATGAATTCTGTGTTTTGTATAGTATTAATATTTGTGTTTTTAGTATTTGTGGGTTTTAATTTTTATAGTTTCCTGGTCAAATTTCATTTGAAAATTATGACCCGACTCAAATAATCTAAGGGGCAAATTATGTATCCTTCTCGGTCCTGCGTGGTTAGAGCAGGTTCTTCTGGGTGACTTCATCTGAGCCTAAAGCAATAGAATAGGTAACAGAAAAGGAAAGGATTTATGTCCAGGTCATTCTTAAAATGAGAAATAGTGGTGGCAGCAGCCTCTGATAAGGGTCAGGGGAAACCTGGAAGACTGGATCCATTATGGGAGTGAAGCCATGCCAACCAGGCAGGGAGATGCCTCCTGCACCTGGAGCCCCATCTTCCCCGTGGCCATTACTTCTTTCACAATATCCATTCATTCTCTACCTTCCTTTTTCCCTCATTCCCTGCAGGTCCTTTAAATTTTATTCTTTCCCTCCTTGCCCTATATAGTACAGCCAGGCTCAGATTTGGTATCAGGACATCCTTCTCTGGACTTTGCCTCATACATTTCATGACTGTACTGCTTTGAATATGTTGTATTTTTGTGGATTCATAGTCGGCTTGTAATATTCTAGGAGACAGAGTTAATCATTCCCCTAGAACTTGCCTTTTCTTTGCTTTCCCAAGGACTGTTTTATCCCTTTCCTTATGATGACCTAATGGTGCTCTCCTCTTTCTTTGGCAGGTGTTTTTGGATGAGGAGTTTTTAGGGGTCCTGGACCATTCCACTCATCAGCTGACTATTCCCAGGAAAATGGTATGTAATCCAGTGTTGATGGACTAATACTTAAGCACCCAGGCTTAATTGTAAGCGTGGCCTTGCCCTGTGATAGCTTATTTTCTCCTCCACTGTCCTTTGGAATGTTCCTTGCATAAGAGCCCGACATGGATGCAGGAGAGCTGTATGTATTTCTAAAGTATAGGTGTATATGCTTTGGGTGAGCAGAACTTCAACATGTTGGATATTTGCTGCTCAAAAAACTCTAGGTTTGTCACCTGCCTCAATAATTTCTTGTGAAATGTTCGAGTGACTGTTTTCTGAAAGGCCCAGTATGGGGGTGGGGGTGAGGGTGGGTGAGTAGGAAGAGCAGGAGCCCAAGGGTTTACTTGGCCCAGAGCTGGACATCTGCAGGCTTCTGAAGCCTGCTGTATGTCAGTCACCCTGCTTACAACATTATCTGAGTTTCAGAGGAGACTTAAGAGGTCTACAGAAAAGTTCCCTGAGTGGTACTGACTCTGGCTCATCTGTCTTGGACAGGTCTACAAGGATAACCCAACACTGAGGATCCTGGTGGAGAATCAAGGCCGCCTTGCCTATGGGCAGGATATCAATAAGGAGAGAAAAGGTAGGCCTCCTTCCTTCCAAGGATGAAGAAGTTTGAGACCTTGAGACACCAAATTCCTGTCGCTCTTATCCTAGGCTGAGGACAGTCATGGCCAGGTATATGGTTTGGTGGACAGCAGGATCTTTTGGCCAACGAAATAGCCATGTGTAGAAACTATGAGGAAGTCTTGCTTTGATGGGAAAGGATGATGGTGCCTTCCCTCAAGTGTATTCTCTAATGACCAAGCCAGAGCACTGCCTTTCCTCTTCCAGGATGTTTTTGAAGAAAGCTATAGAAAAAGATGGTTAGTATCCCTCCCTGGGAACTTTTATTTTCCCTTCTCTGGAGCTTAGTGCCTGTGTCCTCACCTCCCCCTGGGCTCCTGGGCACAGAGTCACACACACCTTCCTTCCGCTGCTCCAAGTGCTTTGACCTACATTGAGAGTTAAAGGTAGCCTGAACTGCTATTCTGGCCAGACCTGGCAGGATGTGCTGTGACTTTTGCACTGTTAATGTGGGACATACAGGCACAGTCTAAGAAGTGTACATGTATGACAGAAGGAAGAATTTTTGTAAGATTTTGCAGAAACCTTCCATCTGATATGCACAGGAAAACATCCTCCTTCAGGGGGAGTCCTGGCCACAGCCTGTTTACATCTCTGTGTTCACATCCCTGCTTGCCTTCTTCATGTTCCTTTTATTCCCTCTTTTACAGGTCTAATTGGGGATATCTATCTGAACAATTTTCCTTTAAGAAAATTTAAAATCTATAGCCTGGATATGAAAACTCAGTTTCTACAAAGGTGGGTGCCAGACCATTGACTCAAGGTGACTGATCAAAGATGGTTCTGATTTAGAGATGGAAAGAAGCTCAGAGACCATCCAGACTAACCTCCTTAGTTTTCAGATGAGAGGTGAGATCCACAGTGTTGGAGGAAATGATCCCAAGTTTCATAGTTGTCTGAGGCAGAGTGGTGACCCTCCCCTCATTCACCCAACTCCTGGTCTGCTGATTTTTTGTTTTTTTCTGCATTATGCCCCTTAGAGGCATGTGCTTGTGCTATAAGATGAATGTCAGGCTTGGGCAAAAAGGAGACTTACCTCAAAATTCACAACTGACACACAAAGAAGGGCATGACCTTTCCATTGGTGTTTGATTCCCTCTTAGGGACCTTCCTAACATCTGGAAACCAGCCTCATTCAAACATCGGGGCCCTGCCTTCTTCCTTGGTATCCTGCGAATGGGTAATTACCCCAGAGATACCTTCATAAAAATGGAGGTTAGTGATATTTCTCCCCTGCTTATCCTGCCAGCCCCCATCCCAAAAGGATATTTGGGAAAAATCTCCTTGGTACATGGGCCCTGTCCTGTGAAAGGAAATGTAAGCTCCCTGGGACATCAGCCACTCCACAGCTATCTGGAGGCTGTCCCTTCCCTGGTGTTAACAAGGGTGAGGGTGGAAGCTTAACAAATGCAACAAAGACATAAGTAGTATATTCTAGTGGGGACAGCTGTAGAATCTAGTGCATGAAGAATTTAGTGAGTGTGATCCACTTGTCCCCAGACGTAATCCAAGACATTGAGACCCTCAAACCCTTTAAGACACACATCCAGTCTGTAGTGGGGATGTTGAGATTTTAATGTCCATGTACGGCCATCCCAAAATTCTACAACTCAAACTATGCTTTGGGCCCAGCGTGTTTTGGTGAATGCCTGATGGTTATTGGAAAGACCCTTCCCTGACTTGGCACAGATGAGTTAGAAATCAGTACCTTCCTTCTTGAGGCCTGGGTGTTGAGCCAACCCTGGGCCAGGGGCAATAACATAGACCTGTCCAGGTAACCTTCCATTTAAGGCCATGTGTGGTAATCTACTCCATCTAGATGTGACTATGACTATGATCAGGTGTGTTTATGGGGTGTGTGTGTGTGTGTCTTCACCCTAGTGTCATTACATCTAGAACTCAGGTCTTGAATCCTTCATTCCAATCTTTTTCAGGGCTGGACAAAAGGTGTAATATTCATCAATGGACGAAATCTGGGACGCTACTGGAATATAGGTCCCCAGGAGACCCTCTACCTTCCAGGACCCTGGCTTCATCCTGGATCAAATGAGGTAAGCTCCCCCCTACACCTCCCTCATCCCAGTCCACTTCCTTTGGCCTTTGCCTTGCAAAGAGTCAGAGCTTGAATCTCATGGCCACCCAACCTCCTTCTTTACAGATCATTGTGTTTGAGGAATTTAAACCTGGCCTGGAGATCCACTTCACAAACATATCTCATCTAGGTATGGTATTCTGGAGGGTAAATTTGCAGCCTCTCAGTCTTTCTAGCTGAGCTGCTATCTCCCAGGAACCTGAGCACTTCCTCACTGCCTTTACACGACAGCCAGGTTTTCTCTTATACCTGGCACAGCTCTACTCATCACCTCCCATTTCCAAGTGACCTGACTAGCTCACTCCTCTAACAGCCTTAACCCAACTCCCTGGGCCTCCCTTCCTTCCAGATGTTTCCACTGTGCTCTCTGGATCCCTCCCGTGTTGTAAACTAAGGTCCCAACATTTTGCACCTCTTGCCTTTTCTGAAATATGCTTTGTACTGCTCTCTCTTGTGCTGCCATGTTTCATCATTCCAAGGCACTTTTCCTAGTACTGTTTCTCAGATTGCCAAAGGGAGGGACTGCATGGCCCAGTTACCACAGATGAGAAGGTTGCAGAGTCTGTGCCTGCCCATAGTGGATGACTGGTGTCTGTGTGCCCAGCCTCCCTGATCCTTATGTTGGTGGCAGGATCCAGATGTTCTTTTGGAGAATCATCCTTGTCCCCTTCATTAGAGTCTTTGTGGGACTGATAATCACGCTGCCCTTTCTTCCCACCTGCAACTGTCCTTCTCTGCCAGGGGTGGGCATATGGTGTACAGTAGACCAATCAGACTTTCTTTTCCAGGATATTGAATCTTGAGTATTATGACATAACATAGGAAATTGATTGAGATGAGTCACTTCAACAGTGGGGCTGTGAGTAACCTACTCATCCTGACATGTTGCTGGAACTACCCTGGCTTCTCCACTTACCCAATCCCTGCTTTGAGTCTACCATCCTCTTCCTAATTTGCTAGTACATTCCTCTTTTGGCATAGGTTAGCTAACCTTTTTCTGATGCTCATAACAAAATAGACCTACTTAGTGCATACCCCTTGTCATATTGCTACAATAAAGGTTGTTTGACCACCAAATAAAATGCTGAAAAAATGAGATGCTCAGAATACTTGACCCCACAAATGTAAATTTGAAGCAAAAGTGATCTTTCGAAGAAATCAAATAAAATGTAAACATTAATGCAGTTCATATACACTTTGTGTTTTCAGTGTATTAAAAAAAATGTATTTTCCTTTTACCCTTTAGTGCTTGTTCCATACTATACCACTAGCTTTTCCATAGTCAGGGGAAAGCCCTGCTTCTTTGAAACTCATGACACCAAGTGCCTGGTCTGGTGCCTCCTTATCACCTTATTATTCTTTATCCACATTCTGGCTACCACCTTTGGTACCTGATATGCAGCTCTTCTTGAGTCCATGTTGTACTCCCTGTCCTCTGGGCACTGCAAACCTTCTGAGCCATAATGAAAACACAGGGAGCCATTTAAGTGTCGGAGATGCATCAACTGCCTGGACAGGCAGAGGGGAGATCTGTGGAATTTCACTTTCTAAAGCTGCTACAAATTTCAGCATGGTATAAACTGGCCCTGGGGTTAGCTGACAGGCTTCTTGGAAACTTGGGAGAGTGGGTCACCATGAAGGTGAGTTGACACTGCATCAGGAGCTGTTGAGACTTGTAAGCCAAGACCAGAAGGAATCACAGCCAGACTTCAGGCCAGTTGTACAAGAGGCTGCATTCCCCCCGGAATCAAGATCCTGAGTCCACTCTTTGCATCTGCAAATGCCGGGGGACCAGCAGCACCCATGTGGACCAGGACTTCCACAGCCCAAGGAGGTCGGAGAGCATGATCTCCCTGCTTGGTGCTTCCGTCACTTTCCACTCCACCGCCATGTCTCTCAGTCCAAACCTGCCAAGGAGGAAAGAGCAAGCTGGCAGCAGGGTTTCTTTCTCTATCTGTTGTTTCCCCACCCACCATCACCCAGAGCTGGAAAGGATCAGTGGTCCTGTGTCATAGCCTCTGACTTCCATAGAGCATAAGCCTTAGTGTGGGCATCACCTGGAGGGCTTGTTAAAACACTGATTGCTGGGCTCCATTCCCAGAATTTCTAGTTCAGTAGATCTGGGGTGGGGCCCAAGGATTTGCATTTCTACCAAGTTCCCAGGTGATGCTAATATTGCTGGTCTGAGGACCACATTTTGAGCACCTTTATCCTAGAGCAGGATCTCAACCTGTCTCAACACTATTACTCTTTTGAGCCAGAAAAGTCTGTGTGGCAGGGGCTGCCTGAGTATTGTAGGATGTTGAACAGCATCCCTGGTCTCTATGCACTAGATGCTGGTAGCACAACCCCCTTAGTTATGACAACCAAAATGTGTGCAGATACTACCCAATCTCCTCTGGGGGCAAAATCCCTCCAGGTGAGAAACACCACCACAGAGCATACCAGGTTCTCCTAGTCAGAAGTGATGCTTTCCCTGCCTTACAGCAAAGCACTAGAAGTTGGGAGCCTTGGGGATCAACCTTTTATAAATAAAAGGCAAAGATGACAGAATTTGGGAAATCTTCTTTCAAGACAATAGTCTATGACTCTGTTTTTCTTCTGCATGATCCTCCTTCTGAATAACAGAAACAGCTTATTCTTTCTTTTTTGTACTACTCTTGAAAGGAATTCTAATATCCTCACAGATAAATGGATTCCTAGGGTAAACGGGTTAAAGTCCTATATGGGGTAGACTGAAAAGAAAAATCACATTACATTTTTACAAATATTACTCCCTTTACATCTATAAACAAACAAGCACAATATGGTGTGATGTTATAAAAGGTACAGCTCATTACTGGTGTCTGGTCTTCATGATTCCTTAGGATCCCGGGTAATGTAGACAACACTCAGGCCAGTCAAATATTCTTACCTAATCCATCTTATCCTACTGGAAGAAGCTTCAAAGGCGATTTAATGTTATTTTTTCCCCAGATAACCAGACGTTAGTTCCTTGGGTGAAATACCAGGTTAATTAATAGCCTAAATGCAATTTCTCTATCCAAATGAGTTGCAGTGTGAATATTTGTCCTTCTTTAATTGTTGTGTCTTTAGGGTCAATCAGTGTTAGGCAAAGAGATACTCAAGCAAAATTCAGTGACACTGAGTATTTTCACGTAGATTCTGCCAAAAAAGCTCAAACAGGAGGACTACATGCCTGTTCTGTTCTTCCAGGGGCAGGTTGAAGAGGTTGAGGACTGACAGAGAAGTCTGTGCTCTCCTGTATTATACAGATGTCTTTGTATAGTAGGCAATATTTCAGTCCATAAGCTTCCTACACTTCTAACCTTAGGAACACAAATCTATCTGGGAAGGGAGTGGAGAACCTGAAACTGTTCTGTAATCTGCTAAACACTTGGCTGGTTTCTAGAAGTCCTTTCTCCCTCACACTCTAAGCAACCTAAATTTATACAGAAAATACAAGCTCTGCTCAGTTTTTGACAAATCCATGGAAGGAGAGAAAGTTAATCAACATGGGGGCCTGGGAGGTCATGTTTGTTACCCTCTGTAAACTTGCTGTCTCTCAGGTGATAACTTGCTCTCCATTACTGTGCCAGTGTAACACCACCGAGGGCACAGACATCTGCATCCAGGTCCAGCCCCTCCCTGCCACCTGAAGTCCAGCTGATAACTGACTCCCCATCCCCGGCTTACTAACATTTGGATGAGCAAAGGTCTCACTAGTTTTGACTGACCAGGAGAAATCCTGAGTGGCAGCCTCCAAATTCTGAAGATACTATGAAACCAACCCAATAGAGAAACTTGTATTCTGGAGACAGGAGTGGTAGATCCATTTGTCACCTAACCATCAGAGAACCATCCTCTGAGGTCACTTTAGTAGCTGTTGCCCCTAGACTAGGTGACAGACCCTCCATGACTGTGCAGCACAGACCAGAAGGGAGGCTCCTCAGGGAGACAGGACAGGCAGTGGTCCCTGCAGGAGCTGGGGTGCCTCTCTGCTTGATTACACCACTTGCAGTAAGAGTCCTTTCAGTAAAAACAAGACATTTCCTCTTGATATTTTGTTTACTGAAACCCATGAAAGGGAAGAGTGAACGCACATCTTCTGGAAAGAAGAGATTTTGTCAAATAACAGATCCAGGATCCAAATAGAGTTAAGAAAGGGGCCTAATACTCTTGACCTGGATAAGATAGTGGTCCTTCACTCTTGGTGTGTATCAGCTCATCTGGAGAACTAAAAAAAAAATATAGTGGTCCAGGCTTACTGAAGTAGCATGAAGCCTACACCTCCTAGTCTTACCAAGTTCCCCAGGTGATGCTGATAAACACCAAAACTTGAGAACATTGCTCTAGGGCACTAGGGCACTAGTTCTAAACTTGGCTACACATTGAAATCATCTGGGAAAGTTTATAAAAATAATATTTAGGTCCCACCTCCAAAGGATTTGATTTGATAGGTATGGAGTATAGTGTAGATACTGAGTTTAAAAAATATATATTTAATTATTAATTCACTAAAAATAAATTCAATAAACTCATTTTTTATTAAAAAATTTTTTAAAGTATACTTTAAAAATTCAGTGAGAAATACATCATTGTTTTACATTTTAGCAAATGTCTTTAGGCTAAATAGATGATATCTGGGTTCTCATATCTGCTTCTAGATTCAATCCATTGTGTTATGTTGTTTTGGTTGAAGCACATGAAGAAAATACAGCTTAACACAGATCTGTAACTGGAAAAAGAGAAGTATTTTAATAGTCTTCATAGGAGATTATTTTGGATATTCTTCTTTGGTATTACACCAAAATTTTACAAGAAGTTTCTTAAAGGTTAGTAGAAATGTGGAATCTAAAATCATATAGATAAACTTCTTGAACTCAGTTACTTTAAAATCCATTGGTCTGACTTGGCATGGATCTTTCACTCAAGCATGATCTGGTAATGTCATGCATTGGTTCACAGAGTTATTCCAATCTTCAAAATATTGACATATTTCATTATCCAATAGAAAAAATCCAGTAATTATTTTTAAATTTAAATTCAATTAGCCAACACATAGTACATCATTAGTTTCAGATGTAGTGTTCAGTAATTCATCAGTTGCATATAACATCCAGTGCTCATCACATCACGTGCCTTCCTTAATGCCCGTCACCCAATTACCCCATCCCCCCCCCCACCTCCCCTCCAGCAACCCTCAGTTTGTTTCCTATAGTTAAGAGTCTCTCTAGGTTTGTCTACCTCTCTGATTTCTTCCCATTCAGTTTTCCCTCCCTTCCCCTATGATCCTCTGCACTGTTTCTTATATTCCACATTCATATGTGGTCCCTGCAGGAGCTGGGGTGCCTCTCTGCTTGGTTACACCACTCGCAGTAAGAGTCCTTTCAGTAAAAGCAAGACATTTCCTCTTGATATTTGGCTTACTGAAACCCATGAAAAGGAAGAGTGAACCCACATCTTCTGGAAAGAAGAGATTTTGTCAAATAACAGATCCAAGTGATAATTGAAAAAAATCCACAGTCATTAATATCACCACCAATATCATAGGAAAAGTCTTTCAAGATTTGAGGAGCTGTCAAGCTACCGGTGGTGGATACAAGTTTTCCAAAATACTAATTTTTAATTGAAAGCTCGAGTTTTTTTTTCATTAGCAACAAGTAATGCCAGTTGTTATCCTTCAGGCAACAGGCTCACTTCATTCTTTTTTTCTCTTTCTCTTTTTAAATAACAGTTTTATGGAACAAACATAAAACATAACATAAAATCAATCTTTTTAAAGTGTAAAATTTAGTGGCTTTTAGTATATTCAGAGTTGTTCAGCCATCACTACCATCTAACTCTAGAATGTTTTCATAGCCCCCCTACCCATTAGCACCAACTCCCCATTTCCTCCCTCTCCCAGCCCCTGTCAACCACTATTCTACTGTCTATCTCCAAGGATTTGCCTATTCTGGACATTTCATGTAAATAGAATCCTATAATATTCAGTCTTTATGACTGGCTTCTTTCACTTACCATAATGTTTTCAAGGTTCATCCATGTCATACTATGTGCCAGAATTTCATTCATGGGATACCTGGGTGGTGCAGTGGGTTAAGCATCTGACTCCTGATTTGAGCTCAGGTCATGATCTCAGAGTCCTGGGATTGAGCCCTGCATCAGGCTCTGTGCTCAGCATGGAGTCTGCTTGAGATTCTCTCTCCCTCTGTTCCTCCCCCTGCACTCACTCTTGAGCATGCTCTCTCTCAAATAAATGAATAAATCTTTTTTTAAAAAAAGAATTTCATTCATTATTTTGGTTGAAGAATATTCCATTGTATGGATAGGCCACATTTTGTTTATCCTTTCATCAGTTGGTGGACATTTGAATTGTTTCCACTCTTGAGCTATCATGAATAGTGCTGCTCTGAACATTCATGTGCAAGTTTTTGTGTGGACATGTATTTTCAGTTCTCCTGGGTATTGTTCCAGGAGTGGCATTGTTGGGTCATATGGTAACTCTGTGTTTAACATCTTGAGGAACTGCCAAACTCTTTTCCAAGGTGGCTGTGCCATTTTACAATCCCACCAGGAATATATGAGGGTCCCAATATCTTAATGTCCTCACTAACATCATCAGCTGTCATTTTGGTTTTAGTCATCCTTGTGATTGTGAAGTAGTAATTCAATGTGGTTTTGATTTGCACTTCTCTAATGATGATATGATGATAATGAATGATAGTGTGGAGCATTTTTCGTGGTTATTGGCCATTTGTTTACGTGCTTTGGAGGAATGTCTAATCAAATCTTTTGACATACCCTTAATCATTTTTAAAATTTGGTTCATTTTTAATTGCTGAGTTATGAGTTTGTATATTTTAGATATAAGTCCCTTATCAGATATATGATTTACAAATAGTTCCTCTCACTCTGGGGGTTTCTTTTCATTTTCTTTTTCTTTCTTCTTCTTTTTAAAAAGATTTATTTATTTATTTTGGAGAGAGAGAGTGGGCGTACATGTGCACCTGGGGAGGGAGATGGGAGGAAGAAGGAAAGAATCCCAAGCAGACTCAGTGCATAGCGTGAGCTCAACACAGGGCTTGATCTCATGACCCATAAGATCATAACCTGAGCCAAAACCAAGAGTCAGATGTTCAACCGACCAAGCCACCCAGGTGCCCCTTCATTATCTTGATAGTATCATCTGAAGCACCATACGTTTTAATTTTAATGAAGCCCAACATATCTATATTTTTTTCTTTTGTTGTTCATGCTTGATGTCATTTATATCTAAGAAACTATTGCCTAACTCAAGGTTATAAAGAATTTAATTCTATGTTTTCTAAGAGCTTTGTAGTTTGAACTCTTAAATTTAGGTCTATGATACATTTTGAGTTAATTTTGGGGGTCCAACTTTATTCTTTTGCACAAGGATATCCATGTGTCTCCTCACCATTTGTTGAAATGACTGTTTTTCCCCCATCAAACTGTCTTGGAACCTTTGCCAAAAATTAATTGACCATAAATGTATGAGTTTATTTCTGGACTATCAGTTCTGTTCCATTCACTTTTATATCTATCTTTAGGCCATTACTACACTGTCCTGATCACTGTAAATTTGTATTAAGTTTTAAAATGAGGAAACATGAGTCTCCAAATCTTGTTATTTTTCCAAAATTGTTTTGGATATTCTGGTGGACATAGAGATTTTTAAATGCTTTCCAGATGATTCCATTTTGCAGCTAGGTTTGAGAATCATTGTTTCTAGTGGATACAAATTGTCTAGATATCCTTGCCACCTTCCTAACACTCATCACTTGTAAGTTTGTCAGTTGTCTTTTAAATGTTTTATCTGCAAATTCTGATGGTTTCTGTCTACTTTTTAACATCTTAATCTTTTTTTTTTTTTTTTTTTTTTTTTGTATTACTGGATTGGCTATAATGACAGCAAAATTGCTTTCTATTCAATAGTCTTTCCCTTTTCTTCCTTGCTAACAGACCATGAATTTGTTGGAAGGCAATATACCCCAGGACAACAGATTTAACTCTCATCAGGTTAACAATCAATATTATCTACAAATCTTCTACCAAGTATCTTGTGGAAAAATAGCCACATTAAATTCTGGAGAAACACAGGAGCTCCACTATTACCATCGTTCAACATTATGTTGGCAGTCCTAGCCAACAAGACAACAACAACAAAAATAATATGTAGAAAAAGCGTTGAAATATAAAAGGCAGAATTGTAATTGATCATTTTATACAAAGCTCAGGAGAGTCCATTGACAACCTATTAGAAATTAATAAGTTACTAGATTCAAGGCTGAAATATAAGACCTACTCAAGAGCCTACACACCAGCAAGCAGCAATTATAACATGTCATAGGAAAAAGATATTGTTCATGATAGCAACAGAAATCATAAACTTTCTGGAAATAAGCCAACATAATGTGCAATACCATTATGAAGAAAAATATAAACTTCATTTGAAATACAAAGAAGAAGACCTTAATAAATAGAAAGACATACCATGTTTATGGATTGGAAGACTTAATATTGTTAAAGTTTAATTAATGTACACTTTAATGTAATTCCAACCAAAATCCCAAGAATTCATAGCATTTATCAGAGTAATTCTAAAATTCATGTGGTCCAATAAGAAAGCAAGTTTCATTCTGACACTTATTAAAATATATAGCAATAATTGCAAACATTTATACAGTGTTCATTAAATGCTAGGTACTGTTCTAAGAGCTTTATACTTACTATATTCACTAATAGGATCAGTCCTCATAAATGGACCTATGTTGTAAGCATGTTAATTACTAACAGAACTCATGTCAAGAAGCCCTGAATGAGGCTCAGAGCAAGAGAAGGCTGGCAGACAAATGCAGGGCACGTGGCAGGTTAACAATCTGCATCTGAAAAACAGCTCTTGACTCAGTGCAACCCTGGGACACCAAGGGATCACCACATTAAACTGTTATTGTAAAATGCTACATTTGAAACTTTTCTCCTAAAATAAATATGTGGGAAACAGGGTCCCATTATTTTCTTAACTCCAGAGTTTCAAAAAGGTAGCAATAAGCTGGACCAGTAGGGGAGGGAAAAACAAATCCCAGGCAAATGCTCTCCTCTGCCCCACTCCCCACTCTGTCCTTTCTTTTTTTAAAGATTTTATTTATTTGAGAGAGAGAGAATGAGAGAGAGCAAGCACATGAGAGGGGGGAGGGTCAGAGGGGGAAGCAGACTCCCTGCTGAGCAGGGAGCCCGATGCGGGACTCGATCCAGGGACTCCAGGATCATGACCTGAGCCGAAGGCAGTCGCTTAACCAACTGAGCCACCCAGGCGCCCCCACTCTGTCCTTTCGGTCTGCTGCCTGCCTTTCTGTCACTGGTCCACTGTCTCCTTCCACACCAGGTCAGCTAACTTGGCCATTACATCTTTGCATATTTTTGGGATTGGGCTGGGAGACTTGCTAGTATAGATCCTATCAGGAAACAGGAGTCAGGAACTGCAGTATTTTTCTCTATTTTAATAATTTTTTAAAATAAGATGCACAAAAAGAAGAATTTTTTATTTCAAAGCTTAATGCATATGCAAAAGACATTGGAATTAATGATTCTGCTTAAAAGTGTGAAAAACAAAATATTAGGAGAGAGAAGAGCTCGGGGTTGTTGCAATTCTAAAATAAGTAATTAAATGTATTTAGCTCTTTGTAAACATGTAATCAAGGTTTCCTATTGCTGCCCAACACATAACATGAGAGACTCCAAGGAGAGGGAAGGAACAGAACACCTCACAGACATGCTGATTGTGGCAAAATTTATGCTAGAGTTTTAATTTTTACTATGCTAAGGAGAAATTTTGTTTACAAAGAATCCTAGAGAGATAGCAAATACTGAAAAACCCAAAACCCCACAAACACAGAGAGCTGTCACTTGGCATATGCTTCCATTTGGATTGAAATTTCTGGTGTTCCATTACTTTAAAAAGCTTTGTAAGGCATCAAGGAACCCCTGACATAATTTAAAAGGCAGAAAGTGAAGGAAAAGACAACCTTCTTTTAGTGGTTCAGATTTTGGGTGAGCATTGTTTATTTTATTTTATTTTATTTTATTATTTTATTTTTTATTATGTTAGTCACCATACAATACATCATTAGTTTTTGATGTGATGATCCACGATTCATTGTTTTCATATAACACCCAGTGCTCCATGCAGTACATGCCCTCCTTAATACCCATCACTGGGCTAACAAATCCCCCGACCCCCCTCCCCTCTAAAACCCTCAGTTTGTTTCTCAGAGTCCATAGTCTCTCATTGTTCATCTCTCCCTCCGATTCCCCCCTTCATTTTTCCCTTCCTTCTCCTGATGTCCTCCATGCTAATCCTTATGTTCCACAAATAACTGAAACCATATGATAATTGACTTTCTCTGCTTGACTTATTTCACTTAGCACAATCTCCTCCAGTCCCATCCATGTTCATGTAAAAGTTGGGTATTCATGCTTTCTGATGGCTGAGTAATATTCCATTGTATATATGGACCACATCTTCTTTATCCACTCATCTGTTGAAGGGCATCTCGGCTCTTTCCACAGTTTGGCTATTGCAGACATTGCTGCTATGAACATTGAGGTGCATATGGCCCTTCTTTTCACTACATCTGTGTCTTTGGGGTAAATATCCAGTAGTGCAATTGCTGGGTCATAGGGTAGCTCTATTTTTAATTTTCTGAGGCACCTCCACACTGTTTTCCAAAGTGGCTATACCAACTTGCATTCCCACCAACAGTGTAAGAGGGTTCCCCTTTCTCCACAACCTTTCCAACATTTGTTGTTTCTTTCCCTGTCCATTTTTGCCATTCTAACTGGTGTAAGGTGGTATTTCCGTGTGGTTTTGATTTGAATTTCCCTGATGGCTAATGGTGATGAACATTTTTTCATGTATCTGTTAGCCATTTGTATGTCTTCTTCAGAGAAGTGTCTGTTCATTTCTTCTGCCCATTTTTGGACTTGATTATTTGATTTTTGGGTGTTGGGTTTGAGAAGTTCTTTATAGATCTTGGATACCAGCCCTTTATCTGTAGTTTCATTTGCAAATATCTTCTCCCATTCTGTGGGTTGCCTGTTTGTTTTGTTGACTGTTTCCTTTGCTGTGCAGAAGCTTTTTATCTTGATGAAGTCCCAAAAGTTCATTTTTGCTTTTGTTTCACTAGCTTTTGGAGATGTATCTTGAAAGAAGTTGCTGTGGCCGATGTCAAAGAGGTTATTGCCTGTGTTCTCCTCCAGGATTTTAATGGATTCCTGTCACACATTGAGATCTTTTGTCCATTTTGAGTTTATCTTTGTGTATGGTGTTAGAGAATGTCCGAGTTTCATTCTTCTGCAAGAGTTGGCTGTCCAATTTTCCCAGCACCATTTATTGAAGAGACTGTCTTTTTCCATTGCATATTTTTTCCTGCTTTGTCAAAGATTATTTGACCATAGAGTTGAGGGTCCATATCTGGGCTCTCTATTCTGTTCCACTGGTCTATATGTCTGTTTTTGTGCCAGTACCATGCTGTCTTGGTGATCACTGCTTTGTAATATAGCTTGAAATTGGGCAATGTGATGTCACCAGCTTTGTTTTCTTTTTCAACATTTCCTTGGGGATTCGGGGTCTTTTCTGATTCCATAGAAATTTTAGGATTGTTTGTTCCAGCACTTTGAAAAATGTCATTGGAATTTTGATCAGGATGGCATTGAAGGTATAGATTGCTCTGCATAGCATAGACATTTTAACAATGTTTATTCTTCCGATCCATGAGCATGGAATGTTTTTCCCTCTTTTTGTGTCCTCTTCAATTTCTTTCATGAGTGTTCTGTAGTTCCTAGACTGTAGATCCTCTACCTCTTTGGTTAGGTTTATTCCAAGGTATCTTATGGTTTTTGGTGCTATTGTAAATGGAATAATTTCTCTAATTTCTCTTTCTACAGTTGCATTGTTAGTGTATAAAAAAGCAATTAATTTCTGTGCATTAATTTTGTATCCTGCCACATTACTGAATTGCTGTATGAGTTCTAGTAATTTGGGAGTGGAGTCTTTTGGGTTTTCCACATAAAGTATCATGTCATCTGTGAAAAGAGAGAGTTTGACTTCTTTGCCAATTTGAATACATTTCTTTCTTTTTTTTTTTAAAGATTTTATTTATTTAATTGACAGAGAGAGTGAGACAATGAGAGAGGGAACACAAGCAGGGGGAGTGGGAGAGGGAGAAGCAGGCTCCCCACTAAGCATGGAACCCGATGCGGGGCTCGATCCCAGGATCCTGGGATCATGACCTGAGCCAAAGGCAGTCGCTTAATCAACTGAGCCACCCAGGTGCCCCTGAATACATTTATTTCTTTTTGTTGTCTGATTGCTGTTGCTAGAACTTCTAGTACTATGTTGAACAATAGTGGCAAGAGTGGGCATCCTTGACGTGTTCCTGATCTTAAGGGAAAGGCTCTCAGCTTTTCCCCACTGAGGATGATATTCACTGGGAGATGGATTTTATGAACTTGAGGAATGTTCCCTCTATCCCTCTACTCTGAAGAGTTTTAATAAGGAGAGGGTGCTGTATTTTGTCAAATGCTTTTTCTGCATCAATTGAGAGGATCATATGGTTCTTCTTTCTCCTCTTATTAATGTGTTCTATCACATTGATTGATTTGAGAATGTTGAACCACCCTTGCATCCTGGGGATAAATCTCCCACTTGGTCGTGGTGAATGATCCTTTTAATGTATTGTTGGATCCTATTAGCTAGGATTTTGTTGAGGATTTTGGAATCCATATTCATCAGGGATATCAGTCTGAAATTCTCCTTATTGATGGGATCTTTGCCTGGTTTGGGGATTAAGGTAATGCTATCCTCATAGAATGAGTCTGGAAGTTTTCCTTCTGTTTCTATTTTTTGAAACAGCTTCAAGAAAAGAGGTATTATTTCTTCTTTGAATGTTTGCTAGAATTCCCCCAGAGAATCCATTAGGCCCTGGACTCTTGCTTTTTGGGAGGTTTTTGATCAATGCTTCAATCTCATTACTGGTTACTGGCCTATTCAGGTTGTCAATTTCTTCCTGTTTCAGTCTTGGCAGTTTATAGGTTTCCAGGAAGGCATC
Source organism: Neomonachus schauinslandi (assembly GCF_002201575.2). Taxonomy (NCBI): domain Eukaryota; kingdom Metazoa; phylum Chordata; class Mammalia; order Carnivora; family Phocidae; genus Neomonachus; species Neomonachus schauinslandi. Next base: position 81,538,321 of record NC_058413.1, on the reverse strand, counting down.
CATTTCATCCAGATTGCTCAGTTTATTGGCATATACTTGTTGATAATAATTTCTAATAAGTGTTTCTATTTCCTTGGTGTTAGTCGTGATCTCTCCCCTTTCATTCATAATTTTATTAATTTGGGTCCTTTCTCTTTTTCTTTGGATAAGTCTGGCCAGTGGTTTATTGATCTTATTAATTCTTTCAAAGAACCAACTTCTAGTTTCATTGATCTGATCTACTATGTTTCTGGTTTCTAATTCATTGATCTCTGCTCTAATCTTAATTATTTCTCTTCTAATGCGTGACTTAGGCATTGTTCGTTCTTTTTCTCTAGTTCTTTAAGGTGTAAAGTTAGTTGGTGAATTTGGGATTTTTCTTTTTTTTTTTGAGTGAGGCTTGGATGGCTATGTATTTCCCCTTAGGACCGCCTTTGCAGTATCCCATAGGTTTTGGACCGATGTGTTTTCGTTCTCATTGGTTTCCATGAATTGTTTAAGTTCTTCTTTGATTTCCTGGTTGTCCCAAACATTCTTTTTTTTTTTTTATTCTTATGTTAATCCCCATACATTACATCATTAGTTTTAGATGAAGTGTTCCATGATTCATTGTTTGTGCATAACACCCAGTGCTCCATGCAGAATGTGCCCTTCTCAATACCCACCACCAGGCTAACCCATCCTCCCACCCCCTCCCCTCTAGAACCCTCAGTTTGTTTTTCAGAGTCCATCGTCTCTCATGGTTCGTCTACCCCTCCGATTTCCCCCGCTTCATTCTTCCCCTCCCGCTACCTTCTTCTTCTTCTTTTATTTTTCTTAACATATATTGCATTATTTGTTTCAGAGGTACAGATCTGAGATTCAACAGTCTTGCACAATTCACAGCGCTTACCAGAGCACATACCCTCCCCAGTGTCTATCACCCAGTCACCCCATCCCTCCCACCCCAACCCCCACTCCAGCAACCCTCAGTTTGTTTCCTACAATTAAGAATTCCTCATATCAGTGAGAGCATATGATACATGTCTTTCTCTGTTTGACTTATTTCACTCAACATAATACCCTCCAGTTCCAACCACGTCATTGCAAATGGCAAGATCTCATTCCTTTTGATGGCTGCATAATATTCCATTGTATATATATACCACCTCTTCTTTATCCATTCATCTGTCAATGGACATCTTGGCTCTTTCCACAGTTTGGCTATTGTGGACATTGCTGCTATAAACATCGGGGTGCATGTACCCCTTCGGATCCCTACTTTTGTTTCTTTGGGGTAAATACCCAGTAGTGCAATTGCTGGATCATATGGTAGCTCTATTTTCAACTTTTTGAGGAACCTCCATACTGTTTTCCAGAGTGGCTGCACCAGCTTGCATTCCCACCAACAGTGTAGGAGGGTTCCCCTTTCTCCGCATCCCCGCCAACATCTGTCATTTCCTGACTTGTTAATTTTAGCCATTCTGACTGGTGTGAGGTGGTATCTCATTGAGGTTTTGATTTGGATTTCCCTCATGCCAAGCGATATTGAGCACTTTTTCATGTGTCTGTTGGCCATTTGGATGTCTTCTTTGGAGAAGTGTCTGTTCATGTCTTCTGCCCATTTCTTGATTGGATTCTTTGTTCTTTGGGTGTTGAGTTTGATGAGTTCTTTATAGATTTTGGATACTAGCCCTTTATCTGATATGTCATTTGCAAATATCTTCTCCCATTCTGTCGGTTGTCTTTTGGTTTTGTTGACTGTTTCCTTTGCTTTGCAAAAGCTTTTTATCTTGATGAAGTCCCAATAGTTCATTTT
>NC_058413.1:81326371-81536534 GCF_002201575.2 Neomonachus schauinslandi | reverse complement strand
AGATGTTGGTTGAAAAAGGGAAAAAGAAAAATTCAAAAAGAAAAAAAAAGAAAAAAAGACAGTTAAAAAAAAATTAACTTTGAAAGACTAAAGAATCATGGTAAAAAAGCCATGAATTCTATGTGCAGTATTCCCCTAGTGCTCGAGTTCTGCCGTTCTCATTGATCAGTAAACTTGGTCTTGGCTGGCTGTTCTTGCTGATCTTCTGGGGAGGGGCCTGTTGCCGTGGTTTCCAAATGTCTCTGCCGGAGGCTGAATTGCCCCGCCCTTGCCCCCTCCCGGCTAAGTAATCTGCTCGGGTTTGCTCTCCGGGGCTTTTGTTCCCTGTGAGCTTTCCGTACAGCTTTGGAGGCAGAGAGTGAAAATGGTGGCCTCCCAATCTCCACCCTGGAGGAGCCGAGAACTCGGGCCCCACTCCTCAGTGAGTCCTCAGAGAAAAGCCGTCAGTCACTCCCATCTCCCCAGTCTCGGGCAGCACTCCGTGCTCACCCGGCCTGTGACCGCGCGTTTCTATCTCTGGCACCCGACCCCGGGTGGAGTCTCCAAACCCAGCAGATCCCTGCGGTGCACTCCCGTGCAGCTCCTCCCGGGGGAGGAAGGTGAGTCTCCCCGGATCTGCCGCTTGTTGGGTCCCTGCTGGAGGAGCAGGGGCCCGACTGTGCTGCGGATCACGGTTTATGGCAACCCCGAGCTGAGAGCCCGCGCCTGGGCTCCGCCTCTGCAGCCGGCTTCCCTGCTCCATTACCTGGGAGCTCTGCCACACTCAGGCACGCCCGGTCTTTCTGTGACCCCAAGGGTCCTGAGACCACACTGTCCCGGAGGGTTCCACCCCCCACTTAGCCACCAGAGTGACGTCCCTCGGCGGAGCAGACTTTTAAAACTTCTGATTTTGTGCTCCGCGGCTCTATCACTTGCCAGAAGCGGCCGACGGAGGCCCCTCCTCCGCTGTCTATCCTCCCGAATATCGCCTCGGATTCACTTCTCCGCATGTCCTACCTTCCAGAAAGTGGTCGCTTTTCTGTTCAGAGAGTTGTTGCTATTCCTTTCTTCGATCTCCTGTTGGGTTTGTAGGTGTTCAGAATGGTTTGATCCCTATCCAGCTGAATTCCTGAGAGGAGACGAAATCCAGGTCTCCTACTTCTCCGCCATCTTCTTCCGCCCCCCTGACCCAAACATTCTTTTTTTTTTTTTTTTTTAAAGATTTCATCCATTTATCTGAGAGAGAGAGAATGAGAGAGAGAACACGAGAGGAGAGAGGTTCAGAGGCAGAGGCAGGCTCCCCGCCGAGCAGGGAGCCCGATGCGGGACTCGATCCCGGGACTCCAGGATCACGACCTGAGCCGAAGGCAGTCGCTCAACCAACTGAGCCACCCAGGTGCCCCCCTGACCCAAACATTCTTGAGCAGAGTGGTCTTTAGCTTCCAAGTGTTTGAATTTCTGTCAAATTTTTTCTTGTGACTGAGTTCCAGTTTTAAAGCCTTATGGTCTGAGAATATGCAGGTAATAAGCTCAATCTTTTGATAGGTGTTAAGACCTGATTTGTGACCCAGTATGTGGTCTATTCTGGAGAAAGTTCCATGTGCGCTCGAGAAGAATGAGTATTCTGTTGTTTTAGGGTGGAATGTTCTGTATATATCTATGAGGTCCATCTGGTCCAGTCACTCAAAGCTCTTGTTTCTTTGTTGATTTTCTGCTTATATGATCGGTCTATTGCTGAGAGTGGAGTGTTGAGGTCTCCTACAATTAATGTATTGTTATCAATATGACTCTTTATTTTGGTTAACAGTTGGCTTATGTAGATGGCTGCTCCCATGTTGGGGGCATAGATATTTACAATTGTTAGATCTTCTTGTTGGATAGACCCTTTAAGAATGATATAGTGTCCTTCTGTGGCTCTAACTACAGTCTTTAGTTTAAAATCTAATTTGTCTGATATAAGAATTGCTACCCCAGCTTTCTTTTGAGGTCCGCTGGCATGGAAGATGGATCTCCATCCCTTCACTTTCAGTCTGGATGTATCTTTAGGTTCAAAATGAGTCCCTTGTAGACAGCATATGGATGGGTCCTGTCTTTTTATCCAATCTGCAACCCTGTGCCGTTTAATGGGAGCATTTAAGCCATTCACGTTGAGAGTGATTATTGAAAGATATGAATTTATTATCATCAAGTTGCCTGTGAAGACCTTGTTTTGGGGGGAGGGGGGATTGGTTAGCCCGGTGATGGGTATTAAGGAGGGCATGTACTGCATGGAGCACTGGGTGTTATACGAAAACAATGGATCATGGATCTCCACATCAAAAACCAATGATGTATTGTATGGTGACTAACATAGCATAATAAAATTAAAAAAAAAAAGACTTAGTTTTTATAGATTGTCCCTGTAAATTTCTGCTGTATATCACTCTTGGGGTCTTTCTCCTTTTATAGAACCCCCCTTAATATCTCTTGCAGGGCCGGCTTAGTGGTCACATATTCTTTCAGTTTCTGCTGGTCTTGGAAGCTCTGCATCTCTCCATCCATTCTAAATGACAGCCTTGCCGGATAAAGTATTCTTGGCTGCATGTTCTTCTCGTTTAGTACCCTGAGTATGTCTTGCCAGTCCTTTCTCACTTGCCAGGTCTCTGTGGATAGGTCTGATGTTATTCTGATGTTCCTCCCTCTGTACGTAAGAAATCTCTTCCCCCTAACTGCCCTTAACATGGTTTCCTTGGTTCTAAGATTTGCGAGTTTTACTATTACATGCCAGGGTGGCCTGTTTTCCTTGATCTTGGGAGAGGTCCTCTCTGCCTCTAGGACACAAATGCTTGTTTCATTCCCCAGTTTAGGGAAGTTCTCAGCTACGATTTGCTCAAATACATCTTCTAGTCCTCTCTCTCTCTCCACCCCCTCCAGGATTCCAATAATTCTGACATTGGAATGCTTCATGGTGTCACTTATTTCTCTGATTCTATTTTCATGGATTCTGAGATGTTTTTCCCTGGCCTCCTCTTTTCCCTTTTTATCTGTTAAATGGTCTTCCAGGTCACTAATTCTTTCTTCTGTCTCACTTACCCTAGCTGTTAGATTATCTAGATTAGATTGGATCTCATTGATAGCATTTTTAAGTTCTGCCAGTTCAGCTTTCATTTCTGCCCTTAGAGACTCTATGTTGCCATTAATTGATCTCTCCATTCTAGCCATTGTCTTCACAATTGCTAGCCTGAATTCCATCTCTGACATCCTGGTTATATCTGAATCCATTTGTATATCTGTGGCATAAGTCATAATCTCTGAGTATTTCTTATTTTGGGGGTTCCTCCTCCTAGTCATTCTGTTGAGGGGTGTTTGAGGGAATGTATAGAGCCCAAATTATTGACCAGAACCCAAGCAAGATACACCTGTTTTCTAGGGACCTTAGGGTTGCTGGCCTCTTGTTTTCCCAGCTTGTCTTCTAGGGGAGGGGCCTGCTCTGCTGTTACTCAGGCAACCCTGTTTGGGCAGAGTTGCCCTCCCCCCTGTGGCAGGGGATGGGCTCAGTGGAAACTGTTTTTTGGGGGCTTTTATTCTCTGGCAGCTTTCCGCGTGTCTTCTGAGAGTCAGAGCAGAAGAGACTGTTTCCAACCCTCTGCTTCAGAGCAGAGAGATCACAGTCTGTTCTTCAGTGAGCTCTCTAGGCCACACTATCTCCATTTCTGTCTGTGCTGCTATAAACTGCAGCGTCCTGAGTTGTCACCCCTCCTCAGGGCTCCCAGTCCTTGCCTCCAGGTCGGGCATATCTCTGCCCTTTGTGCTTCTAAAACCACCAGCCACCCCCAGTTCACACGCACGGCCCTGCTGCTGTGGTTTCTGTTGGGGGAGGTGCCCTAAAGTCCTTTCCCTGCTGCTACTGGTCTGCGAGTCTGTGCCAGGTCCCCAATGTGGAGACTACCACTCACCAGCGGTGTAGGTTCCCCATGGCCAGGCTCCCTCCCACTGCTGTTTATCCTCCGATATCAGGGCTCCCTGCTTCATACCTCAAAACAAACCGCCTGCGATATTCTGTTTGTAGAGGTTCAGATTTAGCTTCTTATCTCAGGCTGATTTTGTGGGTGTTCAGAGTGGTCTGGTAGATATCCAGCTCAATCCTGGGGACCAGTTGGAATAGGGTCCCCTACTCCTCCACCATCTTTTCCCCCTCGAGCATTATTGTTTTAGTCTTAAAATGGAAATGCATCCATTTTGCTTTAAGAACTCTGATCACAGAGGCATTCAAGCCTGTCATAGGAGCTTATAAATCTGGAACAAATGCTACCTAATTATTAAAGAACTAGAATCAGGATCATGTGAAACTGGTCTGAGCAGACTCAAGCAGACTTGTTTCCCCACATGCCCTGCAACCCCCTCCAGTGCACTCTGGGCCTTAAAGCTGCATCATCCTGACCTAATGACTGGCATCCATTGGGTGACATTTCTCAGAACAGATAATCAGAGAGAAAAGAAAAGGAAGGTGCACTGTAGACGAGTACACCTATAGGCCAGTAAGATAAATGAATGAAGTGTCTTTCAGACTTGCCCATTTAGGGCAGTAGTCATTGAGGGAGTGGGGGAAGAAAAATAGGCTTTCTATTTCTGGTCCTTAAGAAAGGATACTTCATTATAGCATTCCACAAATATTACATGGCACCCAAGCACAGCTGATTGAGAAAGGATGGATATTGAATGAGGACAAAATCCAAGACCCAACTTCCTAAGTGACCATTTTAAGAAAAATCTTTGGGCTGTAGCCTGAAGAGACATTCTACAACCAATTAAAGGTAAACAGCTGGTCCTTTAGCCACTAACTACAGAGGAAAAAGCCTAACATTTAATTGGCCTTTTTGAAAAAATCTAGACAATACATCTCACATTAGGGAATTTCACTCATGCAACTACTGAAATGCAACCAAATTTCACTTGGACTCCCTACAGCCAAGAGACTTGTAAGTAATCTAGGAGAGAATAATTCATCCCTGTCCCGGATCTCCTATCTTCTCTGACTCCACAGAATTACAAGTATTTGTGGCCATTTCAGAGCCAATTGGAACCTCTGAAATAAGGCTCCACTGGCATTATCAGTCTCTGTGCTTTTAGGCTTGAGAACTTCTTCCTTTTTCTGAGAAGCTATGGAAGACAGGTTGCCTCATAGAATAGTCATGACTCTCTGACCTAGCATTTTCATCTTGAAATTGGTCCTCTCATGGGGCGCCTGGGTGCCTCAGTCATTAAGCATCTGCCTTTGGCTCAGGTCATGGTCCCAGTTTCTGGGGATGGAGCCCTGAGTCAGGCTCCCTACTCAGTGGGGTGTCTGCTTCTCTCTCTGTCTCTGCCCCGCCCCCCGCTCGTGCTTTCTTTCTTTCTCTCAAATAAATAAATATCTTTTTAAAAAAAGATATTATTTATTTATTTGACAGAGAGAGAGATAGTGAGAGCAGGAGCACAAGCAGGGGGTGTGGGAGGGGGAGAAGCAGACTTCCTGAAGAGGAGGGAGCCTGATGTGGGGCTCAATCCCAGGACCCTGGGATCATGACCTGAGCCGAAGGCAGATGCTTAATGACTGAGCCACCCAGGTGCCCTAAATAAATAAAAATCTTAAAAAAAAAAAAAAGAAAATGATCCTCTCATCACTAAATTTCTGTTTTTGAAAATTTGAATTCAATTAGCCATCATATAGTACATCATTAGTTTCAGATGTAGTGTTCAATAATTTATCAGTTTTGTATAACACGCAGTGCTCATCACATCACATGCCCTCTTTAATGCCCATCACCCAGTTGTCCCATCCTCCCACCCACCTCCCCTTCAGCAACCCTTGGTTTGTTTCCCAGAGTCGAGAGTCTTTCATGGTTTGTCTCCCTCTCTGCTATCTACCCATTCCGTTTTCCCTCCCTTCCCCTATGATCCTCTACACTATTGCTTATATTCCACACATGAATGAAACCATATGATAATTATCTTTCTCTGATTGACTTATTTCACTTAGTATAATACCCTCCAGTTCCATCCATGTCAATGTGAATGGTTAAGTATTCATCCTTTCTGATGGCTGAGTAATTTTCCATTATATATATAAACCACATCTTCTTTATCCACTCATTTGTTGAAGGACATCTCAGCTCCTTCCACAGTTTGGCTAATGTGGACATTGCTGCTATGAACATTGGGGCGCAGGTGCCCCTTCATTTGACTACATCCATATCTTTGGGGTAAATACCCAGTAGTGCAATTGCTGGGTCATAGGGTAGCTTTATTTTTAACTTCTTGAGGAACCTCCAAACTGTTTTCCAGAGTGGCTGTATCAGCTTGCATTCCCACCAATAGTGTAAGACGGTTCACCTTTCCCTGCATCCTTGCCAACAACTGTTGTTTCCTGTCTTGTTAATTTTAGCCATTCTGACCAGTGTGAGCTGGTATCTCATTGTGGTTTTGATTTGTATTTCCCTGTTGCCAAGTGATATTGAGCATTTTTTCATGTGTCTGTTGGTCATTTGTATGTCTTCTTTGGAGAAGTGTCTGTTCATGTCTTCTGCCCATTTTTCTTGACTGGATTATTTGTTTTCTGGGTGTTGAGTTTGATAAGTTCTTTATAGATCTTGGATACTAGCCCTCTATCTGATACGTCATTTGCAAATATCTTCTTCCATTCCATAGGTTACCTTTTAGTTTTGTTGACTATTTCCTTTGCTGTGTGGACGTTTTTTATTACGATGAAGTCCCAAGAGTTCATTTTTGCTTTTGTTTCCTTTGCCTTTGGAGACGTGTCTAGCAAGAAGAGCTGCAGCAGAGGTCAAAGAAGTTTCTGCCTATGTTCTTTTCTAAGATTTTGATGGATTCCTGTCTCAATTTCGGACTTTCATCCATTTTGAGTTTATCTTTGTGTATGGCATAAGAAAATGGTACAGTTTTATTCTTCTGCATGTAGCTGTCCAATTTTCACAGCACCATTTATTGAAGAGACTGTCTTTTTTTCCACCGGATATTTTGTCCTGCTTTGTCAAAGATTAGCTGACCATAGAGTTGAAGGGTCATTTCTGGGTTCTCTATTCTGCTTCATTGAGCTACGTCTATGTTTTTGTGCCAGTACCATGCTGTCTTGATGATCACACCTTTGTAATATAGCTTGAAGTCAGGCATTGTGATGCCCCTCACTTTGGTTTTCTTTTTCAACATTCCTCTGACTATTCAGTCTTTTTTGGTTCCAGCTCTGTGAAAAATGTCCATGGTATTTGATAGGGATTGCATTGAATGTGTAGATTGCTCTGGGTTGCATACACATTTTAACAATATTTATTCTTCCAATCCATGAGCATGGAATGTTTTTCCATCTCTTTGTGTCTTCTTCAATCTCTTTCATGAGTGTTCTATAGTTTTCTGAGTACAAATCTTTCACCTCTTTGGTTAGGCTTATTCTTAGGTATATTATGGTTTCTGGTGCAATTGTAAATGGGATTGATTCCTTAATTTCTCTTTCTCCAGTCACGTTGTAGTGTATAGATATGTAACTGATTTCTGTGCATTGATTTTGTATCCTGCCACTTTACGGAATTCCTGTATGAGTTCTAGCAGTTTTGGGGTGGAGTCTTTTGGGTTTTCCACATAAAGTATCATGTCATCTGCGAAGAGTGAGAGTTTGACTTCTTTGCCAATTTGAATGTATTTTATTTCTTTTTGTTGTCTGATTGCTGAGGCTAGGACTTCTAGTACTATGTTGAACAACAGTAGTGAGAGTGGGCATCCCTGTTGTTTTCCTGACTTTAGGGGAAAAGCTTTAAGTTTTCCCCATTGAGAATGATATTCGCTATGGGCTTTTTTCATAGATGGCTTTTATGATATTGAGGTATGTTCCCTCTATCCCTACATTTTGAAGAGTTTTAATCAAGGAAGGATCCTGTATTTTGTCAAATGCTTTTTCTGCATCAATTGAGAGATCATATGGTTCTTGTCTTTTCTTTTATTAATGTGATCTATCACGTTGATTGATTTGTGAATGTTAAACCATGCTTGCAGCCCAGGAATAAATCTCACTTAGTTGTGGTGAATAATCCTTTTAATGTACTGTTGGATCCTATTGGCTAGTATCTTGGTGAGTATTTTGGTATCCATGTTCATCAGAGATATTGGTCTGTAATTCTCCTCTTTGATGGGGTCTTTGGTTTGGGGATCGAGGTAATGCTGGCCTCACAGAATGAGTTTGGAAATTTTCCTTCCCTTTCTATTTTTTGAAACAGTGTCAGTAGAATAGGTATTAATTCTTCTTTAAATGTTTCATAGAATGCCCCTGGGAAGCATCTAACCCTGGACTCTTGCTTTTTGAAAGGTTTTTGATTACTGCTTCAATTTCCTTGCTGGTTATTGATCTGTTCAGATTTTCTTTTCTTCCTGTTTCAGTTTTGGTAGTTTATACTTCTCCAGGAATGCATCCATTTCTTTCAGATTGCCTAATTTCTTGGTATATAGTTGCTTATAATATGTTCTTAAAACTGTATTTCCTTGGTGTTGGTCGTGATCTCTCCTCTTTCATTCATGATTTTTTTAATTTGGGACCTTTCTCTTTTTGATAAGTCTGGCTAGAGGTTTATTGATCTTATTAATTCTTTCAAAGGGCCAGCTTCTAGTTTCATTGATTCGTTCTACTGTTCTGGTTTCTATTTCATTGATTTCTGCTCTAATCTTTATTATTTCTCTTTTCCTGCTTGGTTTAAGCTTTATTTGCTGTTCTTTCCCCAGCTCTTTTGGGTGTAAGGTTAGATTGTGCATATGGGATTTTTCTAATTTTTTGAGAGAGGCTTGTATTGCAACATACTTAATTCTTAGAACCGCCTTTGCTGTATCCCAAAGGTTATGAACCAATGTGTTTTCATTTTCATTAGTTCCATGAATTTTTAAAATTCTTCTTTAATTTCCTGGCTGACCCATTTAGTAGGATGATTTTTAACCTCCAAGTGTTTGAGTTCCTTCCAAATTTCCTCGTGATTGAGTTCAAGTTTCAAAGCACCATGAGCTGAAAACATGCAGGGAATAATCCCAATTTTTTGGTATCTGTTGATACCTGATTTGTGACCCAGGATGTGATCTATTCTGGAGAAAGTTGCATGTGCACTCAAGAAAAATGAGTATTCTACTGTTTTAGGATGGAATGTTCTGTATATATCTGTGAATTCCATCTGGTCCAGTGTGTCATTCAAAGCCTTTGTTTCTTTGTTGATCTTCTGCTTAGATGATTTGTCCATTGCTGTGAGTGGGGTGTTAAAGTTTCCTACTATTAATGTATTCTTATCAATGTGTTTATTTAGTTTGGTTATTAATTGGTTTATATAATTGGCTGCTCCCATGTTGGGGGCATATATATTTATAATTGTTAGATCTTCTTGTTTGATAGACCCTTTAAGTATGATACAGTGTCCCTCTTCATTTCTTATTACAGTCTTTGTTTTAAAATCTAATTTGTCTGATATTAGGATTGCTACACCAGCTTTCTTTTTAGGTCCATTAGCATGGTAAATTGTTCTCCACCCCTCACTTTCTGTCTGAAGGTGTCTTTGGGTCTAAAATTAGTCTCTTGTAGACAGCATATGGATGGGTCTTGGTTTTTTATCCAATCTGATACCTTGTGTCTTTTTATTGGAGCATTTAGCCCATTTACATTCAGAGTAACTATTGAAAGATATGAATTTGGTGCCATTGTATTGCTTATTAAGTCCATGTTTCTGTAGATTGTTTCTGTTTCTTTCTTGTCTATGTTACTCTTGGGCTCTCTCTTCACTTTCAGGATCTGCCTTAATATTTCTTGCAGAGCTGGCTTGATGGTCATATATTCTTTCAGTTTCTGTCTGTCCTGGAAGCTCTTATCTCTTGTTCCATTCTGAATGACAGCCTTGCTGGATAAAGTATTCTTGGCTGCATATTCTTCTCATTTAGTACCCTGAATATATAATGCCAGTCCTTTCTGGCCTGACAAATTTCTGTGGATAGGTCTGATATTAGCTTCTTGTCTTGAGCTGCTGTTAGGATTATCTTTTTCTCTTAAATTTGCAAGCTTCAGTATTATATGTTGGGGTTGTTGATCTATTTTTATTGTTTTTAGGAGGGGTCCTCTCTAACTCTTGGACATGAATGATTGTTTCCTTCCCCAGATTAGGAAAGTTCTCAGCTGTGATTTGCTCAAATATTCCTTCTGGCCCTCTCTCTATCTCTTCATCCTCAGACACCCCAATAATTCTGACATTGGTATGTTTCATGGCATCATTGATTTCTTGAAGCCTCTCTTCATGGGTTATTAGCTGTTTTTCTCTCTTTTCCTCAACTTCCTTTCCATCAACCTGTCTTTTAGATCACTTACTTTCTCTTCTATCTCATTCACCCTAGCTGTTAGAGCATCCAATTTAGACTGCATCTCAGTTATAGCATTTTTAATTTTGGCCTGATTAGATCTCATTTTTGCACTAAGAGATTCTCTAGTGTCTTTTATGCTTTTTTGAAGCCCAGCTATCAACTTTATAATTGTTATCCTGAATTCCATCTCTGACATGTTACTTATAACCATATTGATTAGATCTGTGGCAGAGAACATTACCTCTGGTTCTTGCTTTTGTTGTGAATTCTTCCTTGTATTCATTTTGCCCAGAGAAAAATGGATGAGTGAGAATCAAAATCAGAATCAAAAATATCAATCATGACCCAAGCAAAATACACACTAGACAAATCCGAAGAGATAAGGAACCAAAACGGAAAACAAAACAAAACAAAAAGTGGGGGGGGGGAGGTGAAGAGAGAATATAATGTCACAAGGTGGACATAACAGGATGATCCACTTGTTCCTGAGTGAATTTTGTTCTGTTAGAAGACACTAAATCCCAAAATTGCAAAGAAAGCAAAACTTATATATATACAAAAATAAAATTGAATAGAGTGAAAAAACGCCATAAATGAAGCATATATCATCAAATGTAGATGTAAAAAATAAAAGTTAAAAAGCATCAAAAACAAAGAGTTGAAAAAATAAGAAACTAATTTAAAAGGGAAAAAAAAAGTAGAAAATTTTAGACTGAAAGATAAATGAATCATGAGGAAAATCCTCAAATTCTATATACTACTTTACCCTAGCACAGGAGTTTTACAGTCTTGTGGGATCCATAAACTTGTGCACCTGTTCTTCCAGTTGGTCTTCTGGGGGAGGGGCCTGTTGTGCTGCTTCTCAGGTGTCTTTGCCTGGGTGGAGTTGCACCATCCCTTGCTCAGTGTAAGATGGTCCTCTCTGTGGCTTTTCTTCCTTGAAGGCTTTCCGTGCCTCTTTAGAGGATCAAAATAAAAATGGCCATGCCCCGATCTCCAGCCCTAGAGCCGAAAGATTGAAATCCCCCACTCCTCAGTAAACCCTCTGGGACAAACAGTCTTCACTTTTGTGTGTTCTAAACTCCACAGACTCCTGCAGTGTGTGCCCACAGTGATCCTCCCATGGGAGTGTGAGAGTTCTGAGTTATTGCCCACTGTAGGGCCCTGGGCTGAAAGCAGTTACGGGATCGTGTGCATACCCATTCTGCCACTCCCAGGTGATGGTACAGTCCCTGAGTTCCAGTCCGCTGCTGTATGCTCAGGCAGAGAATGGTCACCTGATCTGGCTGGCTCGAGGTTTCTGGCAAACCGAGCTGAGAGCCCCCTCCTGGACTTGCTGATGGTAATCAGTTTCCCCACTCCACTGCTTTGGCATTCTACCAGCTCAGGCACCCCTGTTAGTTCTGACTCCTGGGGTCCCGAGACCACACTGACCCACCTAGAATTCTGCCCATTTCATCTCCTGAGCCCCTTTCAGACAGGGATGTCTCTTACTAGAGCAGATTTCTAAGAGTTCTGATTTTGCCCTCCAGGGCTATATCACTCTCTGGTAGCCAGCTTATGGAGGCTCCCTCACTCCTCCATTTATCTTCTGGTATCTCCCCTCAGATTCACTTCTCTGTACCTCTTACCTCGCAAAAAGCAGGTGTTTTTCTGCTTGTAGAGTTCCAGATATTTTATTTTTACATCTCAGGCTGAATTCATGTGTGTTCAGAATGGTTTGATAGTTATCTAGCTAAATTCAAGGGACCAGAGGAAACGAGGTCCCCTACTCTTCCACCATCTTGTCTCCTCCTCCTCATAGCTAAATTTCCATCTGGTGAAAAAAAATTCCAAAAAGTTTCATTGTGATATGAAACTGATACATCCTATTATGAGCTACACTTGGCCCCAAAGACCAGTATCACCTTCATATACAGGGGTCCTTCTCCTCACCCCAAGTTACCCTTCCCTATTATATTACTGGATCGGGGTCTTGTCTATAAGATTTAACACCTGAAAAGACAGCTTGGTTCACAGGTGAAATAGTTTGCCCCAAGGTGGAAATATCCAATAGAATTTGCAGCCATCTAACCTAGAGGTGATGAATTGCCAATAGCCCCACAGCACTGAATGCTTTTACAGTAGGCTGAATTTCAGATGGTGTTCTTGGCTACAGAACAAAGGCTGAATACCTTTACACAGACCAATGGACCAAGAATAATGTCTTAACTGTAATCTAGGACTAGATTATGAAATACCTCTCTATGGAAACAGATACAATTTGCTAGGTACTGTCTTTATGTTACACGTGCATACAACAATGCACATGTGCATGAAGCAACTCTATCTAAAGAAAGGCATTTGGTGATTCAAAGGGGCACATGCACCCCAATGTTTATAAAGCAATGTCTACAATAGCCAAAATATGTAAAGAGCCCAGAAGTCCATCGACAGATGAATGGATAAAGATGTGCTATATATACAAAATGAAATATTACTCAGCCATCAAAAAATGAAGAAATCTTGCCATTTGCAACCATGTGGATGGAGCTAGAGGGTATTATGCTAAGGAAAATAAGTCAGAGAAAGACAAATACCATATGATTTCACTCATATTTGGAATTTAAGAAACAAAACAGATGAACATAGGGGAAGGGAAGGAAAAATAAAATAAGATAAAAATTGAGAGGGAGGCAAACCATAAGAGACACTGAACTCTAGGAAACAAACTGAGGGTTGCTGGAGGGGAGGTGGGAGGGGGAAGGGATAACTGGGTAATGGGCACTAAGGAGGTCATTTGATGTAATGAGCACTGGGTGTTATATGCAATTGATGAATCACCAAATTCTACCTCTGAAACTAATAAAAAAGAAAGAAAGAAAGAAAGCTATCTGGACTGACAGCCAATCAAACATGTAAAACCATCATCTCTAGGAATGAAACCACTATAGAAGACTGGGTTCCCCCCAAACAGTTCTTTTAACATGTATGGGAGCTACCATTCTCTCTAAAGACAGCCTCCATGGAATCAGCTCACATGGCTCTTGTCAGTCATTTATGTGTCCCTCACAGCCATAGCACTCTGTTCTTGGCTCAGCAACTAGGTACCCAGAACTGAGGAGCTGGGGAACTAGGAGAATTTGAGGAGGAACAGAACATTTCTCTCCCTTTTTTTTTTTTTTTTGGCCCAATACCCAGCTCTTTTTTTTTTTTTTTTCCCTTTGTGCCTGTTCAATCTCCACAGACAGATGGATATAGATCACACTGTGCTTTCTTTGAATTCAATGAATGGTCTGACAGCTCATATTGGTCAGAACCAAGACCCACCTAGAAAAACTTGAACTTGGACATTGCCTCAGGTTGTCCTCTGGCCACCTCATTAGCTTCTTTGGTCACTTGTAATAACAGCATGGCAACGGTGGACATCATTGCTCTGGAAAAAAAAAAAAAAAGACTGGCTTATTTTTAAGAGAGGATGATAAACTTTTTTTTTTTTTTAAGATTTTATTTATTTATTTGACAGAGAGAGACAGCAAGAGAGGGAACACAAGCAGGGGGAGTGGGAGAGGGAGAAGCAGGCTTCCCACTAAGCAGGGAGCCCAATGCGGGGCTCGATCCCAGGACCCTGGGATCATGACCCGAACCGAAGGCAGACGCTTAACTGACTGAGCCACCCAGGTGCCCTGGGGATGATAAACTTTAATTAGTTGGGCGTATGTAAATCAGAACTTGAAGAGTGGGATGGGACAAAGGTAGAGTGAAAAACTCTCTTTTCCTATTACAGAAATGGAACTAAGAGCCCCAAGTAGCCTTCACAACTGTTCTAGGCAGTAATTCATCATGAGAACACCTCATGATGCTGGATATGTCACCTTCATCTGTCCTTGGGATATTATTGATGTCTCATTCCTAGACAGAGTTGTGAAAACCACTATCAATGAGAAATGGTAGAGATAGAGATAGTAACTATATTTAATGAGCCCTCAGGGATGTGGCACAGTGGATTTATAGGTGATAAACCTGAATGGCCCTGGAGTTTCCTGTTCTACTAACATGTCATCAGCTTAGCAGAAAGCTGGCTTAACAGGTCTGAGTTAGCTCAACAGAAGGCTAATATGAGCTGATACCAAGCCTGAAATTTTCTTTCTAAGAAGATCACTTCTGGGGCGCCTGGGTGGCTCAGTCGTTAAGCATCTGCCCTCAGCTCAGGTCATGATCCCAGGGTCCTGGGATGGAGCCCTGCATCAGGCTTCCTGCTCCATGGGAAGCCTGCTTCTCCCTCTCCCACTCCCCCTGCTTGTATTCCCTCTCTCGCTGTCTCTCTCGCTGTCAAATAAATAAATAAAATCTTTTTTTTAAAAAAATCACTTCTTCAACCAGAGAAACCCCATTATTGTATAGACATGTAGATGTTTCCTGCTCTCCTGACCTATATATATGTAGGACATTATAGGTTGGGGCCATGATGCACAGTGGCCACTTACCTTAAGCACTAGGATGATAAGAGCTGAGGGGAGGGAGAAATTGTATGTATTCTACTACTTCACTGCTTGTACGTTTGTCCCCAGTAATGCTTCTTGTGTATATGTATCCCGTGACAGTAATGGTGTATGTTTGGGATTCCTTTGTACAACATTTCTGAATATCCATTCTTTCATTCTTCCTGGTGTACAAAACTTAAGCTTTGCTGTGGGAGCTACACCTTAGTAAAGGATAACCCTAATTGCTGGTAGAACTCAATTTTAATGATCTAAGCCAATTATGGTAATCTTGTTGTGTTTGTCAGTGATTGGTTTGGAGGTGGGCCTATGCTCCTATAATGAATCATGAGACATAAGGGAAGTCTGCTGGAAAACTTTCTCACTTTTAAAAAAGAGATATACAAATAGGGGCGCCTGGGTGGCTCAGTTGGTTGAGCGTCTGCCTTCAGCTCAGGTCATGATCCCACGGTCCTGGGATCGAGTCCCGCATTGGGCTCCCTGCTCAGAGGGTAGCCTGCTTCTCCCTCTCCCTCTCCCTCTGCCTGCCACTCCCCTTGCTTGTGCTCTCTCTCTGTCAAATAAATGAATAAAATCTTTTTAAAAAAGGTATACAAATATATATCAATGCTGATGTGGCTGAGTCTGCATTTGATGCCTGAAGCCCTCACAGCACCAGGCCACTAGCTGGCTGCCATCTGAGCAGTTTGGATCTCAAAGGGCAGCAGAAAAGATGAGAAAAAGTGAGATGAGTGTATCCCTGAAATAACTGACCCTAGAATCATTCTCATACAGATTTCTTGTTTTGAGAAAAAACAAAATATTATTGTAAGACAGTTGAATAAAAACTTTCTGTACTGATGCAGTACCTTTTATGTAGAAGAATTTCCACTCTACTTCTAGTTTTCTGAAAGTATTATTTTTTATTTTATGTGTATGTTGAATGCTTTTCTGCATCTATTGAGATGATTAAATGGCATTTTTCTTTTGATCTGTTAATGTGGTAAGTTACACAGATTTTTCCCCATGTTGGAAATGAGCAGCTACATTGCTCAGATAAACCTGACTTAATTATTCTTGTTTTGGCTTGGATTTGCTATATGTACTTAGAATTTTTGCATCTATATTTATTAGTCATTTAGTATTATTTCATTTCATTATTATTATTATTATTATTCATTATTATTTTATTATATCATTTACTATGATTTTCTTTCTTTTCCTATATTCCCCTTGTTTAGCTAGTTTGCTGCATAAAATGGGCTTGGTAGATTTCTACCTTTTTCTATTATATGGAATGACTTGTATGGGATACAGGTCATCTATTTTTGTAAACATCTCCTGTAACCTTGTTTGGGCTTATAGTCTTGCTGCCTCTGAAACAGCAGTGGTGTGCAGGGCATTTATCAGGAGTGCTTGGGACCAATACCTGTCCCCACTCATGCACAGGCAGCAGTAGAAAACTGCAGGACTTCTGTCCTCCCAGAATACAAAGAAAAGCAGAGACTGTTCACTTCCCATGTGTGGTCTGGCTCTGTAAAGCTCCAAATGTTGATGTGTAGTATACCAATTTCATTCAGTTCTAAGGATTTAAAAATATATATTCTGATTTCTTTTTTAATCCATGGATTATTTTAATGTATGACTTTCATTTCCAAATACATGGTTTTTAAATATTTTTTTAGAATACAAATAAAAGTTTATTGTACAAAATTGAGGCTTTCATATTCCATAGTTCACTAAGACTAAACAAAGACTAGGTATTTTTTTAATCATTCACAAAAATTTCACTTTCTTTCCCCTCCAACTATTAAAATGGCCTGACCAAATGTTATCAAAACAAACACTATAAATAACACCAAGTCCTTTAAAGACAACTATCCCATAGCTTATATCTTGGCATAGGTGATCTTCATGGTGTGGGACGGTGTGATTTTAAATTCCTATAAAGCATTCCTAGCAGATCTAGCCTTTCCGTCATTTTCAAATTCAACAAAAGCAATGTCATGCTTTGCAGGTACCAAACAATATCTACCATGTGGCCAAGCTGAGAAAACAGGGCATTAGGGATCTCTTAATTCTTTTTTCATTTTGTCATTCATATTGTTGATATAAACTGTATGATTTGGTCTGACATCCACGTTTTGGGTTGGACTGCTCAAATAGCCTGAGGCCTACACTGGTCTGCTATTTTATTTGTTTGTTTGTTTGTTTATTCCAAGTTTTTATTTAAATTCAAGTTAGTTAACATATAGTGTAGTTTTGGTTTCAGGAGTAGAATTTAGTGATTCATCATTTACTTATAATACCCAGTGTTCCATGATGTGATGAGCACTGGGTGTTATATGCAACTGATGAATCATTGAACACTACATCTGAAACTAATGATATACTATATGTGGCTAATTGAATTTAAATTAAAAAAAATACCCGGTGCTCAATGCAATGAGTGGCCTCCTTTTTTTTTTTTTCCATGTAAATATATATATATTTTTTTATTCTTATGTTAATCCCCATACATTACATCATTAGTTTTAGATGAAGTGTTCCATGATTCATTGTTTGTGCATAACACCCAGTGCTCCATGCAGAATGTGCCCTCCTCAATACCCACCACCAGGCTAACCCATCCTCCCACCCCCCTCCCCTCTAGAACCCTGTTTGTTTTTCAGAGTCCATCATCTCTCATGGTTCGTCTACCCCTCCGATTTCCCCCACTTCATTCTTCCCCTCCCGCTACCTTCTTCTTCTTCTTTTTTTTTTTTCTTAACATATATTGCATTATTTGTTTCAGAGGTACAGATCTGAGATTCAACAGTCTTGCACAATTCACAGCGCTTACCAGAGCACATACCCTCCCCAGTGTCTATCACCAAGTCACCCCATCCTTCCCACCCCACCCCCCACTCCAGCAACCCAATGAGTGGCCTCCTTAATGCCATCACCCATTTAGCCCATGCCCCCACCCACCTCCCCTCTAGCAACCCTCAGTTTATTCTCTATAGCTAAGAGTCTCTTATGGTTTGCCTCCCTCTCTGTTTTTATCTTATTTTATTTTTCCTTCTTCTCCCTTATGTTCATCTGTTTTGTTTCTTAAATTCCACATATGGAGTGAAATCATATGGTATTTGTCTTTCTCTGACTGATTTATTTCACTTAGCATAATACACTCTAGCTCCATCCATGTTGTTTGCAGATGGCAAGATTTCATTCTTTTTGATGGCTGAGTAATATTCCATTGTGTATATACATCTTCTTTACCCATTCATCTGTTGATGGACATGTGGGATTGTTCCATAATTTGGCGATTATTGACAGTGCATGTACCCCTTCAAATCAGGACTTTTGTATCCTGTGGATAAATACCTAGTACTGCATTTGCTGGGTTGTAGGGTAGTTCCATTTTTAACTTTTTGAGGAACCTCCATACTGTTTTCCAGAGTGGCTGTACCAGTTTGTAGTCCCACCAACAGTGTAAGAGGGTTCCCCTTTCTGCACATCCTTGCCAATATCTCTTATCTCCTGAGTTGGTAGTCTGGTTTTTTAAATCTTTTTGATGTTGATTTCCACTTTGGTGTTTGTGTATGGAAAATACTCTTCATAAAATGTCAATTACTTGAAATTTTCTAACACATCGTTGGAACCTAATATGTAGTCAAATGTGGAAAAAATTTGTATGTGTTTGTTGTGCCTGTAAGAGACTCTGTATACCTATTGACTTAAGCTTATTAAAAACATTATTCAATTTATTTATTTTTGTCTGATTGAGCTAAGTGTTTTCAGTGAAGTATGTATGTTAAAGTCCCCTATTTAACATTGACTTTGTAAATTTCTCTTTGTAATTATGTTACTTTCTACTTTATGTATTTTGAGGTTACATTGTTAAATTTATATATGATCAGGATTGTTAGGTTTTCTTTGTAGATTTCCTTTTCCTCACTTAAGTACTAGCATTCCTTAATGCTATTAAATCTGTTTGCCTTAAACCCTATTTTGTCATTTGTTAAGTGTTACTCTACCCATTATTATCTGTATCTATCTCTTTATATATTTTTTCCTGAGATCAACTCCTTTCAGTGAATTCTGTCTGCTCTAATTTTATATTTTTGTCCCCCTTGGCCTAGCTTAACACCCTTAGAACCAAATCCCATACATGATCCCCGGACTCCTGTTGATACCAATTGGTAAAATCCTGACACTCTTTAATCTATAGACCATTTTCTCCTGGACCAGGCGTTGCACTCTGCTAGTGGGCCATGGTGGGATGGGGGACAGCTGATTTAGGGGAAGGTGGAGGGATTTGTTCTCAGCTCCATCTGTGTCAGCTTGTGCCATGACTGAGTCCACTCTTACTATACCAGCCTCCATCAAAGGCTTTCTCATCTTCTTCCCTTTCCCTGAATTGGACATTCAAAGCTTTTAAATTGTCTTTTCTCCACTTTTCTTGGGCTGTGTACACAACCTGACTACTTTAGTCTTTGTTGCCATGGGAACCAGTGCCCAGCCCCTTGATCTTGTGCCTGCCTTCTACCTGCACTCCACCCCATGCCTGTCTGGTGACGGTTTGAGTACTCATGCCACCCATCAACACTGATGATATCCCATTTCCCTCCAACAAGAAGGTTATCTACGTGGTTATTAAACATCTTTGTAACCTAGTCCCAGAACCTCATCTTAAGGGTTATTATCTGAGGCTACTTTGGGTATCAATTACTCTACCAGTTAGGTTTCCAGCAGGGAAGAGGGGTACACTCAGAAGAGGTGTGATTGAGGTGAGTTTTGTTAGGGGTGAAATTAAAGAAAACCAGTGAGGGATGATGAAGCACTTTGGGGCTTGCACCAGCAGGAACTAGGGATGCCACTTCCACCCGTAGGCCTAAGGGCAAAAGGGAGAGAGCTGCTACCAGAGCTGGCAAGATCTGCAGTTGGATCAAAACACTCTGTCTACAGCCTGTCCATTGGCCTCCTATAACTTCCAGATCTCACCACTCTAAGCCTGGGGCTCCCATAGGTTTCTCCTTTCTTTTGTGGGGATAGGTCCTCATCATGGCCATTCTAAGTGGTTATGCTCTCTTACAGAATCCCATTTGCTTTCTCTTTCTATGGGATTCCTGTTTTCTGAACCTCTGAGCTTTTTTCCACCTTGCTTTTGAGTTTAGTTATATTCACTTATTGAAAATAAAGTCTGTCTTCTTGATCATTTCCACCATTTGGTACAAGGGAGGAAGATTACAGATATGTCCACTTAGCTAACTTGAAACTAGAACTCTATGTACATTGCAATAATAATGTCAAAATTTTCAAGTTTACAATCCCTTATGCATAATTCTGGCATTTACAAAAGTTTGTGAAACCTTGCATTTTTCCCCCAAGTCATTTGGCAGCACATCTTGAGCCAATGTGAGTTAATTTAACAAAATTAACAAAATTAATTGACAAAACCAGTTTTGAATTGACCTGACACTTTTTGTCTTTATTTATCCTCCTTAATATGAATGTTCAGATGTATCACTGCAGAAATATATATATATATACATATATATGTATATACATATATAACTTCTATAGATTTATTCTGTTAAAATATCCCTTTTCTATGATTTCAGGTTGGTACAGGTGGAGGAGTTGAGCAGGTGCACCCGGTACTTTGTGAATCCAGTTCTGGGCTTTCCCACTTTGGGCAAGTTGTTCAGACAAAACCTTCATTCTGCAGATAGAAAATGCAGGTCATATTTGTACTGGTATCAGTTGGCAAAAGTGAGATAACAGCATATTTTGTCTATTATTTAGCAAAATGCTTGAAGCACAGTGAGCTCTCAAAACTTAGAAGCTGTTACTGTTACAATGATCTTTTTAGCAAGCAACTCACATATGAATGGGACTGTACTGTGCATACTGTTCTGTCACTTGCTTTTTAAATTAAACACTAGTGTGACCTGGTTTTCATGTCATTAATTTGATCTTTGTGTTTTAATGGTTTTATAGTATAACCTTTACTGACCCCTACAATTGCATTCCTTCTGATACCACCCAGAAGTGCTTGCTGAAATATGAATTTGAGCACGTGTGTCTCTGTTCCAAACCTTACTGACTCCTCTTTCCTTAAAGTGTCAAGTCTAAAATCCTAGCATAGACTGAACACTCGGCTTCTGTAACCTTAGCTGCCGAGCCCATCACCTTTGGGTTCTGCTTTGGGAATTCCAAGGACCTGTATTTCTCTATTTCTGGAAAATTCCTTGTAATTTCTTGGCATTCTATTTTTACACATTTTGTTATGGCCTAAAAGTCCTTCCACATTTATACACCCGAAGAATTTCTCACCTTTCAAGAGCCTGTTCAAGTGAATAAATCCTTTCCTGACTGAATGAATCCCTTTCTCCTCATAATGCCTTGTGTAGGGCTCTCTCCACTGTGGTGCTTAATATTGTCCAGAGACTTGAACTTTTCTTTATATGATTATTACCTCATCAAGGCTCAAACAACCTGACGGTAGGTAACATATCATTGGTCTTTGAGTCTAGCACAGTATCATCCAGGAGATACACACAGGTATTTTTGAACAAATAAAAAATTTGATTATTTCTATATGTTGCACATACTTCTCTAATTCTAAATTTCAGGAAGGAAGGTGATTTCTTTGAAACATTATCTGTGTCCTCTGGTTAAAGGTAATCTTGTGGAGGACCTGTGCCAGATCTCATTTGTTACAGCTTCCTCGTTGTCTAGTACAGTACCTAACACAACAACTGACAGTGGAAAAGTAGCAAATAGGACTAAATTTAACCATGAGGAGAAGCATCTCAGAGAACTAAGTATATTATCGGAAGTTGTGCATTTAGCCAGTTGAGGACCTGAGGTTAGAATTCTGGTTTTCACATTCTGGGGATGTACTTTTTCTTGTCTTTGCAAATATCCTTTCTTCAGTTCCCAGCTCTGTGCTGACCAGTTGATGTGCTTCTGCTCTGTCACCTAGAGGTATTCAGTTCTTTACGTATCCTCACGGTAGCTTTTAGCATCAAGAGACTGTTTCTCTCTTTCTAGTCAACATAAATTTCTCTCAGATCAGGTTGCTTGCTGGGGTTTTATTTTTTGTAGTAGTCACATCAAAGAGCTTTGGTAACATCTTCTGTACTTGCTCAGTAATTGGAAAAAGCAGCCACAACAAACTTGCAACACAATCTAGAGTCTTATATTGGATTTATTCTCACCATGGAGTCTGACTTCCACATGGTCGGGGCTGTTCTGCAGGTTCCTAGATTGCCTATGAAGAAAACAGTAGGGGATATGAATCTCCTTTGGTTTATCTTTCCTTATTTTCTCTGGATTTATTTAAACTAGGAAGTGGGGGAGTTAAGGTGTGGGCAAGGGAGAGTCCCCTCCATCTTCACTTTCTGCCTTTCTTCAAGCCAGGAACCTTGTGCTTGGGCTCTCTTTGTCACAATCCCCAGGGCATTTTTTATTCTCTCCCACTTGAGTTTACCACCCACACACTTCCAGCATCCCTTTGACTTGTTTTATTTTATTTTATTTTATTTTATTTATTTATTTTTAAATGTTTTATTTATTTATTCATGAGAGTCAGAGAGAGAGAGAGAGAGAGAGGCAGAGGCAGAGGGAGAAGCAGGCTCCCCACCTAGCAGGGAGCCCGATGCGGGACTCGAACCAGGACCCTGGGATCATGACCTGAGCTGAAGGCAGACGCTTAACCATCTGAGCCACCCAGGCGCCCCTTATTTTATTTTATTTTATTATGTTATGTTAATCACCATACATTACATCATTAGTTTTTGTTGTAGTGTTCCATGATTCATTGTTTGCGTATAACACCCAGTGCTCCATGCTTTGACTTGTCTCCCTCATCTGGCCCCACTTTACCTCACTGAAACTTGAGATCAGTTTTACTTGTATATATCCTCACCCTTTTATTTTGCCTGTTGGCTATAACATATATCACTTTTTAAAAATATTTTATTTATTTATTTGAGAGAGAGAGCGAGCACGACCAGAGGGAGGTGCTGAGGGAGAATCTCAAGCAGATCCCTGCTGAGTGCAGACCCAAATGCAGGGCTCAATCTCATGACCCTGAAATCATGATCTGGCCAAAACCAAGAGTTGGATGCTTAACTGACTGAGTCACCCAGGCGGCCCTCACTCCTTTTTTTTTTAACCAAAGAGAACTTTCTAGACCCCAATCCTACAGCTGTTCTACTTGAAAGTCCCCACTTGAAGGTGGAAAATCAAACTACTCTTTTTCATTTATCAGTCTTTTTAGGGTCTATTATTCAAGTCTTTCCTTAGACTGGAGTGATTTGTCTTTAACTAGAATAATTTCCCAATCTACCATAGGTTAAGACTCTTTCTTAGAGTGACTGAACAGGAAACTGCTCCATTGAGGACAGCCATCGGATATTTTCTTAATTTGGGGTGTCTCTTTCTTATATTATTGGGAAGCCAGTTTATAGGTCATTCTTAAAAAATACACACTTAGCTCTTCAGTGACAACATCTGGTCCTGAAATCAGTTCTCATCTGGCCACAAACTCTTTTATGGGTTTCCCTGGGTTACACTCCCCACTCCTGATAATATGGATGCCAGTCCCATTTGTGGGGAGAGCTGCAGGTGTGTACTGGCTCCCACTGAGTTAAGTTTGGATTTTAAAGTGCACTAACTTCAGGTCACAGAATTAGTTATGGAGACATATGAACTCATGGTTCTTAGTTTTATAGATATATTTTTTTAAATTTTTTAAATGATTTTATTTATTTATTTGAGAGAGAGAATGAGAGACAGAGAGCATGAGAGGGAAGAGGGTCAGAGGGAGAAGCAGACCCCCTGCTGAGCAGGGAGCCTGATGCGGGACTCGATCCCGGAACTCCGGGATCATGACCTGAGCCGAAGGCAGTCGCTTAACCAACTGAGCCACCCAGGCGCCCCAGTTTTATAGATATTTTTATTAATTTCACCCTCCCTAGTAAAATTAAAGTGCACATTCATTTCGGTGTAGAGAGACTATTGGAAAACCCAAGACAACTTTGACAACTCGGTTCTAATAGTATTCTTATTAAGTTATGCATGTTTTTTCCTAGTGGAAGCATAGTTAACTAGTTTCACAAAGACCAGTGACTTGTCCTTTTATCTCAGAGGATGGCCAGTCCTGTGCTCTTGCTTCTTCCTGCCAAAACTCATTCCCAAGACTCCAGAGGCTTCCCTCCTTCTGAGCCTGTACTACATACCTCAGGCTGGCATTTCTTTTTTAAGATTTTATTTATTTATTAGAGAGGGAGGGAGAGAGAAACAGCATGAGAAGGGAGAGGGTCAGAGGGAGAAGCAGGCTCCCCGCTGAGCCAGGAGCTTGATGCGGGACTCGATCCCAGGACTCCGGGATCATGACCCGAGCTGAAGGCAGTTGCTCAACCAACTGAGCCACCCAGGTGCCTGCTGGCATTTCTTTCATATTAGGAGGACCCAACCCTCCTCCTGCAGTTGTCCAAATCATTTATGTAGTTAACAAGCACTTATTGAAAGTTTGTTATATGCCAGGAGGTTTTTTTTTTTTTTAAAGATTTTATTTATTTGACAGAGAGAGACACAGCGTGAGAGGGAACACAAGCAGGGGAAGTGGGAGAGGGAGAAGCAGGTTTCCCGTGGAGCAGGGAGCCTGATGTGGGGCTCGATCCCAGGACCCTGGGATCATGACCTGAGCTAAAGGCAGACGCTTAACTGACTGAGCCACCCAGGCGCCCCTGCCAGGAGGTTTTTTTCAGTGTTAGGATCTGGTAGTGAATGGGACACTCACAGTCTCTGCCCTCATAGAGCAGAAATTTGCGGTGTTAAAAAAGAGACAACAGGGGCGCCTGGGTGGCTCAGTCGTTAAGCGTCTGCCTTCGGCTCAGGTCATGATCCCAGGGTCCTGAGATCGAGCCCCACATTGGGCTCCCTGCTCAGTGGGAGCCTGATTCTCCCTCTCCCACTCCCCCAGCTTGTGTTCCCTCTCTCGCTGTGTCTCTCTCTGTCAAATAAATAAATAAAATCTTAAAAAAAAAAAAGAGACAACAGATCCAAAATGGAGTCACCTGTGCTAAGCCCATGTAACCGAACCAAAACTGAATACCTAACCTAATTGCAGTTTCAACCTCTCCCAGAAAGGTAATCCTAAACCAATAAATCTGGAATTTTCTGGTCAGCACCAGTATGTTAATTCACCTGACAAACCCCTTCCATTCCCAAAAGAAAGATGAGTTAATCTGCTCTTTCCTTGTCCCTGCTCTCTTATTTCTATAAAAGTCATCCGTTGTGTTCAGCTCTTCAGAGCTCTTTTCCATCTGCTAGATGGGATGCTGCCTGAGTCATGAATCATTGAATAAAGCCAATTAGATCTTGAAATTTATTCAGTTGAATTTTGTTTTTTAACAGTGGGAATTAAGTATCTTTTTTTTTAAGAGATAGAGAGCATGATTTTATTAAAATGTTTTAGCACAATGTTGGAGGATCTTAAAATCCTGTATTCTAAACCAATGTGAGCACTGTAAATAACATATTCCTGAATTTAGTTGGCATCATATCTAACTAAGGAAAGTTATAATATGATTATCTAGTAGTACTAATAAACTAATATAATTTAAATTGGAAGCTAAATAATTTTGGTATATTCACATTTCTCTGGCTGCCCTAATTTATGACTAGACATACCCCAAGTCTGCCTCCATTCAGCTGAGTTGGACAGGACCAACATATTTAGTCTCACTTAAAAGTCTTCACACCACTAGTAGCAAGGAATATGAAAGTTTGGGCATTAAGATACAGTCAATGTGTATCACACAATGACTTTACTAGGTTACGATGCCATTCTTTCTCAAAAGCCATTTTAAGATACAACAAAATGCTAGTCTCTGCAACAACTAAAATGATATTTTCTAACTTCAATCCAAACTCTAATGTGATAAAATTTGAAGTTTTAAAAATTGTTGTTCAGGTTTGTTAGTGGCTTAAATAGACTTGATTTTCCACCCACAGAATTTAGATCAGGGAATTTATTCTCTACAAATTTTAAGATTCAACAGAAGGGAGAGATTGTTGTTGGTTACCAGCCCTCCTCTTTTGGGGCTGAAGAAATCGGTTGTCTACCAAAGCACACACAATAAAATTCAGAGTCAGTGCTTGACTTATGCCAGAGACAGTGAGGTACTTCACTTAGGAGAATGTTGTCCAGAGCCATCTTACAAATAATGAATATTCAGTGAACTTCTCCTCCATGGTACTTTTGGGCCACTTTTTGAAAATTATCTTATTAGAGCAACTAATGTTTACTTATTTGTATTTTTTTCACAGGCCTCTCTTACCTACATTTTTCATGTAACAGCTTTAGTTGCCTTGAGACTTGTTACTTCTGATTACAAAAAGCAAAAGAACACAATCAAAATGAATAAATATTTAAATATGCATTCAGTGGCACTCATAGAAATTTGACTTTTTATTTATGTTAAAAGCAAAATAATGATCAGACTGCTAAATTTGAGGGGATTTATAGGAATCTTTATCTTGATGAAAATCCAAAATATGTAATTATTGGAAAATATGCAAAGTAAAAGCTATGGCTAAAAATACAATGTAAAAGAACAAGATAATAGAACATGAGCTACACTAAAGAACTGTCCACCTGGGATGGACAGAGGGGAGTGTCAGTGTGACAGTGACTATGGAGACTATATCTCAAAACACTTGCTAAATCAGATCTTTTGCCAAACATAACTTTGGAATTTTAGGACATAGCATTTCAGGTGATAGCTTTGTAACCGAACCCAAGTTCATCTGTCTGATGTGCAGTAAAGCCAATCACTGAGTCATGGAGTATGAGGCAAGGAAAGGGTTCATGCTAGAGGCAGCCAAATTGAGGAGACAGGAGACTAGCTTAAATCCAGCTCCCCAGCTGAGGTTAGAACCAGGTCTTAATAACCACAAGGGTTGGGATTACATACCTATTGATGAAAGGGCAGGGAAACTTATGATTCTTCATGAGGAAAGATGGAGCATATGCACTGAACAACACATATGTAACATACTGTGTGTTCACTGTGGGGGTGGAGATTTATTTATTTATTTTTATTTTGTGTGTGTGTGGTTTTTTGTTCGTTTTTTAATTTTTTTAAATTAACATATAATGTATTATTTGTTTCAGAGGTACAGGTCTGTGATGCATCAGTCTTACAGATTCACAGCGCTCACCATTGCACATACCCTCCCCAATGTCCCTCACCCAACCACCTTGGAGTGGAGATTTAACACTAAAGTGAGGAAGATTTGGCCACTGACATGAGAAGGTCATTTGCAGGACAAGGAGAGGAGCTGTGTGTGAGCTCCGAGAGCTGGTATAAACGGGATGGGGTCTTGGGGTCCTATCTCTGGTAAGGTATGCAGAGCCTTGCTTGTTCACAGGCTGGAATCATGTCAGTGACCTTCATTAGTGTCAGCCCAGGTCTCTGTGGAGACAGCTAGTGCATTTGTTGGCAGGGCCATTTTTATATGTCCTACTTCATGAACCATGACATGGGGTGTTAAAAGATAAACTGAGTCATATTAAAAATTTTTTAAGTTTATTTGAGCAAAACTTTGAATTGGGCAGCATCTAGTCTTGCAGAGAGAAAGAAGCTCTGGGGGTTTAAGGAAATTATATTGGCAAAAGAGTGGGTTGCTTTATGCAAAGTTACTTTCCTTTAGGGGATGGCAGGGGTGTATTAGCAGATTACCTCACTAGTGCTGATCAGGTGACTGACTACTTTAAAATTCCATTCCTGGGAGAGCTGAAAGTATAATTCTGTTTGGTGACATGAGGCTTCACTTAAGTGACTCCATTGGGCCTGTTGTCTTGATATCTTTTAGTTTCAAAGAACATGCAAATTTGCATTTTTCTTCCATTTCCTTGTCGATTTGGGGTTATTTCCAAGAGGATAAGGGGAAACCACAGCCTTTGCTCTACCATTTAAACAATGGAAATTCTCCTTATTTTATTTGTTAATCCAATCTTTGCAATTGTTCTTTTCTTTTAGTATTTAGATCGACTTAAGTATTTGGCAAATTCTTGAGAAAGACAATGAGAAACCTCTTTCTGAACAATTTCATTCATAAAAACAAGCATCTTTTTAGTGTTACCAGATAGGAGCATTTGGATATCAAAATTCGCTGTTTACTGCATTAAGTTTTATTTTGAGTGAATACATTGTTTAAAGAACTCAGATTCTAGAAGGGGACAGGATAAAGGCAGATTTAGAACATGTTTTCTACCTTCAAAAGGCTTATGATTTAATAGGGAAATTATAAGACATTCAGCTACAATGTTAGTTCATGATTCATCCATGTTAGCAGGAGAAAGCATTTCAGACTGGAGGGATTTGAAAAGAAAGGATTCATGAGGGGGACATAGATTCAAGATAAGTCTACAAATAGGCAGAATGTTTGAAGTGAATGGGGAAAGTGGATCCCAGCTGGAACAGGTGTGGGAAGAGAGTTGCAGCATGTGTTTCAGGAGGCTGCTTATTTTTCAGCTTATGGTGGTCTGGGGAGAGTATGGGTAGGAAAGTCCAATAAAGTTGGAAAGGTACATTGAGCTTGAATTTAGAGGGTCATACATGCCAAGTTAAGAAGTTTGAATTTTACTTGATCAGCAAAATACACAAGATGTTTCTAATCAAGAGAAATGTTGAGGGTAATGCATTTGAAGGAGTGTTTGAAGAATGGCTATGAATGGGGGGGAGGGACAGTAGACTAACCCAATCAGGAGGTGATGGTCATAATCAAATGCGTAGTAATTTGAGTCTCAACATGACTGCAGGTGAGAATGGGCAGATGTGAGGGACAAGGGGGCTGATGCTGAAAATGTCCAGCAATGTGACTGCCTTTGGGGGGTTCATAAGCTGAGAGGTCTTACACAGAACTAAGGGACTCACTGGATATTATATTTTCTCTTTCATGGTTTCTCTCTTCTTTAAGGACATTTGGTGAAATTGTAGCATGATTAAATGGACATTTCTCACAAACACTCTCAATTTTGTTTTCTGAAAAAGTTCCCAAATGGGGTCTATAGTTGGCAAGGATGTGATGCTTACTGCAGAACACCAGAAAGCTTTGAGCTATTGTCCGGCATTTTCCAGTTACACACAGAAACAAAAAATAAAATGCTGGTCAATAACCTTTTATTGAAGAACATCTTCTGTGTGACTGGAGCCATACTAAGTGCTGGGGGCACACAGAAGACTAGAAGACAAACTTTACCCTCTGAGGGGCTCATTGTTCTAGGAGGGTGGACAGACACACCTGGAGTATAACTATAATAGCTATTTAACATCCTTTTCTGCTAGTTCCTTCACATGTGATAATGTTTCCACTGATTAAATTTTCTCCTGGTTATGCATTATACTTTCCCTGGTAATTTTTTTAAAAGATTTATTTATTTATTTATTTGAGAGAGAGAGAGAGAGAGAGAGAGCATGAGCAGGGAGAGGGATGGAGAGAATCCTCAAGCAGACTCCCCATTGAGCACAGAACCTGATGCAGGGATTGATCCCAGGACCCTGAGATCATGCCCTGAGCCAAAATCAAGAGTTGGCCACTCAATTGACTGAGCCAGCCACGTGCCCCTCCCTGGTAATTTTTGATTGTATGCTGGATATTGTAAATTTTATGTTGTTTGCTGGATTTGCTATAATTCTTTATGTATTTCATCCCAGAACGGGATGTCACTATGTCACTTGGAATTAATTTGATCATTTGAAGGATTGTTTATAAGCTTTGTTAGAAGGAGTATATATTGCAATATCCTTATTAGGACTCTACTGGGTTCTCCACACATGAAGAGATTGTCTTCCCACTCTGGCTGGTGAGATGTGAACCTTTCCTAAACCTGGGCAAGCCCTGAAGACTTTTTTTCTGCTTAATCTTTTTTAGTAATTCTTTCCCTGGTCTTGGTAGTTTTCTCACATGCATGCCCAGTTCAGAACTCAGACAAAGACTCATGGGAACCTCTCTGCAGATCTCTGGAGCTCCCTGTGCAGATTTCTCTTGGGTACTTTGTTCTACAAAGTAGCTGTCTTGGTACAATTTAGCTGACTTGGTCCTCCTGCATTTAGATCTCTATTTGGATTCCTCTCACTGTGCTGTACCTCTGGAAGCTGCTTGCAACACTAAGCTCATGCAGTCATAGGGCTTATCTTGTTGGCATCCTTTATCTCAAGAATCACAGTCCTGTGCTGCCTTCTGTCCAATGTCTGAAAAACATTGTTTTAAATATTTTTGTCTGGTCTGGTTTTCTAGCTGTTTAAGGCAAGACAGTAAATCTGTTGCATGTTTTAAATGTTATATGTTACACCTTGGTTGGATCAAGTTCTCTAACTAGATTTTAAGATTATGGAAACTGCTCTAATTTTCATCTTATTTAAATGCCTAAATTTAATGAATGATAAATATGAGAAACTGAATAACATATAGTTTCCTATAGTAAGGATAATTAATTAAGAATGTCGGTTTAATTTATAAGAAATTTTCAGAAATTGGAAAAAATATATAAATATGAGAACCAAGCAAGAAGCCTGAAGTTTTTTAGAATATTAAGTAATAACTGTTAAGTAAGGGTTGTATGATCAACATAATCCATATAACATATATAATGTACTATAATATAATTTCTTAGCTACGATTTTGATGCTTCACATAGCAATGTATTTTTACCCACAAAAACAAATACCATGATCCTTTATTATATTTAATTTTTTTTCCTTGAAGGTATTAGAAGCAAGTGAGAGAACTATGTTCTAGATTCATTATAGTTATTCTGTCCTAATATTTTCCCACTAATACAAAGGCATTTGGCACATTTCCTATTACAGATTATTTTCATTTCTTATTTCTTAAGATCATTATAGCATTTTCTTCTTTCCATCTGACAACTTTCCTCCCGAATACAATCCAAATAAGCTAAAAATCTGCTTTCTTTTCTACAACCAAATACATGAATTAAAATTTTGAGACATTACCAGATGATATGACCTATTCTAACAGTTATGGCTTTAAATATTTTTATTATCCTTGCTTATATCTTAGTGTAGTATTTAATTTCTATGTATAGGACAGTTCTTCCAAAATTGAAAGTGTGACAGATTGTGTACACATTTCTTTTAGGCTTAGGTTTTAGTATTAATACTCCAAATAAAATACCAAGTTGTCATTTAGAATATGGACTCCCTTTCCCCATCCAGTGACACCAAGACAGGCACAATAGGAAGAGCTTCCAGCAACAGCAGGGGCCACTTTGGGGAGTCTCTCTCTTTTTGCAGTCCTGAGACACTCCTCCTGTGTCCAAAGACATCAGGGTAGGCAGGGACATAATCACAGCAGGGGATAGAGGGAAAGATCCAAGAATTCCCAATTTGAACAGAGAGGAAATAGGCCAAATAATAATAATAATAATCAGAAACTCAGGGACCTGTGGGAAAGTAACAAATAATAAAACACATCTTAACATTTATATCATTGGAATCTGATAAGAAGAGGAGAAAGAAAGTTGGGTTGAAAGAATTTTTGAAGCAACAATAGCTATCCACTCCAAAGAACATACCTCACAGGTTAAGGGCTCAATCTCACATGACCGTCCCCTACCTACCCCTTTTGATGCTGGTCCCAGGATGTCACTTGTATTTCTGATTGGTTACAAATCGGTTTTTTTCAAAACTCCCTCCTCATGTTTGATATTTGCTAGAACTGCTCACAGAACTCTGGGAACACTTCGGTTTACCAGTTTATTATAATATTATTATACCAGTTATTATAATTTTGATGCAACTCAAAAGCAGCCAGGTGGAAGAGATGCATAGGGCCAGATATGAGAAAGGAGCATGGAGCTTCCACACCTTCTCTGGGCTTACCACCCTCCCAGCACCTCATCACGTGTCCATCAACGTGGAAGCTCTCTGAACCGTTTCAGTTAAGAGTTTTCATGAAGAATTCATTATATGGGCACGATTGATTAAATCACCAGCCATTGGTAATTAACTCAACCTTTGGCCCCTCTCCCCTCCCCAGAGGTCAGTGCTGGGGTTGTGGGGGGGAGCAGATGCTAAAAGTTCCAAATCTCTAATCACATGGTTCGGTCCCCTGGTAACCAGTTCCTCATCTTGAGGGGCTTTCCAAAAGTTACCTCATTAACATAAATTCAGACATGCTTGAAAAAGGCTTGTTAGGAATAACAAAAAATGTTCTTCTGATCTCTTTCACTCTGGAAATTCCAAGTATTTTAGGAGCTGTGTAGCAGGAACTGGAAATGAAGACCAAATATATATTTCTCATTATATCACATAATATCACACACCTGCAAATTCTATATCTGGCAAAAGTATGTTTCAGGAAGAAAATTAGGATGGTAATGTTATAAAAAATGAAGACAGGATCCAAGTATTTGACAAAATTCAACACCATTCATAATAAAAACTCTCAGCAAATTAGGAATAGAGAAAACTACTTCAACTTGATAAACAACATATACACAAGCCCCACAATGAAATTGTCTGTATTTGTAGATGACATGATTGCCTCTGTAGAAGATCCCAAGGAATTGGATTTTTAATTCCTAAAACAACCACCTAGAATTAATAAATGAGTTTTCCACGGTCACAGAATCCAACATCAATACAAGAAACCTAATGGCATTTCTAGACGCTAAGACTGAACATGCTGAAACCGAATTTAAAAATATAATATCATTTAAAATCACTCAAAAGAAATTGCAATACTGAGGTATAAACCTGACAAAACACGCATAGGATCTGTGTAAAAAAAAAAAACAACACAAAATTCTGATTTAAAAAAGTGGAAGAAGACCAAAAGAAATGGAGACACATAGCATGTTCATGGATTTGAAGACTCAACATAGTAAAGATGTCAAATCTCCACAATTGGATCTGTAGGTCAATTGCAATTCCTATCCAAATTTTAGCATGGCTTTTTGTATAAAGAGACAAGCTTATTCTACATTTTATATGGAAAGGCACAAGCCCTAGAATAGTTTTTAAAATCTTGGCAAAGAATAAATGTTTGTAGCTATTAAAACGAAATTTATAAAACAGGGTATATTCAAAGAAGATAAATATCATTCTTCTGTGTAAGATGTAGAAAGACCCAAAAGTCCATTGCTTCCAAGCTAAGAATGAGAAAAAAGATGGATAATCTACAGAGTTGCTGAAAAAAGCATACCTATAATAAGTGAGACAACAGAAGAAAACCCATCATATTTTCTGAAAACTGTAGTCCTGATTGCAACCTGATACCACAGGCTTTGTTCTTTCAAATGGGAGAGAAAAAGCAAAGACTTTGAAGAGAAAAATCAGAAGGCTTCTCTTCATTACAGGGACTTCAAATCCAGCAGGTTCCAAGCTGGGTACATCACTGTTCTCTGTCTAGCCAAACCTCTGCCACTTCCTGTGTTTCTCATCTCAGTAAATGTCAGCACCATTTACCCCAGTCACTTAGGCTGAGACACGGTGTCATCCCAGACTCCTCTCTCTGTATCATCTGCCTCATCCAATCACTTATCAACAGCTACCAGTTCTACCTCCCCAAATTTTCTTAAATCAACTCCATCCTCTTGCTTAATATTACCACCATGAGAACAATTCCAGCCCTTATCCTGGGATCACCACGTATATTGGGATGACTTGTCTGTTTCCCATCCAGCCTACACCTTGCAGTCTCCTGATCTCCAGAAAATTACTATCTGACTTAGTTTCTGCTTGAAATCTCTGGAAAGAGGCTGAACTGAAGCAGTTCATTGTCTCCACTGCCCTCCCTGGCCTGCCTCCCCCTGATCTGATCTCTCCAGCCCCATCTCCTGCTAGTTTGAAACCAAAGAATTCCAAACTGTACTTCTTGCATAACCTATGTAGATACTTCCAAACTGTTCCACTGATAGGAACAGCACTCCCTTCTTTGCTCTGATAATTCTCTTATTTTACAGACTCGGTTTGGTTAAACTATAGTCCTCCAGGGTACCCTGTGTCCCTCGCCTGCACCTCTATCGCACCCTGTAGAACCTTTATTTTGGCATTTACCCATCCTTTTGGAACTATTCGTCTGTGTGCACACTCCATCCATTGGTTTGGACGCGCTGTCTGCAGCCGGAGGGGCACTCACCACAGTCGCTGAGCCCGCGGAACACGCGTAGGCAAAGTTTTCCTTTTTTCCTCCCACTTATCGCTGCCTTTCCCTCCCAGTTGGCTGGTGACACACAGTATAGGAAAACCAAGGTCATGGCCATAGCTCAAGACCCTCCCACATTACTCGCACCAGCTGAAAAGCATCTGCGCACACAGGCAGTTCGGACACGCTGGGTCGGGTGCGGTGCTCGGCCTTCCCCGGCCCCCAAGAGCCCGAGACCTCCTTGGCACTGCTTGGCAGGCTCCCCGGCTCCGGTGCGCGGCGTCCGGGTCCGTGGAGAGGCAGCGGGAGCAGCGCCGGACCTCGGCCCCTCCCCCGGCGGTGCGTGATGGGCACCCCGCGGCGCTTCAGGTGACCTTGCCCGGGCAGCGCAGCCCAGCAGCGCAGCCCGCAGTTCCAGGCGCCGCGGTCCTCGCGACCAGCCGGTCTGCTGGGTAACCCCGAGCGCGCTAACACCCGGCCCTGCTAGACCTCCCTCCCGGTTCTGTTAGTCAGCCGGCCATCTACAGGAATTTATTCTCTGGGCCCCGGGTCGTTACGTGGAGCAAGGGCCCCTTTGGACTGGGACGTCCCCCTGGGTCTTCCTATCTGCCCGAGCTTCTCATCGACTCGCCTTTCAAGCTTTCGGTCCTACAGCTCTTCTGTCCACACCTTAGATCTGCTCGAGCCCTGCTGGGAGTCTGTTCCATTATCCCAGAGAGAAGAAAATCAGCGTGTGGATGGTGACAAAATGCCCCAGGGATCGGGCACTGCAGCCTTTCTGAGTGCTCCCACCTCTCATTGAGTCCCTTAGCCCTCCTCCACCTTTTCCTAGGACCCCCTTTCTCCAGTTCCCACGCCTGCCCTGTCCTGTTCCTGGCTGTGGGCTTCTAGGACTGTCTATCCTCAGCTTTCTGTCGGGACTGAGGTGGGCTGTGGGACAGCCGGGGTTGTGCAGGGGACCTCAGTGGATCCAGGTAACGCCGCAGTTTCCCTGCGCATTAGGCTAGCCTAGAAGAGCTACCTTGATGTGAGCCTCCTCTGTGGCTCTTGCGACTAACCTGCTTCTAGAGCAGCATTTTAATCCTTACAGTTTGACGAGTCCAGTGCCTTCCCTTGGTCATTGCTCTTTCTCTTTTCAGCTGGTGTCTCTCCTGGAAAAGAATCCTGTGCATCTTTTTCGTGCCACTTATCTTACCAGGTTTTGCTCCCCGAGTGAAAGATAAAGTGGGTCTTATATACACAAATGCACAGCTACAGCCAGCCCGGTATGGTTTGCCTGAGTGGGGGAAGGGGGTGGGGGCGTCTCCTTTCTTGGAGAAGATAATAGCAGCAGGATGCTCGGAGCGTGTCCTGCCACAAGAACTTCCCTTTCCGCTAAGGCTATGGCGGCCTGTCCTCTCTCTCTCGCTCTCTCTCAGCATGTTTAATTGGTCTCACCTGACCCCCCTCACGCTGAAGGACCGATCTGTGGGACTTGAGACTGAAAGCAGAGTCGGAAGTAAGCCATACTTCACCCTGGGGGGTCAC
Organism: Neomonachus schauinslandi; assembly: GCF_002201575.2. Lineage (NCBI taxonomy): Eukaryota > Metazoa > Chordata > Mammalia > Carnivora > Phocidae > Neomonachus > Neomonachus schauinslandi. The sequence goes on along the minus strand of NC_058413.1, from coordinate 81,501,045 downwards.
AAGTTCCTGATTTTCGGGGGCTCCATCCATTATTTCCGGGTGCCCAGGGAGTACTGGAGGGACCGCTTGCTGAAGCTGAAGGCCTGTGGCTTCAACACCCTTACCACGTGAGTGCTGGCCCTCTAGCCCTCCATGACCTTGCTACCCTACTCCTAACCCCTGCATCCAGGCGCAGAGCCTCTGGATTTGGGACCCCCGCCTGAGGGTTTGCCTTCTGAATAGTCATTTCTAGCATGTGCCTTATATGCTTAAGTGTCACACCTCACACTTAGTTTGCTGTGGTCAAAGCCTTGGGTAGGGGTTAATGAGAGAAAGACAGAAGGAGTAAGTGATTGCCACAAGAATCTCTCTAATGGGAGAGTCATTGGGTCCCTTAGGAGCTCTCAGTTTAATGACAAAGGCTCAAAGTATACTTAGAGATAAATAATACATGGTGGTTTTTTTTTTTAAGATTTTATTTATTTGAGAGAGAGTGTGTGTGTGTGTGCGCGCGCGCGCGCGCGCGCGCACACACAAGCTGGGGGGAGGGGCAGAGGGAGAAGCAGACTCCCTGCTGAGCAGGGAGCCTGATGTGGGGCTCCATCTAATCCCAGGACCCTGGAATCATGACCCTGAGCCAAAGGCAGATGCTTAACTAAGACACCCAGGAGCCTCAATACATGGTGTTTTAAAAACAATTTTTATTTATGTATATGGAGGTGAGCTTGTAAAGGAATAATAGTATCAAAAGAAATGAACACGTCAAAGGAAATACCAGTATCACTAAAGTGAAGTTTAATGGCATTAAGGGAATGAATACTGTAGCTTAATGATTAAGAGCATAGGGATGCAGGGTCAGACAGACCTTTCTTCAGTCCCAGCTCTGCCTCCAAGGGCATTACATCCTAGGGCCCTGGTGTCCTCATCCATAAATGGGCAAAATAAAAATTGCTTCATAAGTTTGTATTCATGATTAAATGAGATAAAACCTTTACCTTATTTATGTGAAAAGTGCCTATCACAATGCCTGGCACGTATATGTACTCAATTCTAATGGCAAAAAAAGAAATGCAAACTTACTTTAGTCAATCATAAGAATTTAAATATAAATGTAACATGATTAAATATACATTTAACATGATAAATTTAGCGTGATCTTTAACATGATTAGGTGTATAGTGACAAAAGGTAACGTGTATTTAGGGTCTACTGATGGCTGGGCATTTTGTAATTATCTTCACAAAATCACTTAATCTTCACAACTAGCTGTCCTATGAGATGGATAGTGTAATTCTCACTGTTCCGGGGGCGGGGGGGGGGGCGTGTAAATGACAGAAGCATAGAGGGCTTAACTAGCTTCCTCAGGATGAGTCTCCTCCCACCTTCTTCTCAAGGTGTGACCCTTGCTGTGACCCAGCTGTGAGTGAGGATGCTGCCCAGGTCACACACGGGCATAGCCTCCTGCCTGTGCACAGATGGCCAGTCAAATGAAAACCAGCCCGAAGCAAAAATCACATTTGAGTTAGGAACAGTGGAGATTCCTTCATAACAAACCTATTTCCACAAAAGCCTTGAAGCTCAAAAAGTTGGGAGTCGATAAAAGTGGGATATAGGGTAAGCCTCAAGAAACCATTCCAAGGAAGGCAGCCCTGTAACAGGTGCACGGGAAAGAACGTGAGGTTAACTTCGTGGGAATGGTGTTTTTGGAGTCGGAGAAAAAGGCTGGGGCACCTGGATGGCTCAGTCGTTAAGCGTCTGCCTTCGGCTCGGGTCATGATCCCAGGGTCTGGGATCGAGCCCCGCGTCGGGCTCCCTGCTCCGCGGGAAGCTTGCTTCTCCCTCTCCCTCTCCCGCTCCCCCTGCTTGTGTTCCCTCTCTAGCTGTTTCTCTCTCTGTGTCAAATCAATCAATCAATCAATCTTACAAAAAAAAAAGGAGTAAAGGCAGGGGAGCCCACCCTTCATATAACAGTGCTGCCATTGATAGAACACTGAGATCCCCATCTACATATATCCACACTATAAAGTACGACAACCAGTTTTAGTTATTCAGTGAACATGTATATAGTATTTACACTTAGCCAGGCATGTTCTAAACCCTGGAAAATATTAATTCACATTGTCACTATATCAATACTATATGGTGAGTAGTGTAATCACTATCTTATGTAGGTGAGAAAACTCAGGCACTTGCTCCAAGACTACACAGTATTAGCAGAACTATGCTTTGAATTCAGACACCTGGTTCCAGCAGCTAAGCAACTCAACCACCTTTCATAACTGGGGACTTCGAGACTGAGGATGACGTTCAGAGCACTTTGCAACCCTGCTTGTAAAGTCTTGTAAAGTTAAGTCCCCTCTGCAGGGCATTTTATCATTTTATGAGACAGAACTCATTTTTCTGTTTCTTGCTGAGATGTTTATCACCAGCAATCAGAAGGATATGTTGTCTTCATGGTCAAGCTGTGGGATTTTATTAGTAACATCAGGAAAAAGTAAAGGCAGTCCTGAGAGGCTTAAACTTACAATATAGAAGGAGAAAGAGCAGAAAAAATGTTAGCAAAACTCTATGGGGCATTTAATGTAATGTAATGTAATGTTTTACATCTGAACTATAATTATGTCAATTAAAAAATAGTTGAGTTCCTTTGCTTTTCTGGGCAATTCTACACTGGTTATTATGGATTATACTTACAATGCATTGATTATTTAAAAAACAAAGAACCACCAGATGTCCTGACCCACCTACACCACTGACAAGACCTAGCAGGACCATAGAAATGCAAAACCTGCACTGCAATCAGAAGAGATGCCCCCTTCCTCCTGAATGTCTCTCCACCATCCTCTTGTGGCAAAGATAAGCACGGTACTTGCTACAAAGGACAAAATGCTTCAAGAGCAGGCTGCATCCATTACTGCAGAGCTGATACTAAAGGTTGCATCTGAAGTTGGGAGGCAGTAAATTGATAATTGGCTCATCTAATAATCAAAGAATTTAATCATAAGTAATCATTGAGTTTTATTGAGAGTCTTTTCTACATCTAATGAAAAAATTATATGGTTTTTCTTCACTTCTTTATTAAAGTAATAAATTATATTGACAATTTTTCTGATATTCAACCAATCCACAGCTCTGGGATAAATTCTGTTTGGTTACGAGACATGCATATGTGAATATGCACACACACATAAACACATATAGATTGCTAGACTTGATTTATTTGTGTTTTATTTCAGATATATATATATTTATGATTATAACTGAAATTGATTTAAAATTGTATTTCTCTTAGTATCTCGTCCAGTTTTGATCAGTCTTATAATAAACTCATCAAGTCACTATATATATTTTTCTCTTCTCTGAAACTACCTTGCAAAAGAATTCTCTTTACTCTGAATGTTTCTTAAAATTCACCTGTAAAATCTCTGTGACTACTATCTTTTGTGGTTGTGAGGTGAAGACTCAACTTTCTTGAATGGTTACTGCTTTTTCTTCTAGAGTATATACTATTTTTATTCTGTAGATCTTTTCTCCTTTTCTTTCTTCTTTTGGAAACTCATAGAGTGACTATATATTTTTTTCTCTTCTCTGAAACTATCTTGCAAAGGAATTCTCTTTACTCTGAATGTTTCTTAAAATTCACCTGTAAAATCTCTGTGACTACTATCTTTTGTGGTTGTGAGGTGAAGATTCAACTTTCTTGAATGGTTATTGTTTTTTCTTCTAGAGTATATACTATTTTTATTCTGTAGATCTTTTTTCCTTTTCTTTCTTCTTTTGGATTAACTGGGACTTTTAAAGATTCTCCTTTCTTTCTTGGAAGTTGTACATCATATTGTGTATTTAGGCCTTTTTTTTAATCTTGTCTAAATATTTAGTTTTTTCAAAGAACTAGCTTATAGCTTTATTAATACTCTCTATATCTTTTTGTTTTCTAGTTGATAATTTCTGAGTTATGCATAATTTCCTCTCTTCTACCTTATTTGATTTAGTATCTTCTCCCCTCTCCTCTTCTCTTCCCCTACTCGCTCCTCCCCCTCCTCCTCTACCTCCTCCTCCCCCATCCTCTCCTCCCTTTCTTTCTCCTCCTCTTCCACTTCCTTCTTTTCTCCTTGTCTCCTGAGTTGAATATTTAGCTCATTTTCTTTCCAGGATTTTGCATTTTCTAATATATTTATTCAGGGATATGAGTGTACCTCTAATTATTGCTTTGGTTACATATCCCATAAATTTTGCTGTGTAATACTTTGTCACCTGGTCTCAAACATTTCAGCTATTTGGGAATATGCTTTCTGTTTTATTTATTTATTTTACTTTTTATATTTTTAAAGCATAATTTTCTAATGTAGTTGTCTTTGTCTTGGGATCATGGACTATGTGATGTAAGTTTTTGAGATTTGTTGAGATTTATTTTGTATTTTACGACTGTTGCATGTGTTTTTAAGAATATATGTGCTCTACCTTTGGCTACTGAGTTCTCTATGTATTTCTTAGATTCAGCCTTTCATTTGTGTTATTCAAATTTACATCCTTATAAGTTTTTGCTGTTATTTTCTTTGTTTCTTAGGGAAGTATTTTAAATCTTCCCACTATGACTATGGATTTATCCCTTTCTCTGGTTCAGTTAATTCCTCCTTTACATGAAGCTATGATTATAGACCACATGAGGTCATGATTACTGTATCTTCTTGATGGATCATTTCCTTTTTTATTATTCGATGCCTATCAACATCTATTTGTGAGGGATTTTTTTTTTGCTTTAAAGTCCATTTTGCCTGCTATTTAAGATTGCTAGAATAATTTTGCCTCATCTATATCATTTTCTATCTTTTTGTTTTCAACTTTTCCCAGCAATATCCTTTAAAGTAAGTCACTTGTGAGCATCATTTAGCAATTTTTTTTCATTCTGTTCTCTTAGTGCATAGCTATAAAATTTATCATGCATATTTAAGTCTTGAGCAAACCAACTTTTCATTCCTCCTCCCAACAAAAGATCTTAAATACAGTCAGTTCTACCACAATGCAACATATGGATTCTAAAAATCTACACTGTGCAAAATTGTGTAATAAAAACTACAGAGCTAATGAGAAAATGAGGTTAGAGGCACAACACTCAAGAACTTTGTTGGTGACACACACAAAAAAGATAGTCATCTAATAAAAATAGCACGTAATAAAAATTTTACACGTATCTCTTTGTCCCTACAGGCTCAGCCCTGGGGGTGGGGGGAGGTGCCTCGCAGGGTCCTTCTTGCTAAATCTAAAACTGGCACTTTTCTTCATTGCATCTCCATTATCCTTGTAGGAAGTCCTCCTCTATTCTTATTTTGATTAATTCTTAGCAAAAATTTCTTGGGTATATGTAGGCATTTGAGGGTTTTATCCTTTTCATTATAGGTTTAATGGGTATTATGTAGAATGGAGTGGTGAGTGGGATAATTTATGTATAAATTCAAGGAATCTAGAATCATAGGATTATTGGCAGCTTGGACCACAACTGGGTAATAAAGAGAGGAACTATGGACAATAATCAATGTTCACATAATACGTATTTAATTGCCATTAGAAACTCCAACTTATTCCAAAATAGAGCTATCCCAGGTGTTGGCATGGATTTGGGGCTGACCTAGGAATTTAGAGGAAAGAAATCAGAAGATGTTTATTGTACTTCCCCCTTCCCTATTACAGCTATGTTCCATGGAACCTCCATGAGCCACAAAGAGGCAAATTTGACTTCTCTGGGAACCTGGACCTGGAGTAAGTGCTCTTGCTGCTTCTATGGCCTGGCCTGGGGTGGGGAGGCAGAGAGGTGTGGCCCCTTGGGGTTGATCAGGAACCATGGGACCATCTTGGTTCTGCTTTGAGAACCAGAGAGAGGCGGGTCGGGAGCCTTATTCATGGGACCCACATGCTCTCCATGAACCTGTTACTCCTGGGGGTCTGGGTCTGCCTCCTCGGAGCCCAGACCTCTTCACTGCAGCCCAGAGGTGCCTAATCCCCAGTGTCTGCCCTGCTTTGCAGTGTGGGCCAGCCACCTGTGCTGGGACAGGGGTTGCCCCTCTATGGTAGCAAGGCTGTTGGGGTCAGGTTCACTCTTAGGACCCCCCCGTACCCTGTTTGATGCCCTTCCTCCTTATGCCCCCAGTGGGGCTGTGCAGAAGGTCCTGGGCTGGGAGCAAGTGCGAACCCAGCTCCCAGGGCCTGTGAAGGGAGGGAGGAGAGGAGCTGGGCAGCTCCACCACCTTGTGATGCTGGGCTTGTCCCCACCATCCCCTCTGTGTCTTGAGAGCTGCTGACACTGACCTCCCTAGGGCCTTTGTGCTGATGGCTGCGGAGATCGGTTTGTGGGTGATTCTACGTCCAGGCCCCTACATCTGCAGTGAGATTGACCTCGGGGGCTTGCCCAGGTGAGTGGGGCTGTGAGTCCAGAGTTGTGGTTGTAGTAAAGTTTATTTGTTGGCTTTACTAAACATAAAACTTCAGTCTAATAACAATTGAGCACATCCTCTGTGTCTTGCACTGTTATTTGCTTTATATACATTGTCTCAGGCAGGGGTTGCAGTGGTATGGTGAGGTGTAGGTGCTCTTGTAATCCCCATTTTATAGATGACACATTGTGCTGGTGCTCTGGGTGTGTGGCCAAGAGTGTGCAGGGGGAGAGGAAGCATCAGGATGATCATAGTCTTTTTTCCACACTGGAGGGAGCTATGCCCAACTCTGGCCTGTGGTGAGAAGAATAGGGGGAAGCCTTAGACACTGAAGAATGGGTTTGTTCTAACCATGTCTGATTTTTCTCTTAGTTTGTCAGTGGAAGACCAAATTCTCTGTACTAAGAACCTTCAGTCCCCCTCCTTTCCCTCTCATTTTCCTTTGCCTGTTCTCTCATCTGTGATGCTTGCCCTCAATGCAAACAACTAACATTCAGGGTGAGAATTCAAGAATGCTCTTCTGTTACTGTCACAAGCTGACAGGACTGCCCATTTAGTCCATGGCTCTGCTCCAGGTGAGCACTTTTACTTTCCTTTGTCAGGTAAAAGAATTACTTTTCTCCAAGATGAGCTTGTTCTCTCATCCCAGCTCAGGAGCAGAAAATACCTGACCTTGAAGAAGAGGGTGCCTTAGAGGAGAAGCAGTTCATGGGGCAGGTTAGCTGGATCCCTGCCCAGTACTTTACAGGTGATCTGGAGGTGTGCTTACTGGCTTATAAGCTCTTACTCTGTGCTGGAAGTCTCAGGTCTTAGAGGAAATGCAACCTCTGCCTAAGGTGTTTACACTGTGCTCAAGAAAAATGTTTTTAATGAACTGAACAAGAATAGAGGAGAGTATTCAATGAAAGGTTAAACTACCTCTCATTAAGATGTGGGAGTACAAGTCTTGATAGTAAGTTGTAAAGTGCCATGTCGATGGAGTTGGTATCTTTTCTTCTAAATTTCTGAGAATGGTCCAAAAACCTGACATGGACCCATCCCTTCAGGACCCCTGAGTGCTCCAGGACCATGGACATGAGCTCAAAGGATGTAAAACTGCCAAAGCCCCACCCCCACTTACCCTCACCTCTACCCTCCCACCTCAGACACTGAGCTTGTCCCCTTTGGCCCCCAGCTGGTTGCTGCAAGACCCCAAGATGATATTGAGAACAACCTACAAGGGCTTTGTTGAAGCAGTTGATAAGTATTTTGACCACCTGATTTCCAGAGTTGTTCCTCTCCAGGTAAAGCAAATTTCCTGTTCCTTCTTTTATTTTTTTTTTAAGATTTTATTTTTTTATTTGAGAGAGAGAAAGAGAGAGCACAAGCAGGGGAAGGGGCAGAGGGAGAGGGAGAAGCAGGCTCCCCACTGAGCAGGGAGCCCGATGTGGGACTCGATCCCAGGACACTGGGATCATGACCTGCGCCAAAGGCAGATGCTTAACCAACTGAGCCACCCAGGCACCCCTCCTGTTCCTTCCTTCTTATCTTTGCTTTAGGAAATTGTTTTTCTGGCTTGTTCACAGAATAGGCCATGCCCAGTCTTTATGAGAATTAAAGCTGACATTCTTGCAATTTTCAATTCTAGACCCTCATCTTAAGTATAGCCTTTACCCCAAGGTTTCTAGAAAGGCACACATTGTACAAGGGACTGACAAAGGGTGTTCATTTGTGGTTGTCATTGTTCTGAATGTACTCGATATTCATTAAGCTCACTGACCTTCATACTGCTTATTTTTACTCTTAAATTATCTTTGTTGTTTTAAATAGTTAATACAGGTCCTTGGTGATAAAACTCAAAAGAGTATAAAAGAGTTAATGGTGAAATAATTCTCCCCTCTTACCCTGAGCCAAAGCCATTCAATTTCCTTTTCAGAAGATAATCAATTTTGCCAGATTTTTGTGTGTCTTTCCAGAGATTTCCTACACATATAGAAGCAAGTTATTTATACATACACTTACACATGTGTATGTGTATTTATGCATACTTTTTAATAAAAAATACACAATTCCCACTGAACTTTTTCTTCACTTAAAAATATATTTTTGAAACCCATTCTTTTTAATATCTGCATAGTATCCCACAATTTGGATATATCGTGATTCATTTAACTAGTACCTCATCATGGACATTTGATTTTTCAAGTTTATGCTATAATGCATAACTTGGCTTATATGTCGTTTTATACCTGTGTGAGTATATTTGTTACTGCTATTTACATTCCAGTTTGTTTTAGTTTCATAATGCACAGAGCACAGATACCATGTATTTTCCTTTCTTCATGGAGTCTCCAGATCTTATGCAAGGTACCCACAGCACACAGACCAGTCTGTGATAAAAAGAACATATACCCTGCAGTCTACAAGGCAGCAATTGTTTGGTCATTATGTTTGATTTTTAAAATACAACTCTCTTCCAAAGAAGAGGAGGCACATGGCTATTATTTAAATAAAAATAAATCTTATTTTGAGAGCACATATCTTGATAAAACTTGAGAGGGGATAAAAACCAATTATTAGGTAGTAGACCAATAGCTTATTATATTAGACTCTTTTTTGGGGGGGGGAAATATGATGCAGATCTAGCCCTTTGTAACTAATTCTCAATTGTGAATTATGAGTTACTCTTAGAATAATTTTAAAGAAAAGAAATGTCTCTGCAGTACAGCTTTAGGAGAGATGAGCAATGCTGCGGGGAAGAAGACATCGTCGTTAGGATTAAACTCTGGGTCTCTTAGGCAGAATTGAGGTACATCTTTCATTAGAAGGGCTAAAAACCATATGTTTCTGGCTGTGTTTCTGCCAAATAGGTGGGACCAGATGCAGGAGCAAAAATCTCTGAGCCTTAAAGCTAGAAAGACTTTGGATGTTTGGCTGGAAGTTCAGGCACAAGTAGAAATGCCACATACCATTAGCACAGATGCAGCAAGCAACGTGAATTTACAAACACCCCACTGAAATCATGAGGTAGGAAATCCCAGGAAACTTTTCAAAAGCAAGGAATTTTAAGTACAAATGAAATTTATAGGGCTTATCATTACTAAATTGTTAGTATTTTAAAGTTTTCTATTTGGTTATCTTGTTTTAATTATTACATTTAAGTAATTGTTAGAGTGTCTTTACTATTTCACTTGGGACTTTCACCCTTCTAACCCTGTTTGTTTTGTAAGGTCAACCGTGAATTTATGACACAGTTTTTAGAAATCTCACCCTCCAGGTTGGGGAGAAGACATGGTTCAATAATACAAACAATTTTTCTTAATTCATCAGTGTGGAATACTTATGTTCACTTAACGGGTAATTACTGAGCACCTGCTATGTGCCAGATGCTGTGTAGGAGCTAAGCTTCCAATGGTGAGAAGGATAGACATGGTTCCTGCCCCATGGAGACAAATGACCACTTACAACATGAGGGATAGTTGCTGCAGTGGAAGAAGTGCAGGACAGCCCTCATAGGGTAGCAACAAGGGAGGAAGGGAGGCTCAGGGCATGGCTTTCCAGAAAAAGTAACTTAAACAGTGACCTGAGGCATGGGCAGGCATTAGCAATGGTCAGGAGGATCCAATGGGTAAGGATCAGAGAGCAAGAGACAGAAGGAGGAGTTTGAAGAGCTGGAAGTAGAAAGTAAGGTGGGAAAGAGGCAAAAGATGAGCCTGTAGAGGAAAACCCACCACACATGCTCACTCTCTTCTGTTCCAACACAGGGGCATGCTCATTCTCTTCTGTCCCATTGTCCAAAAGGGAATACCTCTCTCTAAAATTGGCATTTACTCTGTAGGCAATAGGAACCATGTGGGGGGTGGAGTGGTCAGGCTGTCAAGAGCTCACTCTGCCTTCAGTATGGAGAGGCTTCTGCACTTGAGTGTGGAAGGACATTGAAAGATTAAGGTAAACAGTGAAACTTATAATGTCAGTATAATTTCAACTAGGTTACTATTGGTGACAGGTGGCACGACGGCATTGGAAGACTTACTGTGGTGGTTTGAGGGGTGGAGTCGAAGTGAGAAAGCAAAGCAAAAAAACCAAACCAAACAAAACAAAGTGAGAAAGCAGAGAAAATTGAGTGTAGACAACTGGTAACTCTTTTAAGAAACAGGGCTCTTAAAAAGGGGAGAGCAAGAGAACTGTGGGTGGGGTAACAGTCCTGGGTGCTCTCCCTCTCCAATGTGAGGGTTCCGAATACGTTTCCATGATGCTGGAGGTCAGTTGATTTGGAAGGAGAGGTTGAAAGTACAGAAGGTAGAGGGAACAGGGCAGAGAGTAGGAAGCAGGGAGACGCCACGCACAAGTGGTGGCATTATCCTAAGGCAGGAGGGGGAAGGAACACCTCTTTCATTTGCTGGGGAAAGTGGATAGGGTGGGCAATGAAGCACGGGAGTTTGTAGGTTTGAGATTCATATTTAAGCAGATAGTTAGTATGAGAAATAGAGGGAAAACTGTGGGAGTTGCTCATCTCCAAAGTCTAGGGAAGGCAGGACTCTGTGCAACAGCTGAAGTGCCTGGAGGTGATTGACTCCAGGACCTGGGGGAAGAGAGGGAGCACCAAAGGAACATGAGGTAACTACTTGGATCAAAGCTTACCGCACCAGGTGTGTGATCTTAGCAGCAAACTCAGAGACTCCAAGCTTTTCCCACCCATAGCTTCACATTTCCCCTTGATTTGCTTGTTTCTCAGTACCACAGGGGAGGCCCCATCATTGCAGTGCAGGTGGAGAATGAATATGGTTCATTTGCCAAAGATAAAGATTACATGCCTTATGTTCAAAAGGTAAGAGACACTTGGTGTGTCCTCATATTTACATGCTTCCTTACTCACTCTGTCATTTTTACAGGCATGCATTTTCAAGGCTCTGCTGCATGGGTGACCCTGTGGTAGGTGCTATGGGTCTCATCACTATGTTGAGAAAACTGGATCTCACTATGTGAGATCAAGTTCAGTGTCTCTGTGAAAGTGCAGTGTTGTCAAGATGTACTCAGATAACTTTATTAGGAGATAAAACATGATGTGGAAAGATTATATCTTTCTCTTGCTATTTCTATGACCCATAATTCTCCTTAAATCTGGGGGCGGGTAAATTTACATCCATAGTAAATAATGCTTCATGAACTTAATGACGATGGCTCTCATCCTGCAGCTTTCTGACCTGTAGTGTTAACATTCTTTCTTCTGTTGCCTTTGCTCCTCCATGGGGGGGTGGGGGGATGTCTCAGGCCAGGGAACAACTGCAGTCTTGCCTGGTTGCCTTTCTGATGGGTCAGGATCCTTCCCGTCCCTGATTTCCCACAGTGAAGAAGCTGATGAGTTTCGAGTGTAAACTGGACCTCCTCCCCAGGTTGCTAAGCAAAATGTGGGGTCGCATGTTAGCTGTGTCCACACAGAGACCCCTGGGAGGGACGACCCAGAAGGCAGTGGGGAAGAGCTGCCTCCTGGGCAAGGAAGAGTCAGCAGGTGACAAGAGGGGGAGGAGGGCAGTGCTGGGCTCCCCGGACATCCTGGCTCCTCCCACAGAGCTCTGGCCTCCGGGGCTGGACAGGCTCTGTGAGGGACTCCCCCCCTCTAACTTTTCTCAGGGGCATCACGTTAGACCCCCTCAAATCAGTCTCATTCAGCTAGCATTGTTTTTTCTTGACTTTCAAAATTTACTACTTGACTACCCCGCCAGGCCTGGACATGGCTTAGTGAATATGTAAGACACATAGCTGGGGTCCTCTTGCCCTCTGGTCATCTGTCTGCTCCTCAGCCCTTAGTAAATGCAGTTTGCAAATTAGATTCCACCCCCCTTCCCTGAAGCCATGACAGGCTTTCTTGCTTCCTTTGAGTGTCCAGGTAGGACCCAAGTTTTATGAAGTTTATCTGTGATCCCCACAGCCTTGGCCTCTTTCCTTCAAGCACCAAGTGCTTCAAAACCTTCTCTCTTTCTCTTGGATTTAGAGCCTCCCTCAAGTGCTTCCTCATAAAAGTCAGCCTTGGGGTTTTCCCCTTGAGACTGTGACCATAGATGTCAGAGCTCCTAACTCAGCTGCTGTTGTGGTCATCCCTGGGAACAAAACAGGCTGGGACAGAGAACAAGGTTCCCCTAATGTACTGAATTGCAGATGGTCAGACTCTAAATTCAAACCTTTCTCTCTAGCTCACACATTGCCCAAGTGAGCCCAAGCTATATTTTTCCCTAATTTCCTTATGCTTCCTTCTTCTCATGGGAGCAAGGGAAGTAGGTTCATTTTGCCCAGTTTTCTCAACAGGCCCTGCTGGAAAGAGGGATTGTGGAACTGCTCGTGACCTCGGATGATACAGAAAATGTGCTAAAAGGCCACATAAAAGGAGGTACAAATTTAGACTTATTTTAAGGAAGAACTGAGGCCCTTCACCAGCCAGTTTGAATCTTGAACCAAGTATATCTCAGATGTCTACATTGGAATGGGCTCCAGAAACTTGATACTGATAAGGACTCAAGGTCCAAGTGAAGAGCTCACACACCAACCCCAACTCTTTCCCTCAGTCATGTTGTCTTTAAACAGAGCTATAATTGAGATCTTCTGGTCTCAGTACACTTTTCCATCTTTCATAATTTTTCCGTGGGCTAAGAATCTGGATTGGTGCTGGGCATGGCTTAGAATCCCGGTCTTCTCCACCAATGTGGAGAGCCACATGGAGAAACAGAAGATAGACGTGTGTCAGGAAGATGGCCTAGGCCAAGTTCTAGTCCTGGGATCTTATAGCTGGAAACTCACTGTGGACTCTGAGTTCATCCTAGAGGGTGAAGTAACACAACAGTTCAGACCAGAATCATAAGGTGATGATAGTAAGGGAAATGACCATGGTATTATCAGCAGCCATTTGAGTCCGAGGGAGTATTTGTCAGGTAGTCCTCAGTTCAAGACCAGTTACTTCCATATATTGCTGTTTTCCCCTCCTTTTTGGTGGCTCTTCCCCTCACTATTATGGTACAATGGGAAGTGTGCTGAACTTGGGTCAGGAGACTTGTATTCAGTTCCTAGGTCTAATCAAATTGTATGGTCTTGGCCTGTCTACTTCTCTACACAAAATGTGGTTAATTTTAACTGCCCTTCTTATCTTGCATTGTCCTTGCAAGTGTCCAGTGATGTGAGGACTTATATGGCAGCCCTTTGTACTTTGCAAAGTGGAATATAAGTAGTGTCTCATTATCCTTACTAATTAGCACACCTTCCTTCTGTGTGCCAGGGCCTCCAGCTATCCCCTGGTGGCACTGGCACAGTACCTCATGCAGCACCTGTCTCTTCTCTCTATAGTTCTGGCCACCATCAATGTGAACACATTTGAGAAGAGTGCTTTCGAGCAGCTTTCCCTCCTGCAGGTAAGGATGTCTTAGAGATGAAGAGTCTTTGCTCCTTTGCCTGCCCAATCCTCCCTAGCCTGTGCAGCTGGTGTTCAATGAGAACAGGCCTGGCAAGGTAACTCCTGCTTCCCTCCACCCCCCAGGGCCTCAGCTAGGTTCCAAAGCAATTTGGGGAGTTTATGCCTTTTGTCATGGGGAATGAAGAGGAAGTCCTGCTTCCATCACCGCTGTTAGTGAAGCACCTCATGGAGATGACTAGAGGGAAAGTGAGGGGATTATGTGGGGTAAATCAAAGGGAGATGATGTTCCTTTTTCTCTGCAAGGACAGAGCTCAGAAATTGGCTATATACATTGCTGAGAGAGGACTCATAACTAGCTTTGCTGGAGTCAGCCTATTTTAGCCAGACTGCAAATTATGGAAGTGAATAACTGTTGTACATGAATTCATTAACAACCATGGATGGAGTAGTTCCTATTTCCTCTCAGTGGGTTGTCCCTTGTGATAGTTTCAAAGATGGACAAATCATGGTCCATGCCTTTGGGAATTATATCCTTTCTTCACAGAACAGCTAGATTGAGCTCTTAAAGACCAAACTGATTATGGTTTCCTCTGCTTAACACACTTTCCTGGGTCTCCTTTGTGCCCAGGATAATATCCAAAGCTGGTGCCATGGCTGGCGAGGCCTGGTATGACTGATGCAGTCTTCCTTTCCAGGCTCAGCCCGCACTGCTCTTCTCCCTTAGGCAGGAAAGCCTTCTTCAGTACTGCAAAGTAAGGGGTGCACTGCTCACGTGGCCAGAGCCTCCCGAGGTGCTTCCTCTGCCTTACACCCTCCTACGCAAGTTTTAATTAAAGAACAAATTAATCTTATTTCCTCTTCTCACTAATTTCTACACATCTTCTGACCTAGTACATGGAAGGGACTCTGCCAGGGCTGGCTCCATGGCTATCTATTTTTTAATGGCTGTAGTAAGTCTCTTTTTTTTTGTTGTTGGTTCTTTTTCTCTTGTCACTTTAAAAAATTTTTTTAAATTTTAAATTATTATTATTTTTAAATATTTATTTATTTTTATTTTTATTTTTTTAAATTTTATTATGTTATGTTAGTCACCATACAATACATCATTGGTTTTTGATGTGGTGATCCACAATCCATTGTTTTCATATAACACCCAGTGTTCCATGCAGTGCGTGCCCTCCTTAATACCTATCACCAGGCTAACCAATCTGCCCTCCCCTCCCCTCTAAAATCCTGTTCGTTTCTCAGAGTCCATAGTCTCTCATGGCTCATTTCTCCCTCCAATTCCACCCCCCATTTTTCCCTTCCTTCTCCTAATGTCCTCCATGCTATTCCTTATGTTCCACAAATAAGTGAAACCATATGATAATTGACTTTCTCTGCTTGACTTAATTCACTTAGCATAATCTCCTCCAGGCCCATCCATGTTGATGTAAAAGTTGGGTATTCATCTTCTCTGATGGCTGAGTAATATTCCATTGTATATATGGACCACATCTTTATCCATTCATCTGTTGAAGGGCATCTCGGCTCTTTCCACAGTTTGGCTATTGCGGACATTGTTGCTATGAACATTGGGGTGCATATGACCCTTCTTTTCACTACATCTGTGTCTTTGGGGTAAATACCCAGTAGTGCAATTGCTGGGTCATAGGGTAGCTCTATTTTTAAATTTTTGAGGCACCTCCACACTGTTTTCCAAAGTGCTGTACCAACTTGCATTCCCACCAACAGTGTAAGAGGGTTCCCCTTTCTCCACAACCTCTCCAACATTTGTTGTTTCTTGCCTTGTCAATTTTTGCCATTCTAACTGATGTAAGGTGGTATTCCAGTGTGGTTTTGATTTGAATTTCCCTGATGGCTAATGGTGATGAACATTTTTTCATGTGTCTGTTAGCCATTTGTATGTCTTCTTCAGAGAAGTGTCTTTTCATATCTTCTGCCCACTTTTTGACTTATTTGTTTTTTGGGTGTTGGGTTTGAGAAGTTCTTTATAGATCTTGGATACCAGCCCTTTATCTGTAGTTTCATTTGCAAATATCTTCTCCCATTCTGTGGGTTGCCTCTTTGTTTTGTTGACTGTTTCCTTTGCTGTGCAGAAGCTTTTTATCTTGATGAAGTCCCAAAAGTTCATTTTTGCTTTTGTTTCACTAGCTTTTGGAGATGTATCTTGAAAGAAGTTGCTGTGGGTGATGTCAAAGAGGTTACTGCCTATGTTCTCCTCTAGGATTTGGATGGATTCCTGTCTCACATTGAGGTCTTTCATCCACTTTGAGTTTATCTTTGTGAATGGAGTTAGACAATGGTCGAGTTTCATTCTTCTGCATGTGGCTGTCCAATTTTCCCAGCACCATTTACTGAAGAGACTGTCTTTTTTCCATTGCATGTTTTTTCCTGCTTTGTCAAAGATTATTTGACCATAGAGCTGAGGGTCCATATCTGGGCTCTCTATTCTGTTCCATTGGTCTATATGTCTGTTTTTGTGCCAGTACCATGCTGTCTTGGTGATCACAGCTTTGTAATATAGCTTGAAATCAGGCAACGTGATGCCCCCAGCTTTGTTTTTCTTTTTCAACATTTCCTTTGCGATTCAGGGTCTTTTCTGATTCCATACAAATTTTAGGATTGTTTGTTCCAGCACTTTGAAAAATGTCATTGGAATTTTGATCAGGATGGCATTAAAGGTATAGATTGCTCTGGGTGGCATAAGCATTTTAACAATGTTTATTCTTCCGATCCATGAGCATGGAATATTTTTCCATCTTTTTGTGTCCTCTTCAATTTCTTTCATGAGTGTTTTGTAGTTCCTAGAGGATAGATCCTTTACCTCTTTGGTTAGGTTTATTCCGAGGTATCTTATGGTTTTGGGTGCTATTGTAAATGAAATCGTTTCTCTAATTTCTCTTTCTACAGTTGTGTTGTTAGTGTATAAGAAAGCAACTGATTTCTGTGCATTGATTTTGTATCCTGCCACATTACTGAATTGCTGGATGAGTTCTAGTAATTTGGGAGTGGAGTCTTTTGGGTTTTCCACATAAAGTATCGTGTTGTCTGAGAAAAGAGAGAGCTTGACTTCTTCTTTGCCAATTTGAATACCTTTTATTTCTTTTTGTTGTCTGATTGCTGTTGCTAGGACCTCTAGTACTATGTTGAAAAATATTGGCAAGAGTGGGCATCCTTGACGTGTTCCTGATCTTAAGGGAAAGGCTCTCAGCTTTTCCCCATTGAGGATGATATTCACCGGGGGTTTTTCATAGATGGATTTTATGAACTTGAGGAATGTTCCCTCTATCCCTATACTCTGAAGCGTTTTAATCAGGAAAGGATGTTGTATTTTGTCAAATGCTTTTTCTGCATCAATTGAGAGGACCATATGGTTCTTCTCCCTCCTCTTATTAATGTGTTCTATCACACTGATTGATTTGCGAATGTTGAACCACACTTGCATCCCAGGGATAAATCCCACCTGGTCGTGGTGGATAATCCTTTTAATGTATTGTTGGATCCTATTAGCTAGGATTTTGTTGAGGATTTTGGAATCCATATTCATCAGGGATATCAGTCTGAAATTCTCCTTTTTGATGGGGTCTTTGCCTGGTTTGGGGATTAAGGTAATGCTGGCCTCATAGAATGAGTTTGGAAGTTTTCCTTCTGTTTCTATTTTTTGAAACAGCTTCAGTAGAATAGGTATTATTTCTTCTTTGAATGTTTGGTAGAACTCCCCAGGGAATCCATCAGGCCCCCAGACTCTTGTATTTTGGGAGGTTTTTGATCACTGCTTCAACCTTGTTACTGGTTATTGGCCTATTCAGGTTGTCAATTTCTTCCTGTTTCAGTCTTGGCAGCTTATAGGTTTCCAGGAAGGCCTCCATTTCATCCAGATTGCTCAGTTTATTGGCATATAGTTGTTGATAATAATTTCTAATAATTGTTTCTATTTCCTTGGTGTTAGTCGTGATCTATCCTCTTTCATTCATAATTTTATTAACTTGGGTCTTTTCTCTTTTCTTCTGGGTAAGTCTGGCCAGTGGCTTATTGATCTTATTAATTCTTTCAAAGAACCAACTTCTAGTTTTGTTGATCTGATCTACTGTGTTTCTGGTTTCTAATTCATTGATTTCTGCTCTAATTTTAATTATTTCTCTTCTAATGCGTGACTTAGGCATTGTTTGTTGCTTTTTCTCTAGTTCTTTAAGGTGTAGAGTTAGTTGGTGAATTTGGGATTTTTCTATTTTTTTGAGTGAGGCTTGGCTGGCTGTGTATTTCCCCCTTAGGACCGCCTTTGCAGTATCCCATAGGTTTTGGACCGATGTGTTTTTGTTCTCATTGATTTCCATGAATTATTTAAGTTCTTCTTTGATTTCCTCATTGACCCAAACATTCTTGAGCAGAGTGGTCTTTAGCTTCCAAGTGTTTGAATTTCTGCCAAATTTTTTCTTGTGACTGAGTTCCAGTTTTAAAGCATTATGGTCTGAGAATGTGCAGGGAATAATCTCAGTCTTTTGGTATCGGTTGAGACCTGATTTGTCGCCCAGTATGTGGTCTATTCTGGAGAAAGTTCCCCATGTGTGCTCGAGAAGAATGAGTATTCTGTTGTTTTCGGGTGGAATGTTCTGTAAATATCTATGAGGTCTATCTGGTCCAGTGTATCATTCAAAGCTCTTGTTTCCTTGTTGATTTTCTGCTTAGATGATCTGTCCATTGCTGAGAGTGGAGTATTGAGGTCTCCTACAATTAACATATTGTTATCAATATGACTCTTTATTTTGGTTAACAGTTGGCTTATGTAGATGCCTGCTCCCATGTTGGGGGCATAGATATTTACAATTGTTAGATCTTCTTGTTGGACAGACCCTTTAAGAATGATATAGTGTCCTTCTGTGTCTCTAACTACAGTCTTTAGTTTAAAATCTAATTTGTCTGATATAAGAATTGCTACCCCAGCTTTCTTTTGAGGTCCGCTGGCATGGAAGATAGATCTCCATCCCTTCACTTTCAGTCTGGATGTATCTTTAGGTTCAAAATGAGTCTCTTGTAGGCAGCATATGGATGGGTCCTGTCTTTTTATCCAGTCTGCAACCCTGTGCCATTTTATGGGAGCATTTAGGCCATTCACATTGAGAGTGATTATTGAGAGATGTGAATTAATTGTCATGTTGCCTGTGAAGATGTTGTTTTTATAGATTGTCCCTGTAAATTTCTGTTGTATATCACTCTTGGGGTCTTTCTCCTTTTATAGAACCCCCCCCTTAATATTTCTTGCAGGGCCGGTTTAGTGGTCACATATTCTTTCAGTTTCTGCTGGTCGTGGAAGCTCTGCATCTCTCCATCCATTCTAAATGACAGCCTTGCTGGATACGGTATTCTTGGCTGCATCTTCTTCTCATTTAGCACCTTGAATATGTCTTGCCAGGCCTTTCTGGCTTGCCAGGTCTTTGTGGATAGGTCTGACATTATTCTGATGTTCCTCCCTTTGTACGTAAGGAATCTCTTCCCCCTAACTGCCCTTAACATGATTCCATTGGTTCTAAGATTTGCAAGTTTTACTATTACATGCCAGGGTGTTGGCCTGTTTTCCTTGATTTTCCTTGATCTTGGGAGGGGTCCTCTCTGCCTCTAGGACTCGAATGTTTGTTTCATTCCCCAGATTAGGGAAGTTCTCAGCTACGATTTGCTCAAATACATCTTCTAGCCCTCTCTCTCTCTCCACTCCCTCCGGGATTCCAATTATTCTGACATTGGAACGCTTCATGGTGTCACTTATTTCTCTGATTCTATTTTCATGGATTCTGAGATGTTTTTCCTTGGCCTCCTCTTTTCCTTTTTTATCTATTAAATGGTCTTCCAGGTCACTAATTCTTTCTTCTACCTCACTTACGCTAGCTGTTAGATTATCTAGATTAGATTGGATCTCATTGATAGCATTTTTAAGTTCTGCCAGTTCAGCTTTCATGTCTGCCCTTAGAGACTCTATGTTGCCATTAATTGATTTCTCCATTCTAGCCATTGTCTTCACAATTGCTAGCCGAATTCCATCTCCGACATCTTGGTTATATCTGCATCCATTTGTAAATCTGCAGCATAAGTCATGGTCTCTGAGTCTTCTCTATTTTGGGGGTTCCTCCTCCTAGTCATTCTGTTGATGGGTGTTTGAGGTAATGTATAGAGTCCAAATTATTGACCAGAACCCAAGCAAGATACACCTGTTTTCTTGGGACCTTAGGGTTGCTGGCCTCTTTTTTCCCAGCCTGTCTTCTGGGGGACGGGCCTGCCATGCTGTTACTCAGGTAACCCTGTTTGGGGGAGTTGCCCTGCCCCGCTGTGGTGGGGGATGGGCTCAGCAGGAATCAGTTTTTGGGGCTCTTGTTCTCTGGCAGCTTTCCCTGGCTGCTTTCCGCATCTCTTCTGTGAGTCAGAGCAGAAGAGACCGTTTCCAACCCTCTGCCTCAGAGCAGAGAGACCGCAGTCTGTTCTTCAGTGAGCCCTCCAGGTCACATTGTCTCCGTTTCTGTCTGTGCTGCTATAAACTGCAGCATCCTGGGTTGTGTGCCCCTCTGCAGCGCCCCCAGTCCTGCCTCCAGGTCGGGGCACGTCTCTGCCCTTTGTACTTCTAAAACTGCCAGCTGCTCCCAGTTCACATGACCCTGCCACTCCGGGTTTCCGCCCTGGGGGCTGCAGTTCGTAGGCGCGACCCCGCCGCTCCGGGTTTTTGCCCCAGGGGCTGCCCTAGAGTCCTTTCCCCACCGCTACCGGTCTGCGAGTCTGTGCCCCGTCCCCAGCGCACGAGGCTGTCGCTCACCTGCAGTGTAGCATCCCCATGGCCAGGCACCTGCCTGCTGCTGTTTATCCTCCAATATCTGCCCATGGAATCACAGCTCCCCACTTCGTACCTCAAAACCAACCGCCTGGAATATTCTGTTTGTAGAGATCCAGATCTTCTTACATCTCAGGTTGGTTTCGTGGGTACTCAGAGTGATCTGGTAGAGATCCAGCTCAATTCCAGGGACCAGTTGAAATAGGGTCCCCTACTCCTCCACCATCTTTCCTCCTAATCTGGTTTTCTTTTCTTATAATGTCTTTATTTTAGAATCGGTAATGCTGGCCTCATAAAATGAGCTTGGAAGTATTCCCTCCTTTTCTATTTTCTGGAAGAGGTTGTATAGAATCCATAGCATTTCTTACTTAATGTTTGGTAAAATTCACCAGTGAAACCATCTGGACCTGAAATTTTCTTTTTAAAAAGACTTTTATGTAGAATTTAATGTCTCTAATAGATGTAGCATAGTTTAGATTATTTCTTCTTGAGCAAGTTTTGGTAGTTTGTGTCTTTTAAGGATTTATTCTATTCTATTTCATCTAAGTTTATGAATTCATGGGCACAGAGTTGTTTGTAATATATTCTGTTGATATCCTTGTAATGTCTTTGTTGTCAGTGGTGGTGGCCCTTCTTTCATTCCTGATATTGGTAAGTTTGTGTCTTCTCTCTTTTTATCTCAGTCATTGTGACTAGAAGTTTAACAGTTTTATTGATCTTTTCAGAGAATTAGCTTTTTTTTTTTTTTTTGCTTTATTTTCTTCCTGTTCTCTATTTCATTGATTTCTTCTCTGATCTTTAGCATTTTCTATTTTGCTTCCTTTGGACTGAATCGGCTCTACTTTTTCTAGGTTGTTTGTTTGTTTGTTTGGTGGAAGCTTAGATTACTGACTTGAGAATTTTTTCTTTTCTAATATGAGCACTTATGGCTACAAATTTCCCTGAATGCACTGTTTGATATGCTGTATTTTCATTTTCAAAAATGTTTCAAAAAATGTTCAAAATATTTTAAAATTTCCCTTGAGACTTCATCTTATTCTATGTATCAGAAGTATGTTGCTTAATTTTTGAATCCTTGGGGATTTTCCAGGTATTATTCTGTTGTTGATTTCTAGTTTAATACTGTTAAAATCCAAGAATATACTTGGCATGGTTTCTGTTCTTTTACATTTGTTAAGTTTTGTTTTATGACTCATAATATGGTCAGTTTGGTGAATGTTCCATGTATACTTGAGAAGATGTGTATTTTGCATTTGTTTTAAAATTTCCATTAGCTTAAGTTGATTGATGGTACTGTTCAGGTAATCTCTATTCTTACTGATTTTCTACTTACTTATTCTATCAATTATTAAGAGAAGAGTATTGATATCTCTAAATATAATTGTGGATTTATTTATTTGTCCTTTCAGATCTATCCACTTTTGTCTTTGTGTATTTTGAACCACTGTTTTTAGGTATGTACACATTTAGAATTGTTGTATTTTCTTGGAGAATTCACCCCTTTATCATTATGTAATGACCATCTTCCTTGTTTTGAAGTCTACTTTGACTGATATAAATATAGCTATTCAGGCTTTCTTTTGGTTAGTGGTTTGCATGATGTATTTTTCTTTATCCTTTTACTTTTTACCTTTCTTTTCTTTTAAGATTTTATTTATTTATTTGAGAGGGAGAGCACAAGCAGGGCGGAGGGGCACAGGAAGAGGGAGAAGCAGGTTTCCCACTGAGCAGGGAGCCAGACTCGGGGCTTGATCCCAGGACTCTGGGATCCTGACCTGAGCTGTTAACTGACTGAGCCACCGAGGTGCCCCAATTTTTACCTTTCTTTAAGTATTCATATTTAAAGTGGATTTCTTGTAGACCGCATATAATTATGTATTACTTTTTAAAATATTTAATCTGACAGTTTCTGTCTCTTAACTGATGTAGTTAGATAATTCACATTTAAAGTGATTATTGATATAGTTGGATTAAAATCTAGCATCTTGCTAATTCTTTTCTATTTTTCCACTTGTTATGTTTCTTTTTTCTTCTTTTTTTCCCTTCTCTTGAATTAATTGAGCATTTTTTATGATGATATTTTATCTCCTCTATGGACTAAAACCTTTTCTCAGGGTTTAAAGTTTTAGCTGTTGCCCAAGGATTTAAAATATACATGTTAAATTAATCTGAAAGTACTTTCAAATACTGAACTGCTTCACATGTAGTATCTTATGCATATCTTATATGCACTATCTTATATAATAGTATATTCCTAAATCCTCATTTTAAAGATGCTATTCTATTGTGTTGTGTTATTTTGTTGTTGTTGTTTTGTTTTGTTTTGTTTTTTTGGCCTTCATGGTTTCTGTTGATAAGTCTATATTAATTCTTATCTGTGGCTTTTGTAGGTGATTTGTCTTTTTTTCTCTGACTGCCTTTAGAATTTTCTCATTGTCTTTGGTTTTCAGAAGCTTGAGTATAATATACTTAGGTGTGGTTTGTTTCTTAGAGTTTATCCTGCTTGATGTTCTCACAGATTGGATCTATGGTTTGGTGTCTGTAATTAATTTTAGAAAATTCTCAGCCATTACTTATTCAAATATTTCCTCTCTTCTCTCTCTCTTCTTCTGCAGGTCCAATTACATGTACATAAGAACATTTGAAATTGTCTCACACTGCTTGGATGGTGGTTTTTGTTTTGTTTTGTTTTGTTTCCCTACTCTTTTTCTCTTTATTTTTTAGTTTGGTTAACTTCTATTGACTTCTCTTTAAGTACACTGATTTATTTCTCTCCTCCGTTGAGGCTACTGGTGAGCTCAGTGAAAGACTTCTTTATTTCTGTTACTGTGTTCTTGATTTGTAGTTTTTCATTCACTTCCTATAGCTTCCATCTGTCAACTAAAGTTATCCATCTGATTTTGCATGGTGTCCACCTTTTCTATTGCAACCTTTATCATATTAATCATAGTTATTTTAAATTCCGTATTTAATTACAAGATCTGTCTTATCTGAGACTGTTCTTGATTATTGCTTTATCTCTTCAAAATGTGTTTTTTTCCTTCCCATTTTGTAAGCCTCATAGTTTTGTTTTTTTAAATGAAAACTGAACATCTTGTGTGGGACATAGACACTATGTTGGAGGTAAGCATGCCTTTCTTTCTGCTAGCCTTTTAATGTGGGGGGTTTGTGTTAATCTAGTTAGGAGTTGGGCTGAATTTGAGGTTTCTTGTTGCTAAGGTTATCCTCCTTGAACCACAGCCTTCAAATTCCTCTAGAATATCTCATGTCTAGTGTGAGGGCCAGTTTTTCAGAGGTATTTTCTCTATGTCTGGACTCCTCTTGGCTTTGGTTCTTCCCCCCTTTGCATTGCACCCCAAGAGAGTCTGTCTCTCCCAGCTCTCCCAGCTATACTATATGTCATTTATACTCTATACTGGTTAGCATGATGGTGAGGGAGGAAATGCATTCCCTGATGTTATAATTAAGCCTCAGTCTTAGGCAAGCACTGTGTGCCTGGGTCTGAGGGGTAGGCCTTTCAAGTACTCCTGTTTCTTCCCTCGCTGTATTTCCAGGCCCAGCACAGGTTCTTGTTCCTCTCCCAATGGTAGTGTTTTGTTTTGTTGTTTTTTCCCTGCTCTGTTTCTCAGAAGCAGTAGGTTTCTACCAGTGTCCTAAGGTGACAGCTTTTGTTGTTCCTGTCTCTGCAGATTAAGTCTTTTGTTCCCTAGAAGAGAGGAGTATGGGAGATTTGGCAGAGGCTGCCGCTTCCCTTCCCCAGCCAGTATGGGGAAGAAAGCCAAAGTACCTCATGCTTGTTGGCTTAAACAGTATTTATCTTCTCACAGTTCTGGAGGCTAGAATCTGAGATCAAGGTGTCAAAAGGGTTTGTTTCTTCTGAGGCTTCTCTCCTCAACTGACTTCTCTGGACATCTTCACAAGGTTCTCCCTCTGTGTGTGTCTGTATCCTAATCTCTTCTTATAAAGGTACTAGTGATATTGGATTAGGGTCCACCCTAATAATCTCATTTAACCTTAATTAACTGTTTAAATACCCTTTTCCCAAATACAGTCATATTCTGAGATACTGGGGATTAGGACTTCCAGTATAAATGTGGGGGGGGCACAATTCAGCCCATAACTTTCCACCCTCACCCAAATTTAAGTCCTTCTTGAATGCAAAATATATTAACCCCATGCCTGCAACCTCAAAGTCCAACTTTTTTTTTTTTATTCCAGCATCAACTCTGAGTCCAAAGTCTCATCTAATACAGGTAGAGATGAGACTCCAGGTATGATTCATCCTAGGCAAAATGCTTCTTCAGGTATGAACCTGTGAAACCAGGCAACAAGTTATCTGCTTCCAAAATACAATGTAGGATAGACAATCTCATTCAAAAAGGGAGAAATTGGAAAGCAGAAAGGGGTCATGAGTGAAAGGCAAGTCCAAAACCTTATAGGGCAAATTCCCTTAGATTTAAGGCCTCAGAATAATAATTAGACTTTAAGGCTTAATAATAATTCCCTGTTCTCTATGTTTACCAGGGTGGGCTTCCCTTTCAGGCCCACCAGGTGACAGCTCTATAACCTCAGCTCTGGGCATTGGCTGTGACTCCTCTGGAACCTAGAAAAAGACTACACAGCCCCATCTGCTGGGCTTTTGTGCCCACAGTAGTAGTGGTAGCCTGCTGACTTCTCAATCACCTTCAGCGTCATTCCCCTTTTTTCTTGAAGGATAATATATATTTGTAGCCTGATAGCTCTATTGGCCCATCCTGTAGAATCCCAGAAGTCCGACAGCTTTCCTTCATTGTGCCTCAGCTCTGTCCCCTTCTGTCCAAGTCGGTAGCATTTCTGCTAGTATAAAATTTTAAAAAATCTATTGGCCTCCCGTACAATTCATGGGAGCCCAAGCCATTAGACAAGAGGTTCCTCCTTGGAACTTTCCTAGATAGCCCCACCTCTATTCCTGGCCTCTGTTGAGTTGGCTGAATGGATCCATAAGTCACTGACCAACAACCTCTGTAGCAAATGATTGTCCACCCACATCTTTGATGTTCTCTAATTGTGCCTTTTCAATTTTTACAATATAGGTAGGCTGAGAATTTTACAAATCTTCCAGTTCGTGGTCCTTTTTGCTTAACAATTCCTTCTTCAATTTATCTCTTTCCTCTTATATTTCACTATAAGGAACAAGGAGAAACCAGACCATGCCATCAACATTTTCTTAGGAATCTCCTTATCTAAATATTGAGGTTCATCAATTGCAAGTTCTGCTTTCCAAAAACACTAGAACTCAATTCATCCAAGTTCTTTGCCATTTTATAACAAGGATCAACTTCCCCTTCCAGTTTCCAATAACATTTACTGATTTCCACCTGAGATCTCAGCAGAAGCATCTTTAACATTCATATTTCTAACAGCAATCTGTTTATGATGACATCTGTATTCTCTAAGATGATACAAGTTCTCTTTCCAGCTTCCTATTCTTTTTCTGAGCTCTCACTAGAATTGCCTCTAATCCCATATTTCTTTTCTTTTCTTTTTTTTTAAAAGATTTTATTTATTTATTCATGAGAGACAGAGAGAGAGACAGAGGCAGAGCGAGAAGCAGGCTCCCCGCGGAGCAGGGAGCCCGATGCGGGACTCGATCCCAGGACCCTGGGATCATGACCTGAGCCGAAGGCAGACACTTAACCGACTGAGCCACCCAGGCGTCCCTCCCATATTTCTATTAACAGTCCCTTCAAGGAACTCTAGGCTTATTTTTAGCAAGCACTTCAAGGTTCATCCAGCCTTTCCCCATTACCTAGTTCCAAACCCACTTCCTCATCTTTAGGTATTTGTTAATTAATAAAAAATCACTCCAGTACCCCACCAAAATCTGTATTAGTTTCCTTGGGCTGCCGTAACAGAACACCATGGACTGGGTACTTAAACAACAGGCATTTATCTTCTCACAATTTTAGAGGCTTAGACATCCAAGATTCAGGTGCCATCAGGGTTGTTTTTATCTGAGATTCTTTTCTTGGCCTGTAGATGGCCTTCTTCTCCTCCTTATGTCTTCACATGGTCTATGCTTGTCTATGTTCAAATTTCCTCTTTTTATAAGGACACCACTCATTTTGGAGGCCCTGTCGCCACATACAGTCATATTCTGAGGTTCTGGAAATTAGGACCTCAACATATGAATTTTTTTGGTTTGGGGGCGGGGGACCCAATTCACCTGTAATAGAAAGTTACTCAGGATTCTCCCCAGTCTTCCCACAGAACATGTGGTAGGATTTGTGGAGATAAAATCTGCATAAAGGTGTAAGACCCACCACATCCAGCCCCCTGGGGGATTCACATTTTCATGCTAGCCCAATATGTTTTCCTATGTGTTCTTTTTTTTTTTTTTTTAAGATTTTATGTATTTATTTCACAGAGACAGAGATAGCTAGAGCAGGAACACAAGCAGCGGGAGTGGGAGAGGGAGAAACAGGCTTCCCCCCCGAGGAGGGAGCCCGATGTGGGACTTGATCCCAGGACCCTGGGGTCATGACCTGAGCCGAAGGCAGACGCCCAACGACTGAGCCACCCAGGCGCCCTTCCTATGTGTTCTTTCCCACATAATTAAAAAGGCAGTGAGAAATAAATGAAGATACGAGAATAACCCACTCTCAGTATAAAACTATCATTTGCATCTGTTTAGGATTCACTCATTTGGGGTGTTCAGTAGGTTCTTCTCCCCTTCTTCTTTTTCTAAGGTTTTTTTTTTTCCTTTGTGTGGTTTTTTTTAATTGAGGTACAATTGACATATAGCATTATATTAGTTTTAGGTATATAACAGAATGATTTGGTATTTGTATATATTGTGAAGTAATCACCACAATAAGTCTAATAAACATCCATCACCATACTTAAAAACAATATTTTTTCTTGTGATGAGAACTTTTAAGATCTACTCTCAGCAATGCTCAAATATGAATACAGTACTATTAACTATAGTCACCATGCTGTGCATTACATCCCCATAACTTATTTGTTTTATAACTAGAAGTTTGTGCCTTTTGACTCCCTTCACCCATTTCACCCAACCCCCCATCTTCCCTTCTTCCCTCCATCCAGCAACCAGCAGTCTGTTCTGTTTCTCCAAGCTTTGGTTTTTGTTGTTGGTTTTTAAATTTTTTTTTTATGATTCCACATATAAGTGATAACACATGATATTTGTCTTTCTCTGTCTGATTTATTTCACTTCTCATAATGTCCTCAGGTCCACCCATGTTGTCACAAATGGCAAGATTTCATTCTTCTTTATGGCTGAAATATTTAATTTCTCATATATATCACATCTTCTTTATCCATTTATCTATCAATGGACACTTGGTTTGTTTTTATACATTGGCTCTTGTATAATGCTCTAATGAACACGGGGGTGTGTATATCTTTTTGAGTTAGTGCTTCTAATTTTTTTCAGTTAAATACCCAGATGTGGAATTGCTGGATCATATTGTATTTCTATTATTAATGTTTTGAGGAACCTCTACTGTTTTCCATAATGGTTCCACAAATTTACATTCCCACCAACAGTGGGTTCCTTTTTCTCTACATCCTCACCAACACTTGTTATTTCTTGTCTTTTTGATAAGAGTCATTCTTACGGGTGTGAGATGATATATCACTGTAGTTTTGATTCACATTTCCTTGAATTATTGGTGATGTTGAGCATCTTTTCATGTACTTGTTGGCCATCTATATTTCTTCTTTGAAAAATGTCTATTCAGATCTTCTGCCCATTTTTACATCAGGCTATTTGTATTTGTTTTTGTTTTTGTTTTTGTTATTGAGCTGTATGAATTCTTTATGTATTTTGGATATTAACTGGTTATCAGATATATGATTTGCAAATATTTTCTCACATTCAGTAGGTTGCCATTTCATTTTGTTGATGGTTTCCTTTGCTGAACAGGAGCTTTTTAGTTTGATGTAGTCTCAGTTGTTTATTTTTGTGTTTGTTGCCTTTGCTTTTGATGTCAGATCCAAAAATCATTGCCAAGACCAACATCAAGGAGCTTACTGCCTATGTTTTCTTTTAGGGATTCTATGGTTTCAGGTCTTACATTCAAGTATTTAATTTATTTTGAATTAATCTTTATGTAAGGTATAAGATAAGGGTTCAGTTTCATTGTTTCACATGTGGCTGTCCCTGTTCCTAACACCATTTATTGAAGAGACTAAAGTTTCCCCATTTTATATTCTTGGCTCCTTTGTTGTAAATTAATTGACCATATATGTGTGGGTATATTTCTGGGCTCTCAGTTCTGTTCTACATTGTTTGATTTGTGGTTATTAAACCATTCTTGCATTGCAGGGATAAATCCCACTTGTTGATGGTGAATGATTCCTTTAATGTATTGTTGAACTCAGTTTGCTAATATTTTATTGAAGATTTTTGCATATATGTCCATCAAGTATACTGGCTTGATATTTTCTATCTTTGCAGTATGCTTGGTCTGGTTTTGGTATCAGGGTAATTCTGGGTTTGGAAAATGAGGTTAGAAATACTCCCTCCTTCTATTTTTTGGAAGAGTTTGGAAAGGATTAGCATTAGTTCTTCTTTAAATGTTTGGTAGAATCCACCCGTTAATCCATCTGATCCTGGACCTTCACTTATTGGGATGTTTTTGATTCTCTAAAGTTTCATGATTCAGTCTTGGCAGGTTGTATGTTTCTAGAAATTTTTTTTTTATTCTTATGTTAATCCCCATACATTACATCATTAGTTTTAGATGAAGTGTTCCATGATTCATTGTTTGTGCATAACACCCAGTGCTCCATGCAGAATGTGCCCTCCTCAATACCCACCACCAGGCTAACCCATCCTCCCACCTCCCTCCCCTCTAGAACCCTCAGTTTGTTTTTGAGTCCATCGTCTCTCATGGTTCGTCTACCCCTCTGATTTCCCCCCCTTCATTCTTCCCCTCCTGCTATCTTCTTTTTTTTTTCTTAACATATATTGCATTATTTGTTTCAGAGGTACAGATCTGAGATTCAACAGTCTTGCACAATTCACAGCGCTTACCAGAGCACATACCCTCCCGAGTGTCTATCACCGAGTCACCCAATCCTTCCCACCCCACACCCCACTCCAGCAAACCTCAGTTTGTTTCCTGAGATTAAGAATTCCTCATATCAGTGAGATCATATGATACATGTCTTTCTCTGTTTGACTTATTTCACTCAACATAATACCCTCCAGTTCCATCCACGTCGTTGCAAATGGCAAGATCTCATTCCTTTTGATGGCTACATAATATTCCATTGTATATATATACCACCTCTTCTTTATCCATTCATCTGTTGATGGACATCTTGGCTCTTTCCACAGTTTGGCTATTGTGGACATTGCTGCTATAAACATCGGGGTGCACGTACCCCTTCGGATCCCTACTTTTGTATCTTTGGGGTAAATACCCAGTAGTGCAATTGCTGGATCATATGGTAGCTCTATTTTCAACTTTTTGAGGAACCTCCATACAGTTTTCCAGAGTGGCTGCACCAGCTTGCATTCCCACCAACAGTGTAGGAGGGTTCCCCTTTCTCCGCATCCCTGCCAACATCTGTCATTTCCTGACTTGTTAATTTTAGCCATTCTGACTGGTGTGAGGTGGTATCTCATTGAGGTTTTGATTTGGATTTCCCTAATGCTGAGTGATATTGAGCACTTTTTCATGTGTCTGTTGGCCATTTGGATGTCTTCTTTGGAAAAATGTCTGTTCGTGTCTTCTGCCCATTTCTTGATTGGATTCTTTGTTCTTTGGGTGTTGAGTTTGATGAGTTCTTTATAGATTTTGGATACTAGCCCTTTATCTGATATGTCATTTGCAAATATCTTCTCCCATTCTGTCGGTTGTCTTTTGGTTTTGTTGACTGTTTCCTTCGCTTTGCAAAAGCTTTTTATCTTGATGAAGTCCCAATAGTTCATTTTTGCCCTTGCCTCCCTTGCCTTTGGCGATGTTTCTAGGAAGAAGTTGCTGCGGCTGAGGTCAAAGAGGTTGCTGCCTGTGTTCTTCTTTAGGATTTTGATGGACTCCTGTCTCACATTGAGGTCCTTCAACCATTTGGAGTCTATTTTTGTGTGTGGTGTAAGGAAATGGTCCAGTTTCATTCTTCTGCATGTGGCTGTCCAATTTTCCCAGCACCATTTGTTGAAGAGACTGTTTTTTTTCCATTGGACATTCTTTCCTGCTTTGTCAAAGATTAGTTGACCATAGAGTTGAGGGTCCATTTCTGGGCTCTCTATTCTGTTCCATTGATCTATGTGCCTGTTTTTGTGCCAGTACCATGCTGTCTTAACGATGACAGCTTTGTAATAGAGCTGGAAGTCCGGAATTGTGATGCCGCCAGCTTTGCTTTTCTTTTTCAACATGCCTCTGGCTATGCGGGGTCTTTTCTGGTTCCATACAAATTTTAGGATTATTTGTTCCATTTCTTTGAAAAAAGTGGATGGTATTTTGATGGGGATTGCATTGAATGTGTAGATTGCTCTAGGTAGCATTGACATCTTCACAATATTTGTTCTTCCAATCCATGAGCATGGAACGTTTTTCCATTTCTTTGTGTCTTCCTCAATTTCTTTCATGAGTATTTTATAGTTTTCTGAGTACAGATCCTTTGTCTCTTTGGTTAGATTTATTCCTAGGTATCTTATGGTTTTGGGTGCAATTGTAAATGTGATCGACTCCTTAATTTCTCTTTCTTCTGTCTTGTTGTTGGTGTATAGGAATGCCACTGACTTCTGTGCATTGATTTTATATCCTGCCACTTGACTGAATTCCTGTATGAGTTCTAGCAGTTTTGGGGTGGAGTCTTTTGGGTTTTCCACATAAAGTATCATATCATCTGCAAAGAGTGAGAGTTTGACTTCTTCTTTGCTGATTCGGATGCCTTTTATTTCTTTTTGTTGTCTGATTGCTGTGGCTAGGGCTTCTAGTACTGTGTTGAATAGCAGTGGTGATAGTGGACATCCCTGCCATGTTCCTGACTTAGAGGGAAAGCTCTCAGTTTTTCCCCATTGAGAATGATATTCACTGTACGTTTTTCATAGATGGCTTTTATGATACTGAGGTATGTACCCTCTATGCCTATACTCTGAAGAGTTTTGATCAAGAAAGGATGCTGTACTAGGTCAAATGCTTTTTCTGCATCTATTGAGAGGATCATATGATTCTTGTTCTTTCTTTTGTTAATGTATTGTATCACATTGATTGATTTGCAGGTGTTGAACCAACCTTGCAGCCCAGGGATAAATCCCACTTGGTCGTGGTGAATAATCCTTTTAATGTACTGTTGGATCCTATTGGCTAGTATTTTGGTGAGAATTTTTGCATCCATGTTCATCAGGGATATTGGTCTGTAATTCTCCTTTTTGATGGGGTCTTTGGTTTTGGGATCAAGGTAATGCTGGCCTCATAAAATGAGTTTGGAAGTTTTCCTTCCATTTCTATTTTTTGGAACAGTTTCAGAAGAATAGGTATTAATTCTTCTAGAAATGTTTGGTAGAATTCCCCTGGGAAGCCATCTGGCCCTGGGCTTTTGTTTTTTGGGAGATTTTTGATGACTGCTTCAATTTCCTTAGTGGTTATAGGTCTGTTCAGGTTTTCTATTTCATCCTGGTTCAGTTTTGGTAGTTGGTACATCTCTAGGAATGCATCCATTTCTTCCAGGTTATTTAATTTGCTGGCATAGAGTTGCTCATAATATGTTCTTAGAATTGTTTGTATTTCTTTGGTGTTGGTTGTGATCTCTCCTCTTTCATTCATGATTTTGTTGATTTGGGTCATTTCTCTTCTCTTTTTGATAAGTCTGGCCAGGGGTTTATCAATCTTGTTAATTCTTTCAAAGAACCAGCTCCTAGTTTCGTTGATCTGTTCTACTGTTCTTTTAGTTTCTATTTCATTGATTTCTGCTCTGATCTTTATTATTTCTCTTCTCCTGCTGGGTTTAGGCTTTATTTGCTGTTCTTTCTCCAGCTCCTTTAGGTGTAGGGTTAGGTTGTGTACTTGAGACCTTTCTTGCTTCTTGAGAAAGGCTTGTATTGCTATATACTTTCCTCTTAGGACTGCCTTTGCTGCATCCCAAAGATTTTGAATAGTTTTGTTTTCATTTTCATTGGTTTCCATGTATTTTTTTAATTCTTCTTTAATTTCCTGGTTGACCCATTCGTTCTTCAGTAGGATGCTCTTTAGCCTCCATGTATTTGAGTTCTTTCTGACTTTTGTCTTGTGATTGAGCTCTAGTTTCAAAGCATTGTGGTCTGAAAATAGGCAGGGAATGATTCCAATCTTTTGGTACCGGTTGAGACCTGATTTATGACCTAGGATGTGATCTATTCTGGAGAATGTTCCATGGGCACAAGAGAAGAATGTGTATTCTGTTGCTTTGGGGTGGAATGTTCTGAATATGTCTGTAAAGTCCATGTGGTCCAGTGTGTCATTTAAAGTCTTTATTTCCTTGTTGATCTTTTGCTTAGACGATCTGTCCATTTCAGTGAGGGGGGTGTTAAAGTCCCCCACTATTATTGTCTTGTTGTCGATGTGTTTCTTTGCTTTTGTTATTAATTGGCTTATATAATTGGCTGCTCCCATGTTAGGGGCATAGATATTTACAATTGTTAGATCTTCTTGTTGGATAGATCCTTTAAGTAGGATATAGTGTCCTTCCTCATCTCTTATTACAGTCTTTGGTTTAAAATCTAATTTGTCTGATATAAGGATTGCCACCCCAGCTTTCTTTTGGTGTCCATTAGCATGGTCAATGGTTTTCCACCCCCTCATTTTCAATCTGGGGCTGTCTTTGGGTCGAAAATGAGTCTCTTGTAGACAGCATATCGATGGGTCTTGTTTTTTAATCCAGTCTGATAGCCTGTGTCTTTTGATTGGGGCATTGAGCCCATTTACATTCAGGGTAACTATTGAAAGATATGAATTTAGTGCCATTGTATTGCCTGTAAGGTGACTGTTACCGTATATTGTCTGTATTCCTTCCTGTCTATGTTGCTTAGGCTCTCTCTTTGCTTAGAGGACCCCTTTCAAGATTTCCTGTAGGGCTGGTTTTGTGTTTGCAAATTCCTTTAGTTTCTGTTTGTCCTGGAAGCTTTTTATCTCTCCTTCAATTTTTAATGACAGCCTAGCTGGATAGAGTATTCTTGGCTGCATATTTTTCTCATTCAGTGCTCTGAATATATCCTGCCAGTCCTTTCTGGCCTGCCAGGTCTCTGTGGATAGGTCTGTTGCCAATCTAATGTTTCTACCATTGTAGGTTACATATCTCTTCTCCCGAGCTGCTTTCAGGATTTTCTCTTTGTCTATGAGACTCGTAAGTTTTACTATTAGATGTCGGGGCGTTGACCTATTTTTATTGATTTTGAGAGGGGTTCTCTGTGCTTCCTGGATTTTCATGCCTGTTTCCTTCCCCAAATTAGGGAAGTTCTCTGCTATAATTTGCTCCATTATACCTTCTGTCCCTCTCTCTCTTTCTTCTGCTTCTGGGATCCCAATTATTCTAATGTTGTTTTGTCTTATGGTATCGCTTATCTCTCGAATTCTGCCCTCGTGATCCAGTAGTTGTTTATCTCTCTTTTTCTCAGCTTCTTTATTTTCCATCATTTCATCTTCTATATTACTGATTCTCTCTTCTGCCTCATTTATTCTAGCAGTTAGCACCCCCATTTTTGATTGCACCTCATTAATAGCCTTTTTGATTTCTACTTGGTTGGATTTTAGTTCTTTTACTTCTCCAGAAAGGGTTTCTCTAATAACTTCCATATTTTTTTCAAGCCCAGCTAGTATCTTTATAGTGATGATTCTGAACTCTAGATCTGACATCGTACTAATGTCCGTATTGAGTAGGTCCCTGGCAGTCGGTACTACCTCTTGTTCTTTTTGTTGAGGTGATTTTTTCCGTCTTGTCATTTTGTGCAGAGGAGAATAGATTAATGAGAGAACAAAATGCTAGCAGAGTAACAACGTCCCCAGAAAATATACTCTAAACAAATCAGAAAAAACCTGAAGCAGTGGGAAAAGAAAGGGAAAGAGAGAAAAAAGAAAAAGAAAAAAAAGAAAAAGATAAAGATAAAAACAAAAACAAACAAAAGAAAACAACAACAACAAAAAAACCAGAATGTGATCAAATATGATCAGGCTGGTATATAGATCAGTGCCACACACTAGATTTGGGGTGTATTTTGGTCTTTTAGAAGAAAGTGCCTCCCAAAATTTTAAAGAAAGAAAAACTTATATATGTACAAAAATAAGGGTTGATATGATGAAGGGATGGAATATGACTGTAAAGATGGAAAGTATAAAAAACTTTATAAAAGGAATTGATAAGAAGTTGTTTGAAAAAAGAAAGAAGAGGATTTAAAAAAAGAAAAAAAAGGGAGAGGATGTGATCAGGCAGGGGAATAGAAAACACCATATACTAGAGATTTAGGGTACATTTTGATCTGTTAGAAGAAACTATCTCAAAATTTTAAAGAGAGAACAACTTCTATATATAAGCCAAAAATACGGGTAACTACTATGAAGGGATAGAATATGACTCTAAAAATGAAAAATAAAAATGCTTTTTTTTTAAAAAAAAGGGATTGATAAGATGTTGGTTGAAAAAGGGAAAAAGAAAAATTCAAAAAGAAAAAAAGACAGTTAAAAAAAAATTAACTTTGAAAGACTACAGAATCATGGTAAAAAAGCCATGAATTCTATGTGCAGTATTCCCTTAGCGCTGGAGTTCTGCCGTTCTCATTGATCAGTAAACTTGATCTTGGCTGGCTGTTCTTGCTGATCTTCTGGGGAGGGGCCTGTTGCCATGGTTTCCAAATGTCTTTGCCGGAGGCAGAATTGCCCCGCCCTTGCCCCCTCCGGGCTAAGTAATCTGCTCAGGTTTGCTCTCCGGGACTTTTGTTCCCTGCGAGCTTTCCGTACAGCTTTGGAGGCGGAGAGTGAAAATGGCGGCCTCCCAATCTCTGCCGCGGAGGAGCCGAGAACTCGGGGCCCCGCTCCTCAGTGAGCCCCCAGAGAAAAGCCGTCAGTCACTCCCGTCTCCCCGGTCTCCAGCCGCACTCCGTGCTCACCCGGCCTGTGACCGCGCGTTTCCATCTCCAGCACCCGACCCCGGTTGGAGTCTCCAAACCCAGCAGATCCCTGTGGCGCACTCCCGTGCAGCTCCTCCCAGGGGAGGAAGGTGAGTCTCCCCGGATCTGCCGCTTGTTGGGTCCCTGCTGGAGGAGCAGTGGCCCGACTCTGCCGCAGATCACGGTTTATGGCAATCCCGAGCTGAGAGCCCGCGCCTGGGCTCCGCCTCTGCAGCCGGCTTCCCTGCTCTGATACCTGGGAGCTCTGCCACACTCAGGCACCCCCGGTCTTTCTGTGACCCCGAGGGTTGAGACCACACTGTCCCGGAGGGTTCCACCCCCCGCTTAGCCACCAGAGTGACGTCCCACAGCGGCGCAGACTTTTAAAAGTTCCGATTTTGTGCTCCGCGGCTCTATCACTTGCCAGAAGCGGCCGCCGGAGGCCCCTCCCCCGCCGTCTATCCTCCCGAATATCGCCTCGGATTCACTTCTCCGCATGTCCTACCTTCCAGAAAGTGGTCGCTTTTCTGATGAGAGAGTTGTTGCTCTTCTTTTCTTCGATCTCCTGTTGAATTTGTAGGTGTTCAGAATGGTTTGATCCCTATCCAGCTGAATTCCTGAGACCAGAGGAAATCCAGGTCTCCTACTCCTCCGCCATCTTGCTCCGCCCCCCCATGTAAAATCTGTTTGTAGAAATTTAAGTATTTCATCTTGGTTGTCCAATTTTTTAGCATATTCATTGCATGTTCATGGCAGTCTCTTATTTTCCTTATATTAATGTGGTATCAATTGTAACATGTCTTCTTTCATTTCTGATTTTATTTATGTGAATCCTCTATCTTTTTCTTGGTAAGTTTAGCCAACCGTTTGTTTATTTTGTTTATCTTTTCAAAAAACCAGCTCTTGGTTTCATTGATGTTTTCTACTGCGTTTTTAGTCCCTCATTTTTTTCTACTCTGATCTTTATTATTTCCTTTCTTCTATAAACTTTGGGCTTAATTTGTTCTTTTTTTAGTTCCTTGAGATATCAAGGTAGGTTGTTTATTTGAGATCTTTCTTGCTTTTTAATGTAGGCATTTATCACACAAACTTACCTTTTAGAACAGCTTTTGCTGCATCCTTTAGGTTTGGGTATGTAGTTCTATTTTCATTTGCCTCAACATTTCTTGATTTCTCTTTTGATTTCTTTTTTGACCTATTGATTGTTCAGTAGCATGTTTAATCTTTTATATACTTCTGAATTTTCCAGTTTTCTTCTTGTAAATTATTTCTAGTTTTATACTATTAAGGTTGGAAAAGAGCTTGATATGATTTCAATCTTCTTATATTTATTAAGAACTTATTAAATAAATATTTAAAATGTTATATCCTCTTGTTGGATTGACCTCTTTATATTGCTCCCCTATATAATGACCTTCTTTGTCTCTTATTACAGTGTTTGTCTTAAAGTCTATTTTGTGTGATATGAGTATAGCTATCCCAGTTTTCTTTTGGTTTCCATTTACATGGAATATCTTTTCCATCTCTTACTTTCAATCTATGTATGTCCTTACATGTGCAGTAAGTCTTTTGTAGGCAGCTTATAGATGGGTCTTATTTTTTTTTTACCCCTTCCACTATTCTGTGTCTTTTGATTGGACAATTTAGTTCACTTACTTTTATTTATTTTATTTATTTAATTTTGTTTTAATTTATTTA
This sequence comes from Neomonachus schauinslandi, assembly GCF_002201575.2. NCBI lineage: Eukaryota > Metazoa > Chordata > Mammalia > Carnivora > Phocidae > Neomonachus > Neomonachus schauinslandi. The sequence goes on along the minus strand of NC_058413.1, from coordinate 81,463,654 downwards.
TTTGAGAGAGAGAGAGAGAAAGGGAGGGAAAGAGAGAGCACAAGCAGGGGGAGCGGCAGGCAGAGAGAGAAGCAGGCTCCCCACTGAGCAAGGAGCCTGATGCGGGACTTGATCCCAGGACCCTGGTATCATGACCTAAGCCAAAGGCAGATGCTTAACTGACTGAGCCACCCAGGCATCCCTATTTTATTTTATTTTTTTAAAGATTTTATGTATTTATTTGAGAGATTGAGAGAGAGCAAGAGCAGGGGGGAGAGGAGAGGGAGAGGGAGAAGCAGACTTCCCACTGAGCAGGGACCCTGATGGGGCACTCCGTCCCAGGACCCTGGTTATCATGACCTGAGCTGAAGGCACATGCTTAACCGACTGAGCCACCCAGGTGCTCTTCCATTTACTTTTAAAGTAATTATTGATAGTTATGCACTTATTGCTATTTTGTTCATTGTTTTCTGACTGTTTTATAATTCCTTTGTTTCTTTCTTCTTTTCTTGCTCCCTTCTTTTGTGATTTGATGATTTTCTCTAAAGGTATGCTCAGATTCCCTTCCTTTTATCCTTCATATATCTGCCATACGTTTTGCTTTTTGATTACCATGAGGCGTGCATAGAACAACTTAAATTTATAACAGTCTATTTTATGTTGATAACAACTTAGTTCAAACACATTCTAAAATTACATTTTTACTACCCTCCCCCATGTTTTGTGTTTTTGATGTCAGAATTTATTCCTTTTTATCTTGTGTAGCATTACTTTTTATATTAAGGCAAGTTTCAACTGTTGTTGATATTGCCATACCCGATTTCTTTGTTTAATATATAAATAGTATATCATTTTTGTGTCATCATTTTACTTTTAATTTTACTGTAACTTTTAAAAATTTAATTTATTTAAATTTAATTAGCTAGCATGTAGTACATCATTAGTTTCAGATGTAGTGTTCAATAATTCATCAGTTGCATATAAATATAACACCCAGTGCTTATCATATCACGTGCCCTCCTGGATGACCATCACCCAATTCCCCCATACCCCCACCCACCATCCCTCTAGCAACCCTCAATTTTTTTCCTATAGTTAAGAGTCTCCCATGTTTTTTCTCCCTCTCTGATGACTTCCCATTCAGTTTTCCCTCCCTTTCCCTATGATCCTCCCTGCTGTTTCTTATATTCTACATATGAGTGAAACCATATGATAATTGTCTTTCTCTGACTGACTTATTTCACTTAATATAATACCCTCCAGTTCCATCCATGTTGATGTAAATTTTAAGTATTCATCCCTTCTGATGGCTCAGTAATATTCCATTGTATATATATATAAACCACATCTTCTTTATCCATTCATCTGTCGATGGACAATATTTATCATATTTTGCTATTTATTTCTTATATCCCAGATATTCTATTTAGGATTATTTTTCTTCAGATTGAAGTATATCCTTTAGAAATTTCTTTAGGAGCACCTGGGTGGCTCAGTTGGTTAAGCATCTCACTTTGGCTCAGGTCATGATCTCAGGGTCCTGGGATCAAGTCCTGCATTGGGTCCCCACTCAGTGGGAAGTCTGCTTCTCCCTCTCCCTCTGCCTCTCCCTGGCTCGTGCTCTTTCTCTCTCTCAAATAAATAAATAAAATCTTTTAAAAAAAGGGAAATTTCCTTTGTGATATCTGCCTATGGCATAGTCTATTTTTTTCAATTTCTTTTTTTTTATTAGCATATAATGTATTATTTGTTTCAGGGGTATAGGTCTGTGATTCATCAGTCTTACACAATTTACAGAGCTTCACCATAGCACATACCCTCCCCAATGTCCATCACCCAGACACCCCATCCCTCCTAACCCCCTCCACTCCAGCAACCCTCAGTTTGTTTCCTGAGATTAAGAGTTTCTTATGGTTTTTCTCCTTCTCTGGTTTTGTCTTGTTTCATTTTTCCCTCCCTTCCCCTATGATCCTCTGCCTTGTTTCTCAAATTCCACATATCAGTGAGATCATATGATAATTGTCTTTCTATGATTGACTTATTTCACTTAGCATAATACCCTCTAGTTCCATCCACATCGTTGCAAATGGCAAGATTTCATTTTTTCTGATGGCTGCATAATATTCCATTGTATACATATACCACATCTTTATCTATTCATCTGTTGATGGACATCTAGGTTCTTTTCATAGTTTGCCTATTGTGAACATTGCTGCTATAAACATCGGGGTGCACGTGCCCCTTCAGATCACTACATTTATATCTTTGTGGTAAATGCCCAGCAGTGCAATTGCTGGGTCATAGGGTAGCTCTATTTTCAACTTTCTGAGGAACCTCCATACTGTTTTCCAGAATGGCTGCACTAGTTTGCATTCCCACCAACAGTGTAGGAGGCTCATCCTTGCCAACATCTGTCATTTCCTGACTTGTTAATTTTAGCCATTCTGACTGGTGTGAGGTGGTATGTCATTGAGGTTTTGATTTGGATTTCCCTGATGCCAAGTGATGTTGAACACTTTTTCATGTGTCTGTTGGCCATTTGGATGTCTTCTTTGGAAAAATGTCTGTTCATGTCTTCTGCCCATTTCTTGATTGGATTATTTGTTCTTTGTGGGTTGAGTTACATAAGTTCTTTATAGATTTTGGATACTAGCCCTTTATCTGATATGTCATTTGCAAATATCTTCTCCCATTCTGTCGGTTGTCTTTTGGTTTTGTTGACTGTTTGCTTTGCTGTGCAAAAGCTTTTTATCTTGATGAAGTCCCAAGAATTCATTTTTGCCCTTGCTTCCCTTGCCTTTCACAATGTTTCTAGGAAAAAATTGCTGCGGCTGAGGTCGAAGAAGTTGCTGCCTATGCTCTCCTCTAGGATTTTGATGAATTCCTGTCTCACATTTAGGTCTTTTATCCATTTTGAGTCTATTTTTGTGTGTGGTATAAGGAAATGGTCTATTTTTTTTGTAATACCTCAGTCTCTCTCTTTTTTAAAAAAATATTTTTATTTATTTATTTGACAGAGAGAGAGACCGCAAGAGAGGGAACACAAGCAGGGGGAGTGGGAGAGGGAGAAGCAGGCTTCCCGCTGAACAGGGAGCCTGACATGGGGCTTGATCCCAGGACCCTGGGACCATGACCTGAGCTGAAGGCAGATGCTTAATGACTGAGCCAAGCCACCCAGGCGCCCCAATACCTCAGTCTTTCATTGGCTCTGGAATTCTCACTTGGTAGTTGCTTTCTTTCAGCACATAATCTGTTGAATTTATTGTTGCATTTAAAAAGTCCCTGTCAGGCTAACTCCTCTGAAGGTAATTTTTACTCTGTTGTCTTCTATAAAGAATTTTGTCTTTTGGGCACCTGGGTGGCTCAGTTGGTTGAGCCTCCAACTCTTGATTTTGGGTCAGGTCATAATCTCAGGGTTCTGGGATCAAGCCCCATGAGGTTGGGCTCTGTGTTCAGCAGGGAATCTGCTTGCCGATTTCTCTCCCTCGCCCTTGGCCCCTCCCCCCATTTGCACATGCATGCTCTTTCTCTCTAAAATAAATAAATAAATGTTAAAAAGAATTCTGTCCTTGTCTTTGGTGTTTTTTCACTTAGACCGTAACTTAAGTGTGAATGTATTTATTTATTATTTTTTCCAGTTTGTTGAAATTTTTGGACGTGTGTATTCTCAGATAGTATCTCTTCAAATATTGCTCCTGCCCTATTGTCTCACTCCTTTCATTCTGAAATTCCAACTACAGTTATGGTAGACCTCATGTGTGCTTTATATCTGTTTTAGTTTGTGTATTTTTTCTTCTTATGTTTCCTTTTGGATACTTTCTTCTGATCTATCACATTCTAATGTGTACTAATTCTCTTTTGAGCTATATTTAAGATCATCTGTTTTATCCAACATCTTTTTTTGTCCTGAATGAAAAGGTGGGTTCAAGTAATATAGATCATCATTACTGAGATTGAAAGTTTTCTATTATATCTTTTAGTATGTTTCTTGATTTGCTATTTGGTTTATTCTGTTCAGGGACACAAGTTTTGTATAGTGCAAAATTTTTCATCTGTCTTACACGTGTCCTTTGTCCATTTTTCTCTAATCCTTTCTACTTAAGTTCATTTCTATTTAATTTTGTTTACTTTTCACTACTTTTTTGTCCCTCACGGTGTTTATTTACCTTTTAGCTTCTTCCAATTTTGACTTAATATTTTCTATTTTATCTCCTTTTTTGTTTTGTTTTGTTTTGTTTTACTCTACCAGGTTATATTTTAGCTCCTTATGTTTTCTTATCGTGTCCTTTTTGAGTACTTTTAGTTTCGTCCAATGCCTCAATTTATAGAGGTAATTGTTTCATTGAGATTTTTAACTTCACACCAATATTTTTGGGCCACAATTTTGACTTGTTCCATTGCAAGTTTTTGGTGTTTCTCCTCTCTAATTTTGTTTTTTCATTTCTCTCTCTTTTTTTTTTAATGGTAAATTTAAAAAGTAGATTCTGTTCTTATTCCTTTTTTTATTAATACTCTTCTTTGATTAGATGAGTTCTTATTGGCTCAAGTACTTAAGAGAAGTTCCTGTAAGTGTTTGAGTACAGGACTGCATTTCAGGGTAACAATATATCTTAATGGCACATTGTTGTATTCAGGGATGAATTCTTTTCTTTACCTACCTCCTTTTTCCCATTCCTGGCTCTCCCAGGGAGGCAGTTGAAACGGTAAGACTGACGTCAGATACCTCACAAGCAGACTTCTTTCTACTAAATTTTTTATCTGTGATTCTACAATAGTTATTTTCTTTCAAGCTTCTGATACATTGTATTATGCAAATGTATCCTTTTACCAGCTTGTGAACCTCATTCTGTAATTACAAATAAGACATTGTTGATATACTATAGGGTATGCTTTCTACTTGGAAGAAATTTGTGCTGGTACTCTTTCCTAAAATCTTCAACAAAAAGCATTTTCTTTCTACATTTGTCCAACACTTGATAGAACTTCAGGGCTTTGGCACTCTTTCATTTTAACTTATGTTTTGAAGTTTCAGATATCAGTTAGATTCATGGAAGATGTCTGTGTTTCCATTTCTCATTCTTCATTATGATCTTGAGGATTTCCAAGAGAATGTCAAGTGCACCAATGGCACAGTGCTACTTAATACCAGAAATCAGTCTTCCCTCTTTAATACAAATGGTATTTATTTAATAAAAGTTTCCAATGAAAAATAATAACTACCAAAAAAGAAGAAAATGGAAGCCAGGGAATGTACACTTAATTCAGGAAAAAATATATCAAAAACGCTTATTAATATGCATAAAGATATGAATAAAATTTTTTATGCATGAGATAAAAGTAAGATATTAAGAAAAATGGGTACTCAGAGAACCAAAAGAAATCTTTGACATTAAAATCTAATATTTACATTAAAAGTTAAATATGAGTTAGAGGTAAAGTTGAGGAAATTTCCTAGAAACATGGCAAGTCAACAGGATATAAAATATGAGACAACATAAATGTCTCATAAGATCAATTCAGAAGGCCCAACACCTTACTAATAGTTATGAAAAGAGGACAAAGAACACAGAGAAAAGGAAATTACAAAAAACTAACATAAGAAAACTTCCTTTAACTGAAGGATATGTATCTCTAAATTGAAAATGCCCCTCAAATGGTCAACACAATAAATGATTTAAAAAGGGCAGAGGCACCTGGGTAGCTCAGTTGTTAAGTGTCTGACTTTGGCTCAGGTCATGATCCCAGGGTCCTGGGATTGAGTCCCACATCGGGGGGAGCCTGCTAAGTGGGGAGCCTGCTTCTCCCTCTCCCACTCCCCCTGCTCGTGTTCCCTCTCTCGTTATATCTCTCTCTGTCAAATAAATAAATAAAATCTTAAAAAAAAAAAAGACTCACATTGTAAAACTAATGTGGAATGAGGAAAACCATAGGCTTACTATATACCAAGCAATGAGAATCAGGATTTTAAAGAATTGACATTGGCTGATATAAAGCAATGAAATATATGTTTAAAATTCTGAGGATAAATGAATTTCAACTTAGAATTTTATACTCAGTCTAAATATGAAGAAACTATATTGCAGAATAAAAATTTTTAAGGGCTTAGGTTACTTATTTTCTATTCACCCTTTTTATGGAAATGTTTGGAGGATGCAGAAATAAGGGATTAATTAAGATAGAAGAACACATAGGATCTAGAAAACATAGTACTCAACTCCAGGGATCAGCTAAGAATAGGCCTTAGAGGACAGGTCTTCAGCCTTACAGTATGACCATTTTTGATCATGGCAGGATGCTGGAGGACTCCAGGAGTAAAACTGAGAATGCACAATATGAATGCCTGACATATTCCCCAAGAGAAGCCCACCATAATTTTCTATTGTAATATACATGGGACAGTAATTGCCCCTCCTGCTGTGGAGATGTCAACTTTTTAAAAAAGAACCTGCATTTTTCAGTAGCATTGAAAATGTTAGGCTAGAAGTGGAATGCAGGTATCAGACTGAAAGCCTATGGCCTCTGACACCAATAATACGAATTTTAAAAGAGATGCCTATGTTTTTAGGCAAGAGTTAGTTCAGAAGTTTTGAGCAATGGAATTGCTTTGATATGTTCTCCTCTGGTTTTAGGTAATATTCCAGATGCAATATGGTGTAATGGTTAAGAGTGTGGAGTCTGGAGGGATGCCTGGGTGGCTCTGTTGGTTAAGCGGCTGCCTTCGGCTCGGGTCATGATCCCAGGGTCCTGGGATCGAGTCCCGCATCTAGGTCCTTGCTCAGCAGGGAGCCTGCTTCTCCCTCTGCCTGCAGCTCCCCCTGCTTGTACTCTTGCTCACTCTCTCTTACCCTTGCTCTCTCTCTCTCTAGCAACTAAATAAATAAAATCTTAAAAAAAAAAAAAGAGTGTGAAGTCTGGAGCTAGCCTGGCTGAGTTCAAATCCCAGTTCTAGCACTTCCTAGCTGAATGGACTTGGATGGGTTATCTGACCTCATTTTCTTCATTTGTAGAATAAAGACTCGTAATATCTATCTTACAGTTTGTTACACAGAACAAAGTAAGTGAAAAACTTCAAACAGTACTCAGCACATAGTAAAAGTTTGATAATCATTAGTCATTTTAATATGATAATAATTGCTTTATATAAATAAAAGGTACAATCCATAAAGACATAATAACATTTATGAATTGTTATATATAAAATTGTTTATTAACAAATACAAAGTAAGAATTGTTAGAAATAAAAATAAATAAATAAAAATAATTACAATGGATCAACACAGATGAGGTAGAATAAAATTTAAATAAAGATATGGAGAAAATGAATGAAATACTTAATAGGTAGTATAACTTAGTAGCTGATAGTTTGGCTTAGACCTGGATTTGAGTTGTAGCTCTGCCCTTACCAGAAATGGGACCTCTGAGCCTCAGGTTTTTCTTTTTTCAAATTTTTATTTAAATTCTAGTTAGTTAACATATAATGTAATATTGGTTTCAGGAGTAGAATTTAATGATTCATCACTTACATATAATACCCAATGCGCATCATAACAGGTGCCCTCCTTAATACCCATCACCTGTTTAGCCCATCCCCTACCCACCTTCCTTCCATCAACCCTCAGTTTGTTCTCTAACATTAAGAGTCTCTTATGATTTGCTTCCCTCTCTCTCTCTTTTCCCCCCTCCCATATGTTCATCTGTTTTGTTTCTTAAATTCCATATATGACTGAAATCATATGGTTTTTGTCTTTCTCTGACTTACTTATTTCGCTTAGCATAATACACTCTAGCTCCATCCACATTGTTGCAAATGGCAAGATTTCATTCTTTTCGATGGCTGAGTAGTATTCCATTGTATATATATACCACACTTTCTTTATCCATTCATCAGTTGATGGACATTTGGGCTCTTTCCATAATTTGGCTATTGTTGATCATTCTGCTAGGAATATCAGGGTGCATGTACCTCTTCGAATCTGTATTTTTTATCCTTTGGGTAAATACCTAGTAAAGCAATTGCTGGATCATAGGGTAATTCTATTTTTAACTTTTTGTGGAACCTCCTCCATACTGTTTTCCAGAGTGGCTGCACCAGTTTGCATTCCCACCAATAGTGTAAGAGGGTTCCCCTTTCTCCACATCCTCACCAACATTTGTTGTTTCCTGACTTGTTAATTTTAGCCATTCTGACAGGTGTGAGGTGATATCTCATTGTGCTTTTGATTTGTATTTCCCTGATGACAAGTGATGTGGGGCATTTTTTCATGTGTCTATTGGCCATCTGGATGTCTTCTTTGGCAAAATGCCTGTTCATGTCTGCTGCCCATTTCTTAACTGGATTATTTGTTTTTTGGGTGTTGAGTTTGATAAGTTCTTTATAGATTCTGGATACTAACCCTTTATCAGATATTTGAAAATATCTTCTCCCATCCCATAGGCTGCCTTTTAGTTTTGTTGGTTGTTTCCTTTTCTATGCAGAAGCTTTTTATCTTGATGAAGTCCCAATAGTTCATTTTTGCTTTTGTTTCCCTTGCCTCTGGCAACATGTCAGAAGTTGCTACAGCCAAGGTCAAAGAGGTTGCTGCCTGTGTTCTCTAGGATTTTGATGAATTCCTGTCTCACATTTAGGTCTTTCATCTATTTTGAATTTATTTTTTTATATGGTGTAAGACAGTGGTCCACTTTCATTCTTCTGCATGTTGCTGTCCAGTTTTCCCAACACCATCTGTTGAAGGGACTGTCTTTTTTCCATTGGATATCCTTTCCTACTTTGTTGAAGATTAGTTGACCATACAGTTGTGGGTCCATTTCTGGGTTTTCGCTTCTGTTCCCTTGATCTATGTGTCTGTTTTTATGCCAGCACCATACTGTCTTGATGACTACAGCTTTGTAATATAACTTGAAGTCTGGAATGGTGATGTCTCCTGCTTTACTTTTCTTTTTCAGGATTGCTTTGGCTATTCAGGGTCATTTGTTGTTCTATAAAATCTTAGGATTGTTTGTTCTAGCTCTGTGAAAATTGCTGATGGTATTTTGATAGGGATTGCATTGAATATATAGATTGTTTTGGGTAGTATAGATATTTTAACAATGTTTGTTCTTCCACTCCATGAGCATGGAATGTTTTTCCATTTCTTTGTGTCTTTTTCATTTTCTTTCATATGTGTTCTGTAGTTTTTAGAGTACAGATCTTTTACCTCTTTGGTTAGGTTTATTCCTAGTTATCTTGTTGTTTTTGGTGCAATTATAAATGGGATTGGTTCTTTATATTTCTTTCTGCTGCTTCATTATTAGCAAATAGAAATGCAACAGATTTCTGTATGTTGATTACACCTTGTGATTTTGCTGAATTCATGTATTAGTTCTAACAACTTTTTGGTGGAATCTTTTGGGTTTTCTAGGTAGATATCATGTCATCTGCAAATAGTGAAAGTTTGACTTCTTCCTTGCCGATTTGGATGCCTTTTATTTCTTTTTGTTGTCTGATTGCTGAGGCTAGGACTTCCAGTACTATGTTAAATAGTAATAGTGAGAGTGGACATCCCTGTCTTATTCCTGATCATAGAGGAAAAGCTCTCAGTTTTTGAGGATGATATTAGCTGTGGGCCTTTGGTATACGTGAACCTCAGTATCTGTGTCAAGAATTATAGTCAGGTCCTTGTTTATCCAGAACCAGCCTCACATATGACAAGGTTGGAATCATAGATGGTGATATCCAGGTACAGCAGTGAGGCACATAAAGTATAAGGAGTATGGACAGCATGAATGTTTAGGAGAGGTGGAGGAACCAAAACTATGGGTGATGGTAAATGTATGATGGGTGATGGGAGAGGAGGGAGAACGAAGCACTGAATTTTGAAAAAGTGAACAGCATGAGTTCCTTAAATTCTCATCTGTTGTGTTTAGCTTTTCTGGTTTTCTTTTTACATTTTCTCAGACTTGGTATTTGATTTGGTTTGTTTCTAGAGCAATAAGCCCATTATGATCATGGAATTCTGGGTCGGCTGGTTTGACACATGGGGAGGTGAACATATGGTTGGTAATCCTGAGGGTAAGTGTTTTGCAGTGTTGAGCCCCAAGTAGAGGTGGTCCTGAGTCAAGGATCATTCATACATTTCTTTTCTAATTAATTAGCTCATTCAGCCATAACTATTCATTCAATACCTATATGTACTTGGCTAGGTTTGAGTGTATACTGATGACTAAAAATGACCTGGTTCCTACCCCCAGGGAGCTTGTTATTTAGTAGAGTTGACAGATAATTAAGAAGTAAATCAAGGGTTCCACATCTAACAAGTGCTTTGAAGCAAACAAACAGATGCAGTGACAGAAAAGACAGGCACAGGCCTGCAGAGGTGAGGCAAGGTGGTCATGGAAAGGGTCTTGGAAAGGCAACATCTCTGAAGAAGGGGATGCATTTGCTAAAAGTCTTAATAATCTCTGGTAAATGCACAGGCCACTGCTCTGGTGTTGTCAACTAAGTGGTAGTCATTGTCAGTAAACAACATGCAATGATGGTTGAAAGCATGGATCCTGCAGCCAAAGAGATCAGGATTTCAATCTCAGCTCTACTAGTCTGCATGACTAGCTGCATGATCCAAGACAGCTTTCCTTGTCTGCTAAGTCTCAGTGTCCTCATCGAAAACAGGAATTATCATGTAACCTACCTCATAGGGTTGTTGTGAGGATTAAATGTGGTAAACGATTCAGAACAGTGCCTGGCAGATGTTGACTTAATAAAAGTATTTTGCTACTAAATATATTCTGCTGTCGATACTATGAAAATAAGCTCACTTCTACCAGAAGTAAAGCAAACCAATGAAAAATACCAGGTAACTTAGGAAAGCCTGCTTGGGCTGAAACAAAACAAAACCCAACACCAACAAACAAGTTTTTTTATTGCTTTTGTGTCAGGCACTATGGTATGTTTCTTACTTATATTCTTTCATCAGTCCTATGAGGTAGTAGGAATTAGGACTTTCATTTAACAGATAAAGAAGCAGAGGCTCTGAGAGAAAAATAGGCCGTCCAGGTTAATGCAAGTAGTAAAGAGCACAGCCAGAATTGAATCCCATATATGACTACCTTTTAACAAACTCCCTATGATGGCAAGTGGAAAGTTGATCATACCTGTTAAAATCATGGTGAAAAAATAAGAGTTTCTCTGGCTAAAGATTGGGAACAGCTACTTGTGGACTATTGCAGTGGTTTTATATTACCCTAGAAGGGAGTAATGAGATTATACTAATTATTTGTATAATTTCAAAAAATTTAATGAACATTAGATATTTAAGTGACATAAGGGTTTTAGGCTATTATTTAATAGATATAACATGGAGCCAAATTATGTCCATACTCTGGGGAAAATAATTTTAAAAAGGCTCTTGATATTGATAAGACTTGGTTTCCTGGAATAGTTTGGCCAGTTCCACCTATTTTCTGGTTAGAATCTCAGTGGAGGTTGAAACACAAAACAGTTAAGTTGATCATGGGGTGGGGTTGAGAATAAGATTTCATCAGAGACTTCTGTCTTAATTTTTAATTTTCCCTGTGTTCTTGTCTTCCTCCTTTACAGATGTTGAGGAAACTGTGTCCAAATTTATCACATCTGAGATCTCCTTCAATGTATATATGTTCCACGGTGGAACCAACTTTGGTTTCATGAATGGGGCCACATATTTTGGGAGGCACAGAGCTGTTGTCACTAGCTATGGCAAGTGCTTGCTAGTATGGTCACCTCCCAGCATAAGTCGTACTGGAGCTTTACAGAGGAGGCTCCAAAAGCACGTTCTGAACATCACGGAATTCTTGACTTATAACCTATGCTGAGCATTCAGGATATTCCTATCTATTTTCCTTTCTTCTGTGATGTTCATAATGCCCCCAACAGGCTGTCATTGCAGTAGATGGGGTGCCTCAGACCCAGAGCCCTGCTTCACTCATCATATATACTGACCCCTTGACTTGAACCTTCTAAGACACACAGAATACAAATGGTGGTTGCTGGCACTGATAGACATACCTAGGCAATCCAGATTGAGGGAAGAGAAGGGTGTACATTAGAAAGTAAAACAGAAGGATGAGTCCAGTGCTTGGCAGCCTCAGATCCCCAGGAAGGGCTGTGGGGAGTGTCCCCAGAGTGGCATAACACCCCCCCCCCCCAACACACACACATAGCTGGGATGCACTGGTCCAGGGGGTGGGGAAGATGTATCTTCTATCTCCCTCTGGTAGCCTTGGCCCATCTCATGCCAGCAGTGCTGAAACAGGGTCTGTTGTGGATGATTGCCTGGTCAGTGACAACACTCTGGTGTCTTGCAGACTATGATGCTGTGCTGACAGAGGCTGGGGATTACACAGAAAAATATTTCAAGCTTCGAAGACTCTTTAGATCTGTCTTAGGTACTCAGCAATCATTTTAATTTGAGGGATGGCTCTCCTCATGAAGTGGAAGGGTGAGGGAAGGGAAAGTTCCCCCATGGGCAAAAGCTTGGAGCCTTAAGGCCAAGGGCAACCTTAAGTTCAAATCCCAGTTTTCCCACTTAAAAGATGAGTGGCTTTGCTTGAGTGTTTCAAGCCCCTGAAGCCTATTTCTTCACTGAAATATGAAGACAATGATATTCATCTCCTATAGTGACTGTGAAGATTAAGTATGTTACTATTTGTAGAGCTCTTAGTATGATGGCATGGTACCCTCACATACAATAGCAAAAGCCATCCTATTTAGTTTTATTTATTTAAATAAAGTTAATAATCTACTATGTGCTAGAAAGTGAGCATTGTCAGAAGGCACAAGGCAGAGTTCTTGCTCCCTGAGAGCCCTCAGTCCATATGACAAACATTACTTTATAGCTATCCATGCATACAAAACTCGTTCCAATTTAGTTATTTCCAATTTCTTACCACTCTTGGAGAAGTATACACATATGCTAGGATAGAACCCATATCTCTTGTTGGCTCTGGGATATGAGAATTCATGGGTAGGGATGGGGAAATTTGGAGAAGGCAGTAGTTATTTCAGGCACTTTTTGCCCCATGGCTTGTTTTCATTTCAGCAATGCCTCTGCCCGCTTTACCCAAGCTCATTCCCAAGGCTAAGTATCCTTCTGTCAAACCATCCCTTTACTTGCCACTGTGGGATGTCCTACAGTACTTAAATGAGGTGAGTATTATCTGGCACTGGAATGGGGGGTTGGCTATTGGGGGCATGGGGGAGAAGGCTTTAGGCCACAGAGTAGAGATTCCTTCAAGGACTTTTTATTGGGAAGGGTGAAAATAAATCTTTTAGATTTTGTCCAAATTTAGAACTATGGGGTAAGAACCACAAACTTTTTCCCTGGGTAGACTGTAAAGGGGTTTGAACTTGAAGAATGCGTGGGGTGGGGGAAAGCAGGATATTAGAGGATCCTCTTTCCCTGCTCAGATGAACCATCTGGTAGATGATCTTAGGTGGGACTGCATGATCCATATGGGAAAGACTGAGAGCCAGGAACCCATAAAACTGAGCTTCTGACTCTTCTTCACCATCAAATAGGCCAAATCACTGAACTTTTATATGTCCATATTCTCCCTTTAAAATTAGACTACCTGTTCTATTTTGAAGAAAAGGTGAAAATTGTTTGAAAAATGTTGACTCTTGAATTCATATTAGCTTCACCTCTGCTATCACTGTTTTAGATAAATATAGTTATTGGCACATTGTAGATGCTAACTAAATGTTTGCTTTAGTGCATAATTCTTATTTGACTTCAGTTATGTTAAAATACAATTTATTCACTTCATTAATTCTCATGATTACAACAATTGTTCCCTCTACGATGCTCCTGTTATCCCCTGAGTTTCCTGGTCAGTGGAGATGATGCAAATTATCATATAGCACTTGTTTTAGTATTTCTTTTTCTTTCTTTTTTTTTTAAAGATTCCACCCATTTATTTGAGAGAGAGAGAATGAGAGAGAGCACATGAGAGGGGGGGAGGGTCAGAGGGAGAAGCAGACTCCCTGCCGAGCAGGGAGCCCGATGCGGGACTCGATCCCGGGACTCCAGGATCACGACCTGAGCCAAAGGCAGTCACCTAACCAACTGAGCCACCCAGGCGCCCCTGTTTTAGTATTTCTTATCCAAAGAACCGTTGGGGACCATTAGGAGGTACAACAAAAAAATGACAAGGGCCTAAGGAAGAAGGATCCCAATTTCTCATCACTCTGGCTCATGTCTCTCTCATAGCCAGTTATATCTAATACACCAGTCAACATGGAGAACCTCCCTATAAACAGTGGAAATGGCCAGTCCTATGGATTCGTGCTTTATGAGACTTCCATCTGCTCTGGAGGTTCTCTCCACGCTAATGTTCAAGATACAGCACAGGTAGGTGTCAACAGGCTATCTATGAAGGTAAGCAGAACCTGACTCTGTTATTGGGGAGAGTAGTCATTGGTCAACTTTACTATAGGTGGTATTTTCAAGCACCTACTATTTGTGAGGCTTTGGGAATATAAAGTCAAACCAAAGAGACTTGTTTTTGGCTTTATCACAACTTAAGCCTATGAGGTCCTCCCGTTCAGCTTCTAGCCATCTGTGATCACCAAGGCTAGTCTCTTCCTTCAAAATGACCTGCTTCCTAAACCAGAGCCTCTCTTCTTTCTTCAGGTGGGCCTGTAAGTCTGATGCTGGCTCTTCTTTTGCAGGTGTTTTTGAATGAGATAAGTTTAGGACTTCTGGATGATCATACTAAGGAGTTGAATATTCCTAAAATCAAGGTATGTGATTCAAGAGTCTGGGTGCTTCCCTAGACCTCTGACTCAAATGCAAGCATAGCCTGGTCCTGAGATAGACTACCTCCTTCCTCTCTTACTGCCCTTTGGTATTACTTCTCACTTGGGGTTCCATCAACAAGTACTTAGGGCTATAAACGTAACTGCATCTCCCAGGGCCAGGCGTAGCAGAGTTGCAACATACATGCTTCAGTGTAAATGGAACTTTAGGACCCATTAGGCCCTGAGTCAAACATCAGCCCCTGGTTGGGTCTCTGATCAAAGGTGCACAGCTGAGTCTCTCTGCCTTTCCTAAGGCAGACCAGCAAATGAAAGGGAAGATTGCATTTGGAACAGGAACGCAAAGGGTCCTTATGAGAGAGGAGGACTGCTGCACTCTGGAGCCCCCTTTTCTCCCATTTGCTTGTCTTTCCATCTGGGACTCAGAGAAAAGAATGGGTTCTAGCATAAAAACTCTGCGAGGCCATGTAGTCTCTGTGAACTGGTCTATCCCAAGCAGGAATGCCAACTTCCTTCTTTTTTCTTCTTCTTCTTTTTTTTTTTTTTAGGAATGTCGACTTCTCAGGATCCTGGTAGAGAATCAAGGACGAGTCAATTTTTCATGGAAAATTCAAGATCAGCGGAAAGGTAGGAAATAGGCTGTAATCTCTTTTTGTGGTTACTTGGATCCTAAGACTGGGGCAATGTGCAGTTGGGAGGAGAAAATGAGCCCCTTGAGCAGTGGGATACCTAGGTCCCAGGACCAAAGACTCCCTCTCCTTTGTCCTGCCTTCTTCAGGTCTCCTGGGTAGAAAAGCAGAACAGTTAGATTGGGCCCTGGCCTATTGTAGAGCAGGGCCCAGTCTCCCACTGGGAATTTCAGAGAAAGTTCTGAGACTAAGTGGGAAGCTTTCTTAGTAATATGGAACCATACAACAGGAAACTTTTGGTCATAGCAGGTCAGACAACTGTTTGCCCTCCTGGCTGATTCCTTGTCACAGGCATATACAGTCAGCATTTCTTTATCCCAGACACTGGAGAATGTCCAGTCCCTGTCCATATTTTTTCCTACCCTCACCTGCAGGATTAACTGGATCAGTTACCATCAATAACGTTCCCCTAAATGGTTTTGTTATCTATTCTCTGGAAATGACAATGAGCTTCTTTGAAAGGTATGTTCCTCCTTACACCCAATAAGCACTTGGAAGGATCAGGGGGCTTACAGATGTCAAACTCTTTACTTTGCAGATTAAAAGCTAAGATTTGGAGAACTGAAATGATTTACCCAAGATTATAGATGCTTTGGGGTCAGGACTAGAACCCCAGAACAAGTCTTCTGACTCCTGATTTTAATGCTTCTAGTCTAATATATCTCCCTGGATCAGAATCCTAGTCCCTGGGTGGGGAAATCTAGGTGTCGGCACTAGAGTGGAGAAGGGGTCTTTTCTCTTCTTCAAGGCTCTGTTCTTCCTCCAGGCTCCGCTTTGCCACTTGGAGTCCTATCCCAAAGAGCTATTTGGGCCCTGCCTTCTACCTTGGTACCTTGAAGGTTGACTCTTCACCCAAGGACACCTTCCTGAGTCTACTGGTAGGTGAGCTGCCCTCATCTGTTCTGGTGTCCCAACCACTTCTTCTTTTCAAAAGAGTTTTAAAGCAAAGCCATAGCGTTCCTGGCAGGAATGTTTCCCCATTTTCCTTCTTTTTCTCTTCCTCATTTCTAATAAGACTTCCAACATTTCTCAGTCTTCCTAATGTATCATTATTTAAAAAATAATAAATCAAAACACAATGGAAAACCTGAAATAATAAGATAGAGAGAGCAAATGATGGAGTTTCTCCTTCCAACACACCCTCCATTCCAATTCCTTTCTACTTTTCAGAACTAAACACTACCACACTACCCATGTCACTGGACCAAAGTGGCTGCTCCTTGCTGAGTTATAGACAGACTACACCAAATGGAGTTGCCTCACAAGTCATTTATTTATACAAACAAGGAGATTGTGGGGAATAATTTTCAAAGTTCTGTCTCCCTGAAGATGGGAAAGCAGACCCTTTTATTAGGGCTTGGGATGAATATTTAGAAGGGGATTTTAACATCATCATGAGGCTGAGGTCACTTCTGGCACTTTCTGGTTCATCTGCACAGGTGTGGCCCTCAAATGTTTCTTTTTCTATTCTGGCAGTCCATTGGTTCCTTTTTTTTTTTTATTCTTATGTTAATCCCCATACATTACATCATTAGTTTTTTTTTTTTTAAAGATTTATTTATTTATTTATTTATTTGAGAGAGAGAGAGAGCACAAGAGGGGGGAGTGGGAGAAGGAGAAGCAGACTCCCCGCCGAGCAGGGAGCCCGATGCGGGACTCGATTCCGGGACTCCAGGATCATGACCTGAGCCGAAGGCAGTCGCTTAACCGACTGAGCCACCCAGGCGCCCTACATCATTAGTTTTTGATGTAGCATTCCATGATTCGTTGTTTGTGCATAACACCCAGTGCTCCATGCAGAACGTGCCCTCCTCAGTACCCACCACCAGGCTAACCCATCCTCCCACCCCCCTCCCCTCTAGAACCCTGTTTGTTTTTCAGAGTCCATCGTCTCTCATTGTTCGTCTACCCCTCCGATTTCCCCCGCTTCATTCTTCCCCTCCTGCTACCTTCTTCTTCTTCTTCTTTTTTTTCTTAACATATATTGCATTATTTGTTTCAGAGGTACAGATCTGAGATTCAAAAGTCTTGCACAATTCACAGCGCTTACCATTGGTTCCTTTCTAAAAGGTAAAATCAACAGCTAGGCAGAAGCCTCTAGGAGTTTAGTTCCTAAAAGATAACATTGACAGGCAGAAGCTTCTACTAGAAATTTCCTGAATTCAGGGGGTTAGGCTGGTGACACCAACAGTTTGTGGGATTTCATATATAACTTTGCCTAAACATATACACAATTACTTTTTACACTAATGGGTTCACTCCCTAAATTATATTCTGCAACTTGCTTTTTAAAAATACTATACCTCGTATAGCTTTTTATATATAAACACACATAGTGACATACATGCACATAATAAATGCACAATTCAATAAACTATCACAAAGTGAACACCATGTACTTCTTTTGAGATGAAAAAAATAAAATGTTGTCAGCACCCCTCCCAATCACTGTCTCTCCTTGTCCCTAAAAGTGAAACATTATCTTGACTTCTAACACTCCAATTCAGTGCTTCCCCTTTTACTTCATGTAAATTGAATTGTATAGCATCTTTTTTCATGTGGCTTCTTTTTTGCTAAGATTCAACCATTAAGTGATGTTGTGGTGATTTATTCATTTTCACTATTGTATGGGGTTCCATTTCATAAAATACCATACTTTATTCAACCATCCTACTGTTGATAGACATTTGTATTATTTCCAGTGTTTGGCTATTATAAATATTAAGACTTCTTTTGTGTTTGTGTTTGTGACTGAGACATCTTTGTCATGTTTTGGTACCACGTTTTAAGACCCCCATAAATGATTTGGGAAGTAGAGTCTGTGTAAGCCTGGTATTACTTATGTGTTTGGTAGATTTCACTAGTGAAGCCATTTAGGGTTGGCTTTTTCTTTGTGGGAAAGTTTGTAAGTGTGGATTAAATTCCTTCAAAATTAAAGTACTAGTCAGATTTTGTTTCTTTAAAAGTTAATTTTAGGGGGGCGCCTGGGTAGCTCAGTCTGTAAAGCGTCAGCCTTTAGCTCGGGTCATGATCCCAGGGTCCTGGGATTGAGCCCCATGTCTGGCCCCTGCTCAGCGGGGAGCCTGCTTCTCTCTCTCCCTCTGTCCCTCCCCCTTCCCCTCTGCTCGTTCTCTCTCAAATAAATAAATAAAATCTTCAAAAAAAAAAGTTAATTTTAGGGGCGCCTGGGTGGCTCAGTCGGTTAAGTGTCTGCCTTCGGCTCAGGTCATGTTCCCAAGGTCCTGGGATCGAGCGCTGCATCCGGCTCCCTGCTCAGCGGGGAGTCTGCTTCTCTCTCTCCCTCTGCCCCTCTCTCTCCCTCTGCCCCTCCCCCTGATTCGTGCTCTCTCTCTCAAATAAATAAATAAAATCTTTTAAAAAAAGGTTAGTTTTAATAAAATTTATTTTTCTGGGAATTTTTCCATTTCCTTTGAATTTTCAATGTGTTATGTTTATTTGTTTATTTTGTTTTAAAGATTTATTTATTTGAGACAGAGAGAATGAGATACAGAGAGCATGAGAGGGAGGAGGGTCAGAGGGAGAAGCAGACTCCCTGCGGAGCAGGGAGCCCGATGCGGGACTCGATCCCAGGACTCCAGGATCATGACCTGAGCCAAAGGCAGTCGCTTAACCAACTGAGCCACCCAGGCGCCCTGTGTTATGTTTAAATTGTTCATTTTTAATGTTTAGGTCATCTGTAGTAATGTCTCTTTTTGTTTTGATAAGTTTCATCAGAACATTACGAAATTATTAATCTTTCAAAGAATCAATGGTTGGCTGTGACTTTTACCATATTATATAGTTTTTTTCTGTTTCATTTCTGCCACTTCTTTATTATTATTATTCATATTATTTTGGTTTTTTGTGAAATCCTACACTATCTTTGCAAATTTTTTATAGATCTGAAACTATTTTAAAATAAAAATATATTAAACATTTTAGTATGTTTCTAATACATATTATTTTAATTGTTCAACTTTTTTTTAAAGATTTTGTTTATTTGAGAGAGAGAGATAGAGCACAAGTCGGGAGGAGGGTCAGAGGAGAGCGAGAGGGAGAAGCAGAGTCTGCTGATCAGGGAGCCTGACATAGGGCTCAATCCCAGGACCCCAAGATCATGACCTGAGCCGAAGGCAGATGCTTAACTGAATGAGCCACCCAGGTGCCCCACAACTTTTAAATACTAATAATTTCCCCTATCATGTAGTCCTATTATTTTGCATTTTAAAGTTTTTTATTGAAGTATAATTAACATCATGTTATATTAGTTTCAGGTGTACAATATAGTGATTCAGCAATTGTATACATTGGTGCTCATCAATATAAGAGTACTCAGAATCTCTTTTATCTATTTCACCCATCCCTCTACCCACTTCCCTTCTGTCAACCACTAGTTTGTTCTCTGTATGTAAGAGTCTGTTTTATCACTTGTCTCTTTTTTCATTTGTTCATTTGTTTTGTTTCTTAAATTCCACATATGAGTGAAATCATATGGTATTTGTCTTTCTCTGTCTGACTTATTTCACGTGGCACTTAGGTCCTCTAGGTCCATCCGTATTGTTGCAAATGGCAAGGTTTCATTCTTTTTTGTGGTTGAGTAATATTCTATTGTGTGTGTATATATATATATACACACAAACACACACACACACACACCACATCTTCTTTATCCATTCATCTCTCCATGGACACTTGGGTTGCTTCCCTATTTGCTAATATAAATAATGCTGTAATAAACAGAGGTACATATATCTTTTTATTTATTTATTTATTTTTTACATTTTTAAAATTTTATTATGTTAATCACCATACATTACATCATTAGTTTTTGATGTAGTGTTCCATGATTCATTGTTTGCATATAACACCCAGTGCTCCATTCAGTATGTGCCCTCTTTAATACCCATCACCAGGCTAACCCATCCCCCCACCCCCCTCCCCTCTAGAACCCTCAGTTTGTTTCTCAGAGTCCATAGTCTCTCATGGTTCGTCTCCCCCTCTGATTCCCCCCCTTCATTTTTCCCTTCCTGCTATCTTTTTCTTTCTTTTTTTTTTAACATATAATGTATTATTTGTTTCAGAGGTACATATATCTTTTTGAATTAATGTTTTTGTTTTCTTTGGGTATATACACAGTAGTGGAATTATTGGATCATATGGTAATCCTATTTTAAATTTTTGAGGAACCTCCATACTGTTTTCCACAGTAGCTGTGCCAGTTTGCATTCCCACCAACAGCGCATGAGGGTTCCATTTTCTCCACATCCTTGCCAACACTTGCTATATCTTGTTTGTTTGTTTATTTGATACTAGCCACTCTGAAGGTGTATTTTGTTTATTCTACTTTTTATCTTAGGAGTTATCTTCTTTCTTTTTGTAATTTCTTGAGATGGGTGCTTAGATAACTGACTTTTAGTCTTTATTCTTTTTAACATATGAATTTAGGTGATTTTTCATTTAAGTATGAATTTGGTTGTATCCCATAAGTTTAAAACATTTATTGAGGTGAAATTTACATTAACATAAAATTCATCATTTTAAAGTGAACAATCCAGAGGTATTTGGTACATTTACAATGAATGCAACTCTTCCTTATATCTAGTTCCAAAACAGTTTTATAACTCTAACAGGAAACCCTGTACCCATTAAGCACTTACTTCCCATCTTCCCTTCCCCTCAGCCCCTGACAAACAATAATTTTCTTCCTGTGTCTATAGAATTGCCTATTCTGGATATATACTCCATGTTTTTATATGTTTTATTTTCATCACCAATCAATTCAAATATGTTTCAAATTTCCTCATGATTTTTGCTTTGGCCTCTGTGTTATTTAGAAGTGTACATGTTTCTTATTTTCCAAATATTTGGATACTTTATAGTAATTTTTTTTGTTATCAACTTCTTGTTTGACTGCACTGTGGTCTGAGAGCTTTAAAATATAACGCTTGTTTAGTCCAATATAGGATCAAAGTTATAAAGATTATTATGTATACTTGAAAGAATAGGTATATTCTGCATGTATTAGATCAATGTTCTATATATGTCAATGAGTTCAACTTTGTTAATTACCTTATTTTAAATGTTTTATGTCTTTAGTGAATCCTGTTTGCTTTATCTATTAGCTATTGAAACATTGTTTGAAAATTTTCCATTATGGTTTTAAATTTTATTTCTCCTGTTATTTCATCAATTTTGCTTATATATTCTGAATCTATATTTTAGCTTTTTTATATATCATTATCACTCAGAGTAGATTAAGAATTTTATTATCAGGAGATGGTTCCTCTTTATCTCTAATAGTGCTTCTTGCCTTAATGTCAAATTTTTCTGATATTAATAGAGCTATAGTAACTTCCTTTCGCTTAAGGTTTATCTATTTTATCTTTTTCTGTTATTCTTTTATTTTTACAATTCCTTTATATTTCAGAAAGTTTTCTTATAAATATCATATAACTGCTTTATTTACTGTCCAGCAATCTTTGTTTTTTAACTGGAGCATTTCAGAGGCTCCAATTTTATGTTAGAACCATTTTGTTATATCTCCTTTTGTCTCTTCCTGTCTTGTCTGTTTCTCATTCTTCTTTTCTCTGAGCTTAATTTTGAAAACTTTCTTTCCTATTATTCACTTTATTAATTCTATATTTAGCTATATTCTCTATTTAGTTGTATCTAGTCTGCTATTCAAAACATCTGTTAAATTATTAATTTTAATTATTACATTTTTTAATTTTAGAATTTTCATTCTCTAACTTTAGACTTTTTTATAGTTTCCATTTCTCTGTCAAAATTTTAGCTCTTGTCTTTGATCCCTATGAGCATACTAATTTAATAGGCAATTCTTTTAAAGCCTGAGACTTATAAATCCATTATCTGCATCACCTGTGCATCTATTTTTATTGTCTGTTGTTCCTTGTATTTTTTTTATTATATTGTATTCCCCACCCCCATCTGCTTGATTTTTTTGAGTTCCAAAAATTATATATGCAAAATGCTAGAAATAACTTAAAGCCTAAGATGATGTCAGAGAATTTACATCCATCTCTGGAGTTGATTAAGCGCACTAGTAATCACCTTACTACAATTATGAGGATGGAAATGATTTGAATCAAGGCTTCTATACAATGGCCAGACTATTTCTAGTTGACTCTTCTCCTTGGATATAGGCCCTCAGGATCACAACCCACAATGTAAATTATTTAATAAGGTTCCTTGGTATTCAGTTTTTGTTCCCTAAGCTTGTGAGGCTATAAAATGTTCTGCTCAGCTTCTCAGCCATCTCTTCCTAAATAAGCAGATGCCTCTATTGGAAAAACTTTCTCAATGTCTTCTTGTCTCTCAGTTTTCTAGATCTTGGTCCTGTCACTCATCATTGTATTGCAAGCAGATTTTTAAAAATGTATAGCTTTTATAATGGTTCTTAGAATTAGCATTCATCTCTATTACCTAATACTTATCTCTGGAAACAGAACAACTGTTTTTAAAAATCCATAGCATTATATATCATGGGTCAGGAACAACAGTAGCATTAGCATTGAAGGTTTGGTTCATGTTTTTCTGTCATCCCTACACCAGCTACAGCTTAGTAGAGTTTCTAGAATATCCCATTCTAAACTCACTGCCACTTTCAGTGCCACAAAGCATTGAGTCTTGCTCTCACTCCCAAAAGTGCCTTAGGTTTTACCTTGCCAGTGTGAATCTGTTCCTATGTCTTAAGACTCCATTCCTTCCAGACCTGGAATTCTGGATTTGCGTTCATCAATGGACGTAACCTTGGGCGATATTCAATTATTGGACCTCAGGAAACACTTTACCTTCCTGGTGCTTGGCTCCATCCAGAAGACAATGAGGTGAGTCATCCCTACCCCTGCTTTTATGTTTCATAAATGTTGAGATCTGCCTGCATCCCCAGAATTCAATTCAGTGTCGTTCTCATCCTATACTGAATAGGCTTATACTTTCTTACTGTCAACCTTTCTTTTCTCCCTAGATCATCCTGTTTGAGAAAAGGAAGAGTGGTTCATACATACAAACTACAAATGAACCCATGCTGTAAGACTGTGTTATAATACATTTCTAGGATTGTTAGAGTTCATCTACAAGCATTTTTTTTAGTAGGAAGATTTATGTTGAGAATATCAGTGTTGCCTACAATAGCAAAAATGTAAAAATAACCTAAAAAATAAAAAAGGAAATTGTTATGAATATTATAGTATATCCACATGATGCCTATTTTTAGGCTTTAAAAAATCTTCAAAATATTTAATGACTGATTTACCTAAATGCCTAATCCTTAGCATATTCTCATTCTCTAATCAAATGTGCCTTTAGGCAGATATGAATAAAATAATAACAAATTTTATTTCTGACTCTTCATATTCAGTTGGAAGGGAGAAAAGAGTCTCTGGCTTAAGAGAGAGTAAGGATTACTGCTCTCTCTATGCCAGAGAAAGTACCGTATATGCTGATTGGCAAATTCCTAATGTGTGTGTATGTGTGTGTGTGTGTGTGTGTGTGTGTAAAAGGGAGGGAATACAAGGTGCCATGAACAATGTCTTCAGACATTTACCTACAGTCTGCGTGTCTCCCAGGTACCTTTATGGGTCATATGAATCAGAGAAGGTATAGCAATTTGGTTGCTTGTTTCTGACAGGTATGACAGCAAAGCCTGGCATGGAGCACTCTGTGTCTTACTATTCCTCAACTATCTGGATATAGTCAAGGCTCTTACTGATAGTGGACAAATATTAGTCAAATGAACTTCCTCAAATGACACAATTGGAAATGAATCACATTTTTATAATCAAATTATATCACATGACCTAAATTTGAACCATTACACTATAACAAGATCTTATCACCTAGTTAGATATGGTGCCTAGGAGCTTCAACAAATTTAGCAAATAATCTGATGTCGAAAGGGAAGAAGGAAACTTCCTGCTTGGGATGAGGACTAAGGAGTCAGATGATCTTCTCTCCCATAGTCTGAATGTTTGGCTCACTGAAGGAGAATTTTATCATGCACCCACACAATTTCTACATAAAACTTTATTCTCTGGGCCTATAACTCAAACCCATAAAATCTAGGGATAAACTATAGATCAAGGGAGAAAAACAGAAATAATAATCCTGAAGATCATATGTATGTATTATATTTCAGGTAATATATATGTTATTTTTAATCTTAGCAACAATGCAGCTTTTCCACTTTGTAGATGGAGAAACCAAGGTTCAAAGAGATGTTTGAATACATGTCTCTCTGATTTATATCTCTTCTTGTTATTATACCTCAGCTCCATACATGTGTCATTTTTTTATGAATGCAACAATACTATCCAGAAGATGTAATGTTGTTTTCAGTGTGCTTAGAGAAAAGGGCTCACAGCTTAGAACTCTTTACCCAGCAACACTGTCCTTCATGAAAAACAAAGCAAAAGAACACAAAATATAGACCTTACAGATAAACAAGGGCCAAAAGATTTTATATCATCAAAAGATCCATGTGCTAAAGGGAATTCTGAGGCAGCCTTTCTTTTTTTTTTTTTTTTAAAAGATTATTTATTTATTTATTTATTTGAGAGAGAGAGAATGAGAGAGAGCACATGAGAGGGGGGAGGGTCAGAGGGAGAAGCAGACTCCCTGCCGAGCAGGGAGCCCGATGCGGGACTCGATCCAGGGACTCCAGGATCATGACCTGAGCCGAAGGCAGTCGCTTAACCAACTGAGCCACCCAGGCGCCCTGAGGCAGCCTTTCTTAACTGAGATTCTGTAAGATAACACCTTACAGAAAATATTTACAGTGATTAGTTTCTTACTGTAATATTATAGATACATACTAGGAAAGTTATTTCATTACAGACCATGGATGCCTTAGGGCATTACAGCTTAAGTCTCTCAGTAAACTTCAGTGGAGAAAAGATATCCTAAAGAACATATGTCAGCAGAAAAAAAATGACCCCATTAGTAAGGTCTGAGATTCAAGAAAAAATGCGAAACAAAGGAAGGATGTCGACGAATATGCAAATTCATGTGAACAAACATTAATTCAATAAAAAATATATTAATGTCTAATTTGAGGGCAAAATCTGTATAAAATTCTAAGACTGGGAGAAAATATCTATAGAAAGGGCTGTGATAGCAAAAAAAAGGGGGGATCTAAGCTTTCTGTAATTCTCAGATATTAACTTTAGACTTTGTTGAATATGTTAATAAATTTAGCTTAACTGTTTAATGTATATAATGCTTCTAACTTTTTTTTTTTCTTTTTTTTTTTTTTTTTTTTTTTTAAAAGATTTATTTATTTATTTATTTGAGAGAGAGAGAATGAGAGAGAGCAAGCACATGAGAGGGAGGAGGGTCAGAGGGAGAAGCAGACTCCCTGCCGAGCAGGGAGCCCGATGCGGGACTTGATCCAGGGACTCCAGGATCATGACCTGAGCCGAAGGCAGTCGCTTAACCAACTGAGCCACCCAGGCGCCCTAATGCTTCTAACTTTTTGAAAGTTAGAAGAACCCCAAAAAAACCTGAAGGGGACAAATAGAATGAGGAAAAAAAAAAAGCAACTAAAAAACGTAACCAGTAAAAGGTAAAAAGGAGTAGACAATAAAGTAAAAAATAAGTACAAGTAGAAAACACATATTAAGATAATAGAAATAAATAAAAATAGGGGCACCTGGGTGGCTCAGTTGGTTAAGCGACTGCCTTCGGCTCGGGTCATGATCCTGGAGTCCCCGGATGGAGCCCCGCATGGGGCTCCCTGCTCGGCGGGGAGTCTGCTTCTCCCTCTGACCCTCCCCCCTCTCATGTGCTCTCTCTCATTAAAAAAAAAAAAAAAAAAAAAAAAATATATATATATATATATATATATATATATATATATTAGAAACCACAGTAAATTTTGTAAATGTACTAAACCCTCAGATTAAAAGTTAGAAGTTGTCAGACACAATAAAAAATGAAATACATAAGTTTTACAAAAGATACACCTTCAACATAGTACCCAACATGATAGAAAGTTAAGATAAAAAACATACCATGCAAGACACCTGGGTGGCTCAGTCAGTTAAGCGTCTGCCTTCAGCTCAGGTCATGATCCCAGGATTTTGGGATCGAGTCCCCCATCAGGCTCCCTGCTCAGCAGGGAGTCTGCTTCTCCCTCTGCCTGTCCAACCCCCTGCTTGTGCACTCTCTGTCTCTCTTACTTGCTCTTACTCTCGCTCTCTCTCTCTCTCTGGCAAATAAATAATAAAATCTTTTTTAAAAAAATACCATGCATGAATTAGCAGAAAGAAAAATTAAAATGATCCCATTTTCAACTACATCAAAAAGAATAAAATACCAAGAATAAATTTAACTAAGGAAGTGAAAACCCTATACTTTGAAAACTATAAGACATTGATGAAAGAAATTAAAGACAACACAAATAAATGGAAAAATATACCATACTCATGAATTGGAAGAATTAATATTGTCAGATATCCATATTACCCAAAGCAACCTACAAATTCAATGTAATCCTTATCAAAATACCAACAGTGTTTTTCACAGAACTAGAACAAAGAATCCTAAAATTTGTGTTGAACCACAAAAGACCCCAACTAGCCGAAGCAATCTTGAGAAAGAAGAACAAAGAGATATCACAATCCAAGATTTCAAACTATATTACAAAGCTATAGTAATCCAGTATGGAACTGGTACAAAAATAGACATATCGATCAATAGTACAAAATAGAGGGCCCAGAGGTAAACTCATGCCTATATGGTCAATTAGTTTACAACAAAGGTAACAAGAATATACAATGGGGAAAAAACAGTCTCTCTAATAAATGGTGTTGGAAACATTGGACAACTACAAGCAAAAGAATGAAACTGGACCACTTTCTTATATATATATAAGTAAACTTGAAATGGATTAACAACCTAAATGTCACACCTGAAATCATAAAACTCCTAAAAGAAAACATAGGTTGTAAACTCTTGGAAATCAGCCTTAGCAATATTTTTCTAGATATGTCTCCCTAGGTGGGGGAAATAAAAGCAAACATAAACAACTGGGACTATACCAAACTAAAAACTTTTGCACAACGGAGGAAACCACCAAAAAATGGAAAGGCAACCTACTGAATGGGAGAAAGTATTTGCAAATGATACAGCTGATAAAGGAGTTAATTTCCAAGATATATAAATAACTCATACAACTTAACACCAAAAAACCAAATGATCTGATTTAAAAATGGGCAGAGGACCATGAATAAACGTTTTTCCAAAGAAGACATACAGATATGGTCAACAGACACACGAAAAGATGCTCAATGTCACTAATCACAAGGGAAATGCAAATCAAAACCACAATGAGATATCACTTTACACCAGTCAGAATGGTTAGTATCAAAAAAAAAAAGAAATAACAAGTGTCAGCGAGGATGTGGATAAAAGGAACATTTATGCATTGTTGGTGGGAAGGTAAATTTCTTGCAGCCACTATGGGAATCAGTATGGAGGTTTCTTAAAAAATGTAAAATAGAAATACCATATGATCCAGTAATTTCACTACTTGGTATTTACCTGAAAAAAAACAAAAACACTAATTCAAAAAAATATGTGCACGTTTGTGTTTATTGCAGCATTACTTACGATAGCCAGGATATAGAAGCAGTTCAAATATCCATGGATAAATGAATGGATAAAGAAGTTCTGATATATATATATATCACACATAGAAAAAGTATCTCTATATTCAAGTATTACTCAGCCATAAAAAGATTGAAATCTTGCCATTCATGACAACATGGATAGACCTAGAGGGTATTATGCTAAGTGAAATAAGTCAAAGAAAGACTAATACTGTGATTTTTCACTTATATGTGGAATCTAAAAAAACAAATGCACAAACAGAAACAGACTCATAAATACAGAGAACAAACTGATGGTTGCCAGAGGGGATGAGGGTATGGGGTGAGATAGATAAAGGGGATTAAGAGGTACAAACTTGGGGCTCCTAGGTGGCTCAGATGGTTAAGCATCTGCCTTCGGCTCAGGTCACCATCAGATCGAGCCCCACATCGGGCTCCTGGCTCAGCGGAGAGCCTGCTTCTCCCTCTCCCTCTGCCTCTCCCCCTGCTCATTCTCTCTCTCTCTCTATCTCTGTGTCTCAAATGCATAAATAAAATCTTAAAAAAAAAAAGAGGTACAAACTTCCAGTTACAAAATAAATCATATGGATGAAATTACAGCATAGGGAATATAGTCAATAATATTGCAGTAACTTTGTATGGTGATGGATGGTAGCTACACTTATTGTAGTGAGCATTTTGTAATGTATATAATTGTTGAATCACTGTGTTGTCCACCTGAAACTAATATAAAATATGTCAATTATACCTCAATTAAAAATATAAATATATACATACCATGCAAATTCTTATAAAAGAAGCTGGAGTGACCATATTAATATCAGGCAAGTAGACTGAATGATAATAGGTGTTACTAGATATAGAGAATTACTGATAGTGATAAAAGATTCAACTCATGAAAAGATATAATTCTAGAGTTGTATGTTCCTAAACATTTAGCCTCAATATATAAAGCAAATATTTCTTGTTCTATATATAGAAAAAGACAAATAGAAGTACTTTACATTTGAGAAAAGTTTTTGAAATTGAGATATGGTTCATATATGAGAAAATCTACCCTTTTAAAATTTACAATTCAGTAGTTTTTAGTGTAGTATATTCATAAAGTTGTTGTAACCATCTTCTAAATCCAGAACATTTTCATCACTCTGAAAAGAAATCCTGTACCCATTAACAGTCACTCCCCTGCACCCCTCCCCAGCTCCTGGCAACATTAATCTCCTTTTCATCTCTATGTATTCACCTATTCTGGACATTTCATGTAGATGGAATCATACAATATGTGGCCCTTTGTGACTGGCTTCTTTCACTTTGCATAATGTCTTTAAGATTCATTCATGAAGCATACATCAGTACTTCATTCCTTTTTAGGGATGAATTAAAATCTGTTATCTGGATACCACATTTGGTATGGATATTGTGAATATCCATTCATCAATGAGTGGACATTTGAGTTCTTTCTACTTTTTGGCTATTGTGAATAATGCTACTATGAACATTCACACTCAAGTTTATGTGTGAACGTATCTTTTCAGTTCTCTTGGGTATACACTTAGGAGTGAAATTGGTGGGACATATGGTAACTCTATGCTTAATTTTTTGGGGAAACACCAAACTGTTTTCCTAAGTTGCTGCACCACTTTATGTTCCCACCAACAATGAATGAGGGTTCTAATTTGTCCACATCCTCACTAACACTTGCTTTAATCTTTTTTTTTTTTTTTTTACTACTATAGCCATCCTAGTGGGTGTGAAATGCTATCTCATTGTCGCTTTGATTTGCATTCCCCTAAACATGTATCCTTTTAAATACTGAATGTAAAAATGTAGCAATGGAGTAATGTAACTATACTTTGAGATAACAAAAATAATCTCTGAAATTTCATCTGCATTTCAGCTTTCATTTTCTCAGGGTATTAGTATTCCTCAGCAAGTGTTAGGTTAGGATAAATTTTCCTCTCAAAGCATATCAATGTGTTTCTTCTTCAGCAGGTTCAAGAAAATAAATCATTTGCTGTTTGTATGGCCTCCTATGTTGCTATTATTTTCTGTAAAGTATAGTATTAAGGCTTTCTTTTGCTAAAGCTTAATTTTTTTTTTAAACATGCATTAGCTGCTACTCAATCTTTCTGAACATCTTGCATAAAGTAAAAGGACAAGAGAGTTTCAAAATATCTTGGGTGTCAAAGAATTTGTTTTTGGTTGACAAATGCTTACTTTATACTATGCTGAAATTACTTTCTAAATATGGAGCTGAAGGTCATAAATGAAGCTACACATTTGTAATTCCTAAATCATTTATGGCTTTAGCCATGTTTGTCCTTTGCCAATGACAAATACATAGCACCTGTATTTCCTAATTTTTCATTTTATAAATATTTCTTAGTTTGCTGTGCTAGACTTATTTCTTAATCATGGTAACAAAGTAAAGGAGAAGCATAGCTAAATTCATCATTAATTTATTATGCTGTCAAACTTTAAGAAAATTTCTGTTTGTTCCTATATGTCCAGATATCTGATATACAAAATATGGATATTTCATATCACTAACTGGTGCATAGCAAAATATAATTTGGGAAAAAGGTTTTCAGTGACATGTATTGTAGAAGGAACTTCACACCTGGGAACCATAAGTTGGGCAGATTTAAAAAAAATCTTTTGGCAGTTGGAAATGACTGACAATAGCAAAATAGAGCAATTATTTTGAGACTTTATTTTTAGCCTCACTAGACGCAAATCTATAAGAAATTGTCTTCTTAAAATATTATAAGTCTGTCTTTTTGAAGTTTGGTAGTGAGAACAAAGTGTGCCTAATTTTTGTTTAATGCTTTCATCCTTTTTTCACATGTTGTTCATTCTTTGTTCTATCTGGATTGAACATGATTTATCATAGATGGAGCTGTATATCATGTTGTAACTTTTCCTCCTCATGAAATTTCAAGGTGGCAAGAATTCCCAAAGAAGACCTTTTTCCAAGACTCACAGCTGCAATGAAATTATGCGATACAATTAAATTCAGCTTACAAAAAGTATGCTGTTTAATGTTATGAAGGGTAGACATCAAACAGTTCTAAAGTGATAAAATTGCGATATAACAATATTTTTTTTAAAGATTTTATTTATTTGAGAGAGAGAATGAGAGAGAGAGAGCAGGAGAGGGGGGAGGGTCAGAGGGAGAAGCAGACCCCCCGCTGAGCAGGGAGCCCGATGCGGGACTCGATCCCGGGACTCCAGGATCATGACGCGAGCCGAAGGCAGTCACTCAACCAACTGAGCCACCCAGGCACCCCGTGATATAACAATATTGATAGCTCTTAATTATTATGTATATTTTTAATTTTTATGCTATATAAATATATGTCTATCTTCTTTATTTTTTTTAAGGTTTATTTATTTATTTTAGAGAGAGAGAGGAGAGAGAGAGTGCATGTAGGGGGAGGGAAAAGGAAGAGGAAGAGAGGGAATGTTAAGCAGACTCCCTGCTGATCGCGGAGCCCAAGGCAGGGCTCGATCTCATAACCCTGAGATCATGACCTGAGCTGAAACCAAGAGTTGGATGCTTAACTGAATGAGCCACCCAGGCACCCCTATCTTCTTTATTTTTTAAAGATCATCTATTTACATACATTTGTTGGCTCAGAGAAGATATCATATTCTTTCTTAGAACTTATAAAGCTAATGTACTCTCTTAATATTCTTACTGGCTATTAATGTATTTCTCCAGGTGCTTAAGAATTTGAAAGTTCTTAATAATTACTTCTGTACATTATGGACACACATATCCCAGAATATTATTAAGCCACTTGCAACAACATGGATGGACCTTGAGGGCATTATGCTAAGTGAAATAAGTCAGGCAAAAAGACAAATACTGTATGATCTCACTTATATGTGAAATCTAAAAAACAAACAAATACTGAACTCAGCTACAGAGAACAGATTGGTAGTTGCCAGAGGCAGGGAATGGGTGGTGGGTGAAATGGGTGAAGGAGGTCAAAGGTACAAACTTCCAGTTATAAAACAAATATGTCATGGGGATATAATGTACAGCATGTTGACTATAGCTAATAATACTGTATTGTATATTTGAATGTTGCTAAGATAGTAAATCTTAAATGTTCTCATCACAATAAAAACAAATTTGTAACTGTATGTGGTGATAGATATTAACTAGACTTACTGTGGTGATTGTTTTGCAATATATACATACATTTAAGCATTATCTTATACATCTAAAATGAATATAATGTTATATGTCAATTATATCTGAATAAAAAATTATGAACATGCAAAAAAATTACTTCTGTACATTATGGTAATAGTTTTCATAATAATCATTAATCATTATTTTATTTTGCTTAAACTTATCAATAAAATTTTAATGTTTTACTTCATGTCACGTCTGAAATGTATACCTACATTTTAAAGTTAATAATCAGATATTAACAACAAATTCATATGATGAATCCAGTTCTCATTTCTGACAATGTTGCACTGTCTGTATTTGAAATTAACCTAAGTGATCATTCTATCACAGAGAATACAGTGATACTTTAAATGATCCTATATATGCTGACTCGGTCACCAGCCCCTATCCACTTCACCTACTCAAGGATAAAGGATATTGCTCCAGAGATTCTGCAAGGGCTCTGCTACTTCACAGTTTTCACTCTCTTTTGATCATGATCACTATCAGCATACAAGTATGTGGTAGTTTCTATCTAAAATAGAAATGAAGATAGACTACTACCCCTGACTCCGAGTTAAAAACCACCAGCTACTGTTCCAATTATTGATTCCCCTTTCACTCTTAGATTCTTCATCCTCTCTAAACCTATTCCAGTCAGCTTCCCTGACCCTAACTCCCACCTCCACCTAAGCTGCCTGCATCCTAGTCACCAAAACCCTCCATGTACTGAATCCGCTGATTCTTATCAGCCTTTTCTTAACTTGACCTGTCAGCACCATGTAACATAGGTCATTACTGCTTCCTCCTTGGTAACTTCTCTTTCTTGGTGTTCAGGATGCCATCTTTTCTGGGTGTTCTTCCTGCCTCACTGGCAGCTCCTTCTAGCTCAACTTTGCTGGTTTCTCCTCTTTTCTCAGTGTCAGGTGCCTCAGGGCTCATCCTTGGTCCTCTTTCTCTGCCTGCACTTACTTCATTGGTGATCTCACCCAGGCTCATGCCTTTAAATACCAACTATATATCATTGTGTAAATTTATATCTCCATGCCAGACCTCTCTCTTGAACTTCAGGCTTGTGCATTCAATAGCTTACGTGATATTTCTACTAGCACGTTCACAGATATCTCAAACTCAACCAGCCCAAGTTGTGCTTCTGATATGTTGGAGTCATTCTTGAATCCTCCTTATTTCTCTCACCCGACAAATGATCCTGGAATCACGACAATCCGCCAGTCTCTGCTTTCAAACTATTTCCAGAAATCCAACACTTCCCACCACCTCCTTCCTACCACCCATGTGCGGGCCAGCATCATCTCTCACTGGGATTGCTGCCTCAAAGCGGGTCTCCTTTCTCCTGCTCTTGCCCACTTCTGGTGAACCTCAGCACAGCAACCAGAGGAGTCTTTCAAAGCATAATTGATGTCCAAAGCCTGCAATGGCTCCCATTTCATTTGGAGTCAGAGTCCTCCTCTGAAAGGCCTTCCATCATTAGGCCCCTGTACTTCTCTGACCTCACTGTCTGTAGTTCTCCCCCTCCCTTTCACTTCCCATGGGGATCTTGCAGTTCCCAGAACACCCTGTCATGCTCCTGCCTGAGAGCCTTTGCACTGTGGGTTCTCTCTGCTTGCATAGCCCTTCCTCCAGATATTTGCATGCATGGTTAACTCTCACCTCTTTCAGATCTTTGCTCAGTTAACATTGTTTCAGTAGGGCTTCCTCTGTGCACAGCCCTCCCCCCAACGTCACAATCCCCTTCTTTTATCTACTTTCTTTTTGCAGTGCAATTTATTACTTGTGGACATACTCTACAATTTACTTATTCATTTCTTAATTTTTGTTGTCTTTCTTCCTCAGCTAAAGTATAAATTTCAAAGGGAAGGACCCTCATCTGTTTTGTCCCCCACTGATGTACTGTAAGCACCTAAAACTGTTCAGCACATAGTAGTCATTAAACATTTGTTGCTTACTTCTTTTTTTTTTTTTTTTAATTATTTATTTATTTGACAGAGAGAGAGATAGCGAGAGCAGTAACACAAGCAGGGGGAATGGGAGAGGGAGAAGCAGGCTTCTTGCCGAGCAGGGAGCCCGATGTGGGACTCGATCCCAGGACCCTGGGATCATGACCTGAGCCGAAGGCAGACGCTTAACGACTGAGCCACCCAGGCACCCTGTTGCTTACTTCTTAACGAATGAAATATTGAATTAGGTCTTTGGCTTTTCTGCCTTCCAAAGGCTGAGGCTGAAAAGTGATATTTTTGGATTACAAAGGCCAATGATGAAGTTCAGTGCATCCCTCCCCAGTGGATACAGGTCCCTTCCAGTCCCACTGACACATCTCTTGGAGTGAGAAGCCTTGACTACTTATCTTAACTTGGGTCTGCTTCCTATTTCTTTTTCCAAAGCCAAAATCACCTTCCTGGGACTTTCTATTTTCTTTTTGTCTATGGTTGAAATTGCCCTCATTTATTCCCAGAAATTCCCCCATGTTCTTTTTTTTTTTCAAGATTTTATTTATTTATTTGACAGAGAGAGACACAGCGAGAGAGGGAACACAAGCAGGGGGAGTGGGAGAGGGAGAAGCAGGCTCCCCACAGAGCAGGGAGCCCGACGCGGGACTCGATCCCAGGACCCTGGGATCATGACCTGAGCTGAAGGCAGTCGCTTAACCAACTGAGCCACCCAGGCGCCCTCCCCCATGTTCTTAATTTCTTTGCTCAAGACTCTTTTGCAATTTGACATCATAACAGGTCTTGTCACATAACATGGAGCAAAAGAGCTGGAGAGGGTGGGTGGGGAGGGCAGGTCCAGGTGTCTGTCTATAAGGAGGAGGGTGAAGAAGAGCTGGTTGTATCATGGGCCAGGGGCCCAAATAGCTGCTCTACAGAAGCCACATTTTGCACCTTTTTCTCATGACTTTAGGAAAGACTTCATCAAATGTTTTTCTAAAATTCAGACACATTATACTTAAGGCATTAGCACAGTGCACTAAAAAATAAGACGTGAATAAATGAGTAATTGATCTATAAACCTGTTTGCTTCCTATTAAAAATAAAAATAAAACAGCCAATAAGGTTAGTTTGAGATGATTATCTTTCTTGAGAGCCCCCACTGTACTGATTCTGAATGACTGTAGCTTTTATTACCGCCCCCCCCCCCCCCCCAGGGTTCTTTGTATACTATGTGGGAGAGGTGACTTCTCAAAGAAGGAACTGTGCTCTCTGGGTCTGTTGGAGCTCTAACTTAGAGTCGTGGGCTGAGGATGTCAACAGGATTTTATTAAAAAAAAAAAAAAGTTTTGTATGTTTTCTAAACCAAAACCCTGACACCAGAAAGGTAGCCTATGAAGATTGATTCCTGAGCATCAGGGATTTGTTTCCATCCATGAGCCTTGCCAGACCACGTTTTTACATCTCCACCAGGTCAGTTCATTTAACTGTAGCTTCTGTTCCCAGGATTTGAGTATTTCATTGTCTGCTTTGGGTTAAACTCATTACACATTTTGGAAAGGAGTATTTTGAGGGAGTATCTTGCTAATATTTTAAAAACCAAAAATCTTGACTCCTCAGCAAAACACCTCTCAGATTAATGCTATCTTTGTAACACTCTCTGTGGTATCATTAAAGCCAGATAAAGTGAAATTGTTCCCAAATTGTGGGTAGCTGTATCTATAGTTCTGAGCTTCCCAGAAAGTTAAGGGCTAATGATTTTTTTAAAAGAGCTATTTATGTTTTCTTTCATAAATAAAAACGAGGGATACAGGGATGGGCTAAGAATTTCAGAGGTTTTATAGCTCTTGTTAACAGGTTTTTACTAATATCTGAAAAAAATATGGAGATGCTGTTATTGATTATTAATTTCAGGATACCCTCATGTATAATAGATTGTACTACTGCCCAGCAATACACAAGGAGTGAGGGGTGAGTGTTGGGTATGTGCCAGGAATAGGTCTCCAAAGGTAAAAAGGGGGCTAACCTTTGACACTTTCTCCATGTCTCATGGGCTAGCTTTTATCCCAATTATATCAGAATATTTTCATCATAGTCCAAAATACTATGAAGCAATTATATGTCTTTAAAAAAATGGACTGAGGGTTGCTGGAGTGGTGGGGGGTGGGAGGGATGGGGTGGCTGGATATAGACATTGGGGAGGGTATGTGCTATGGTGAGCGCTGTGAATTGTGTAAGACTGTTGAATCACAGACCTGTACCTCTGAAACAAAGTATACATTATATGTTAAAAAGAAGAAGAAGATAGTAGGAAGGGAAAAATGAAGGGGGGGAAATTGGAAGGGAGATGAACCATGAGAGACTATGGACTCTGAGAAACAAACTGAGGATTCTAGAGGGGAGGGAGGTGGGGGGATGGGTTAGCCTGGTGATGGGTATTAAAGAGGGTATGTATTGAATGGAGCACTGGGTGTTATATGCAAACAATAAATCATGGAACACTACATCAAAAACTAATGATGTAATGTATGGTGATTAACATACATAATAAAATTAAATAATTATTAAAAAAATAAATGGCTGCCTAATTACCAAAAAAAAAAAAATGGGGAAAAGGTACTGATTTTGTAGAGTGTGAAAGAGGAGCTACTTCTCTCTCTAAATGTCTCCAGGATTGTTTCTGGCCCTGCTATCCGCCCCCCCCCCCAACTTGTTTGGTTGTTTTTTCCTCTCCTTGGTTTAACTTCTGCTCCATACTAAATATTTGCCTAATGCTAGTCAGAGGACCCTTCACACCAAACTCTGCATGTCTTTGTTCTGAGAAGTAAAATCTCATTTTGTTCCTATCAGCTTTACAAGTTCAAAACTATGTACAAGTGTAGGAAGTGGTTTTGAAACATGCAACAGGGGATATTTTCTAGAAACTTGGAAGCTCTGAAAAAACATTAGCCTTCCTAGAAAATGTTTCAGATTTTTTGCAGTAAAACCTGTATTTTGTTCTTGGGATGAATTGGGTATATGATTTTTAGAAAGCATAAGTTTGCCCAAATATTACACAGTATCCTTTGTGACATAATTCTGTACCCGTAAGAATTGTATTCATCCTTGCATAAAATTTGAGGATTTTATCTGGACTTTTTTTAAAGATAAAAAATTGAAAGTGCTGGGAGTCAGGACCAGAATAAGAAACTAAAGGCAAGAAATATTTTGGTGCTCCTTCTTGGCCACCTCACCACCCCTCATGCTACACTAAGTCATAAAATATGCCTAAAGGAAATTCTACAATGTTCTGACTTTTCATATGATACTTCACTACTTCAAATTTTTTTTTCTTCAAAATCTGAATTGTTTTAAAACATCGTGTTGGCTTTGCAGGCGCCTTTAATACATGCTTGCTAATGTAGCGAGGTGGGGGGTGTGCTCTACGATGCGCAAGGACTGGGCAACACTGGCCCAGTATTTTTGCACCTGTTTGCATATCTCGTGAAGTAAAATAGAAACAGCCAGCGCCTCCCTGAGACTAGGGGCAGGTGGGCGGTGGAGACCCCCAGAGCCACCCGGGAACCTTCCGCGAGCTGGAAAGTGCTCCGGGAGGCAGCCCGCCCCGCCTCCGTTGCAGGCTCCGCCCCCGCATGCGCTAGGCGGTGACGAAGGGGGCGGGGCCGAAGGCCTCAGCCAATGAGCGCCTGCGGGCCGGGCGGGATGCGGTCCGGTCGCCCGGGCGACCAGAGTGCGGCCCCGCCCCCCCCGTCCCGAGCCTCCCGCGCGCGGCTGAGTCCCGGCTACAGTGCGAGCTGCGGTCCCTGCGCGCAGCGCGATCGCGCGATGGGCAAGTGGAGCATCGGGCGAAAGCCGGGCCGCACACTCGGACTCCTGCTGCTGGTGATCTTGAGTTTCCTGGTGCTCTGCAGGTGAGAGATCCCCGCCCGGCACCTGCCGGACTCCAGACACCTCAGCCTTCCACACCCGCAGTTTGCGTCTCCCCTCTCACCTGAGGGAGGCAGCCCCGGGAGTCCGCGTACCGCGAATCGTGATTCCCCACCGGGAATGGGTATCCGGCCTCTTCTTTGTT
Organism: Neomonachus schauinslandi; assembly: GCF_002201575.2. Taxonomy (NCBI): domain Eukaryota; kingdom Metazoa; phylum Chordata; class Mammalia; order Carnivora; family Phocidae; genus Neomonachus; species Neomonachus schauinslandi. The sequence continues at coordinate 81,425,383 of NC_058413.1, read as the reverse complement.
GGGTCTGGCGTCCCTCTCCACCACTAGGCACTCTGCTTCTTGCCTCGAGATCCAGGCTTCCGGGTGACACTAGGTGCTGTTCTCTCAATCCCTAGCGTCTGTGTCGAGCTTCCCCACTTTCTCGAAGCTTGTGATGCCCGGGCTCTGCTTTCTTCGTGGATACTCCCAGCTCTCTGGGAAGGCCAGCAGAGCTAGCCATCAGGTCTCTTTCAGATGTCCCCCGATCACTGCTCCGCCCCTAGTCCTCCTTGGGGAGCCCGCTTCTCCTGTTCTCCCGGGTCCCCACATTTCCTACCAAGCCTGCTGGGAGGCTTCTTTATTCCTCAGGAGCCAGAGCTCCAGGGCTCACAGCTATGGTCGATCTCACCTGCCCAGCGCAGTCATGAGATCGCTGTCTTTTGGGTCCATCAAGATCCTCAACCCTGGATTTACTAGCCCCACTTTAGGATTGATGTCTTCTCTCTCCACTTGCCCACGTTGGTCAGTCATCAGCTCACTCCTTCCCAACCCCCTTTTACAAAGTGTTATGTTTGACAGGTGGTTGTGTTTAGTGGTAGAAGGACCTACCCACAGCCTGTGTGGGTGCCCTAGCCCAGAACTTTTGTAAACTGTTATCTATTTATAGGATTCTACAGTCCTGACCATGTCTTTCAGATCGATGGCTGGCACTTTCCATATTCAAAACCTCCAGCGTTGCTGGGAAAGCAGACCAGCAGTATCAAATGCTTTGGCACTGAAAGTTAAGTTTGAAGCAGGTGATGTGGGGGCAGACACACCACCCCTTCAGCTTTATCTTTTGCTTCTTCCAATCCCCTGTGTTAGTTTCTCTGACTCTCCTCTGGGAGATAGGGAAGTTTTTGATGGAGATGAATATTTGAATGTTTTTGCTGCCACAGAACACATTCAGAAACTATTTCCACCTTTTTAAGACATGTGTCTTTGTTTTACATCTTCTTGGCTTTGGAGTTGGTGAGGATGTCATAATATTGTTTGAGAGAAAGAAATGGTGCTCTTCTCACTCTGGGGCCCAGAAAACTTAAGAGGCATTTTGTTTTCCGAGTTGTTCCCAAGACTTTTTTCCATCTTGTCAGTGATCTCTAATCCATTCCTCTCTGAAGGCTGATCCTGGCTCTTGTAGGATGCTCAGCCTTCCTCCTGACGCAAGGCTGATGCAAAGCCCAGAGGATTACTCAAAGCAGAGGCAACAGGAGCCTCCAGCATGCAGCAGGGTATCAAGGAGCCCACACCCCAGAGAGAAAGGCCAGAGGTGTGCAAGTAGCATGTGGTTTGCCCATTGTTGGAGGTCAAGGATATGGCAATCCATGCAGGGGCATTGAGGGGCAGCTCTGAGGGGCTTGAGTTGGGCCAGGTAGTGCACCCTAATAGTCCACAGGAAAAGGTGTGGGAAGGAGGCTGGGTGTTTGTTAGTGTCTGGCAGGAAAGAAGATGAGGTGTCAGGTAGCTGACTGGCGGTGAAGAAGCCTGAGCTGCTCATAGGTGAGTTAACCATGTCCCTACCTGGGTTGGAGTGGCCATAGCAGGAGTCAGTCAGGGGCTGATGGAGGTACCTGGGAATAGCTACAACTCAAGCCTGAGGAAATAATTTGAAATGCTTAGTAAAGTCATTGTTATTCCTGATATCCCTCCTTTCTCAGCAGGTAAGACAGAGGCCAGAGAAGCTCTGACCCAAATTCAGGGCCATCTCTTAGGGTCCTTCAGAATATGTCTTTTGGGCATCTTTTTAATTTTATTACCCTCATGGTATTGGGCTTTTTGCCATGGGCTGGACACCAAGGATTACCTCTGGAGGGCAGAGGAGAATACACTCTTTGTTGCTTCCTCTTTTTGCCTTGCTGTAGCTTTGACTGGATCATTAACTGAGTGGGAGGTGGGGACCCCTCCCAGCTGTTGCTGGTAATGTGGATATGGCCAGTGGAATATAGGTCACATGGGAATTGGCTACTCAGCTGGCAGCTTTGTGGAACTGAGCTGTCAGGATCAGCCTTTTCCTGTACCTCAGAAGGCAGGTATTTGGGTAGCGGGTGTCTGCTGGGCTCCAGCTTTTGTTTTTTCCCATGACCTTTACCTTGGGCTGGGTTTCATAGCTGTTTGACTATATCACATCCAAGAAATAGGAGGACCAAGATGACTTTTGAGGATGATTTCAACCTTTGATATTTTTTAGCTTGAATGATGTTCTGAAATTTACCTTTATTGCAGTATAATTTTCATGCAATAAGCTGTACATGTTTAGCTTGTACAGTTTGATAAGTGTTGGTGCACATATCCATCTGTGAAAATACCACCACAATTAAGAGAGTGAAAATATCCATCAGCCCTAGAAATTTCCTTGTGCCCTTGTGCATCTCTCTCTCCTGCCCTTTTCTGCTCCCCCACTCCTAAGGACACTGATCTGTTGCTTTCTGCCACCATATATTAGTTTGCATTTTCTAGAGTTTTATGGAAATGTAGTCCTAAAGTATGCACTCTGTTTTGATTTGGCTTCTTTCACTCAGTATATTATTTGGAAATCTTTGATGCATATCAGTGGGAACCATGTCTGAGTTAGTTGCCTTTCCTTGTCTTTCCTCCTCCCACTCCATGGACGCAAGAATGCCTGCTTGATATGATCAAGGCATGGTTCCCACTCATGACTCTTTTCCTTAATATAAATACATCACTGAGCAATAATACAATGAGCTCTGCATCTCTTATACCTGATATATTAGCTGGCAAAAGTCAGGAGAGGAAATTGGCCAGGTAGGTACCCTGCATCATGCCTTCTTAAAGGCAAGTTCATCTGTTTGCCCAGCTCTACCTCACTCAGTGCTCCTACAGTGGCATTATCTGGATTCTAGACCCCAAACTCTTCCTGAATGAAAGAAGAGGAGCCTATCAAAATCTTTTTAGAGAAGGTGGATGACTTAGCAACATGACCTGGTCACCTTTGATCCAAATCATGGCCAGTCCTGCCTTCCAAGGATGTGTGGGCAAATTGTGCCTCCTTTCCTGGGCTTCTGTGCGGTCACTGATTTTATGAGCTTTGCCTGTTCTAGGACTCTACCCTGTGAAGCCTGAGTCATATTCCCTGGAATGTTGGAACTCTTTGAACACTGTTCCTTTCATCTTCTAATAGTGAAGTTTTCAGCATCTGGGAAGTGTCTCTTTCAGCAGGTAGTCATTTATCTGACACAAGTGGAGAAACATGGCTACCTGGGCAGTGGCTCAGTCAGAGAGAGAGAAAAAGAGAGAGAGAGAGGTAGGATGTCTGAACCACCCTGTTCTGGGAAGATAGAGTTGGCATTGGGATTCTTTCACTGCCATACTAGCCAACTGAAGGGGACCAGAGTGTCTTAGAGCAAGAGCATGGACATTATTACTGTATTTGTGATTAAAGGGACTGGGATACCCAGGAGATTCAGGGAAAAAGCTGCACAGCCTTGGCAGCAGAAGTATCAGAAGGTTGGCCAAAGAGTTCTCTGTACCTTGGGTCAAGGAAGTAGCAAATGAAATAAAAGCACTTAATCTTTGATGAAATGACTCAGAGTTCCATTATATTACCTTGAATGCTCTTCTAATGAAGATTCAGGAGATGCTGGAGTTTAGAGAGGTCTTTTCAGAGCATTTAGCACCTGAAAAAGACTCTGGAGGCCAGCCCCCATCTCCCTGGTCCCTCCCCCATCATCCAGCACAGTTCTTCTGGTATAGGGACATTTGCTGCTTCCTCCCCACTCAGTTTTATTTGTTGCTTAAGTCTTTTGCTCTGGATATTAAAGGCCATGTTGAAAAAGAGTTCCCATTGTGTGAGACTTCTCCTGGGAAAGAAGGGCAAGGGTATTTTTAGAGGCTAATGGTAAGAAGCAAATAACTCTTGACGGGGGTCTACTAGGTAGAGACTCTTAGTTGATGCTGCTTTCATAGTCACACACTCAGCAAGGCAGATAGTGGCATTTTTCCTTTCAAAAACATGTTTTCCTGCAAAGTTTATTTTGCGAGTAAGTAATCTATGTAAAGGATTAAATATTCAAATAATATAAGGAGGAGAATAAAGCCCCCACTCCTGGCCCTTAGGCACCCCTCTCCGCCCCACCAGAGGTGATTACTAATAATGGTTTCTCCCAGGGATATTCTGTGCATATAAGAAGGCAGCTATATGTATTACCCTATTTGTCCGTTAGGGGTATAATTTATTCAAACAGTTCCCTATTGATGGGCATCGATTGTTTGCAATTTTTTAGCTACTGCAAAGTTGCAATGTATGTTAACTACACTGGAATTAAAATAATATAAAGTAAAAACAACAACAACAAAAAACCCCAAATTGCAATGAATATCTGTTGGGTATATTTCTGTCCCTAGCATTGCTGACCATATGAGGTATTCATTTTAAATCCTGGTAGACTTTTTTTTTTTTTTAAGATTTTTATTTATTTATTGGAGAGAGAGAGATAGCTAGAGCCCACGAGTGAGGGGGGAAGGACAGAGGGCGAAGCAGACTCCTCGCTAAGCAGGAAGCCCAATGCAGGGCTTGATCCCAGGACCCTGGATCATGACCTGAGCTGAAGGCAGACACTTAACCGACTGAGCCACCCAGGTGCCCCTAATCCTGATAGACATTTAAAATAAGTAAGCAAAAATAAGTTAAAATAAGTAAAATAGCACATTCTATTTCTGTTGGATCAATGTGAGGGAGATTCTGAGCTCTATAGTCTGAAGGGGAAATTCTGTTTATTCTTCATGTGTATAGGTTCTTTGTATCTTTAAGAACTAGTCCATCTCTTACATATCTATGTACATAAGCCTCATGTGGTGGATTTTAAAAAATATTGCACATATTTATGTTTCCCCTTTTTCACAAATCATTCTTTTCTGATTCCACAAGCATCTCTAAGAGCAGAGTCTTTTTTTTATGTTATGTTAATCACCATACATTACATCATTAGTTTTTGATGTAGTGTTCCATGATTCATTTTTTTGCGTATAACACCCAGTGCTCCATGCAGAACGTGCCCTCTTTAATACCCATCACCAGCCCATCCCCCCACCCCCCTCCCCTCTAGAACCGTCAGTTTGTTTCTCAGAGTCCATAGTCTAAGAGCAGAGTCTTGCTATCAATAGAGTCTTTTAGGTTATCTAACAGAATTTTCACCCCTTTCTAGGTTGGGATATAACCCTTTTTCATTTATGATGCCGTAATGGAAATTTTCCCCCAAATGAAAAATTTCTGTCATATAACATCAGGATACTTTTTATTATTAATATGTGGTTGATTACTATTGTTAATATGTAGTTGAGCAGTTTTGTTGCTTCACCAATGGGTCTCAAGGTTTTGGTCTAATAAGTGTTCATTAAGCTTCCTGCAGTATTTGGTAGACGTTGCCCTCTGAACCAGCAGCATGTCCCTGGATCATGTAGACAGCCACTTGGCCTGACTTGCTGGAGCCTGGGTGCTAGGCCATTTCCTGGCTTACCAAGAAGCCTTTTCAGAGGGAAGGACAGAGGTACTAAGGTTGCAGTAGTGCCGTTGACCTGCAAAATGCTGCAAAATGACCTCGCATCTCTGCAAAATGAGTATACTAGCTTTTGGAATGGAAGGTTCAAGCCCTTTGGAAATATTTAATGCTGTTCCAGCAAAGCAGGAGCCTAAAGCATTGGGCCCAGGCCAAGGATCACATTCAGGAAGCTGGATCAGCTACAAAGACAGAGTTCCATTTTGCTGGGGCTGAAGTCCTTGGGGTTCCAGGATTGATCCAAGAGCCGTTATTCTGGATCAGAGGCATTAAGGGCACTGGCCTGGGCCGCAGAGTGGGCAGCGCCTTCCTTAGGCCCTCAAGCTCCCCTGCTGAGGGAGGAGTGTACAGCTAAAGACTGGTAAGGCCGAAATATCCTCAAGTGGGCAGTTGAAGGGAATGGAATGCCCAAGGCAATGGGACCTCATGGGAACCTGTAACCATATCAGAATCTTGGAGTGATGACTAGAAATTTGTATTTTAGATCCAAGTAAGGAGATTTCTATGCATGATGGTGTCTTTTGGGCAGTTTAACATAACTGCCATCTAAGTAATTGTCTCTGGGCATGACCACTTGAATGAATGAAGAGGTGAGTGTTTTCTTGGTCTTTAATATGATGCATTGGACTCAGATGCAGGTGAACCTCTGCTTAGGGTAGCCCTAGTAGGATCACAGTGCACCTGGAAATTGGATTTGTAAGTTATCTCTCAAGTATACATTATGTATAGTGACAAAATAACCAATCCCTAGGATCAGCAAAGACTTATGCTCTGTGAATTGGAGGACTATTTCTGCAGATTCCTACCTTATGTACTGAGCTTGTCCACACCCTTGGCCAGCCTAAAATTGCATGGACATTGCCTGGTCTCTGCTGGGGGCCAATATGCCTCAGAAGTTGATGATGCTCTCTCTGCCCCATCTGGTTGGGTGGATACTACCTTGTCTGAATCTGGTCAGATTGTGTGGTATGACAGAAGGCTGAAGGAGATGGCTGTGACTCCAAGTGAAGCCTCCCAGTCCTGCTATGGCCCCCATTACTGATCAATATTTGCAGGATTTACAGGTGACACAGGGATGACTTCTGGCATGGCAAGAGCCATTTCAGACCTGCCTTGATCTTTAGCACACTCTGTTCAAGGAGATCGTTCAAGTAGGTGACTGGATCTGGCTCTTCTCCCACCGCACCTGGAAGACCGTCTCTGAGAGCTGAGAATCAATTCAGGAGCCCATTTCACATGAAAGAGGTTGTAAGCTTGTCACCAGCTCATCTGCTTTTTTCCATATTCAAGCATACTAACCCAGCACTTTTGACCATGTCCAGTGACATCCGGCCTGTGTGGAGCCTGCACTGTGTCCTTTGTCATCATGATCCACGACAGTGATAAAGTATAAGAAGGATTCATTCCTCTACCCCCAGCATCCTCCCAGTCACTGCCTGATGGCAACTCCTGACCATAGGGAACTCAGGCCCCAAGTCCTCTGCCTATGGTTTCTGCTGTCACCTGTTGTTGTGTCTCTGGCTTGCACAACCTAATATCACCTGCCGAAAAGGATGGTAGTGACCAGAATACAGAGGTCTTGTTACATGGTGTGAGGCCCTGTCAGAAGTCGTGACACATGTGCCTTCTTCCAGGAACCTCACTGTGGACTGTGGACAGAGTGTGGCTCTGAGCAGAGCAAACCTGAGGACGGGTCAGGTCAGTGACCAAGGCCTGCTCTTCAGTTTATTCTCAGACTGAAAATTTACTTAGCCTACAATGAAGCAAAGATACAAAGGCAACAAAATTTCCAGGAAAAAGTAATATATGCTCCAGCCAGAAAGAAGGCAGATGCCCTGGTCTCAACAAAAAATGTTTCAACAAGGGGCGCCTCGCTGGCTGGTGGAACATGCGACTCTTGATCTCCGGGTTTTGAGTTCGAGTCTCACATTGGGCGGACATTACTAAAAAAAAAAAAAAGCTTTCCACAATCTAAATAAATAAATAAAAGCTTTCCAATTAAAGCTTTCTACAATCTAAAGAAAAAAAGTTTCAACATAAATTGCTTGCTCACTGGGAAAAGCAACAGAAACGAGGGTTTCCTAAGGATTTGGTTATCACAGCTCCTAATTTAGAAGGAAAGTCTCTCTGACCTGGTGTAACCACCTAGTTTCCACTTTCTTTATTTTGTTATTACTGAGTTAATTACTGAGGAAGCATGGGGTTATCATTAATTTATGATCACTAGTACTAATGACTGTTATCAGTATTAACAACTATTTGCATGGTGCTTTCTCATTTATGAAGCTCTAATGTGTAATTATCTCATTTTCTCCCAGTGAATTCCTTGGAGAAACCCCACATTTATCATCCCCATTTTCTCAGTGAATTCATCCTTTTCATTAATATATTAAAAACTCAGTAACCTACCAGAAGATTTTCAGAAAGAAAACAGTTGAATTCTCCAGAATTTAGAATTTGATATGGGCTAGCTTTTGTTGTTTGCAGTGTTAGCTTCATGCTTCTTAATAAGCACTGAGAGGAAATATTTTTTAAAAAATCTAGAAAATAAGAGCACATAAAGACAGTAGCAAATAGAAGCTCTATCCAGGAAGAGATTATATATACATATATCAAAGGACAAGATACAGATTAGTGCTTCTCAAACTTTACCTTGGGTTCCGGTTGAAATGCAGATTCTGATTCAGGTCTCAGTTAAGGCCGGAGTTTCTGCATTTGTAGCAAACTCCAGATGAAGATACTTTGCAGGTGCAGACCACAGCTGGAGACATAAACCCAGAAGGAGGCTTCCTAATGACTAGGTACCTGCTAGGGGACAGATTAGGGAGAGTGTGTTACTAGCAGGGAGTATGTTGGAACAAGGGGTCGCAGAGTGCGCTTCCAACCGTGTTTACACCTCTTCACTGAGTGGGTGTGGAGAGGGAGGCTCTCACAGCATTTGGGAGACACCTTAAACAAAAGCTAAGGTCCGTGATATGAGCTTGGTGAGTTGGAGATTGTTGTTTTGAGGTTCTGGCCAGTGAATAAGGAGTGCTGCCCAGTGGAGTGATTGCTCAATTGTATTTTCCCTGTCTTTAAAAATAATGCGATTTTGTGTGTGCATGTGTGTATTTTTACCACTGGACTGTCAGTATACCCCTGTGTTTAAGAAGAGAATCTGTCCATCAGTTCTTCCTCATTCTAGCCTGGGGCTAGCCTGGAGGGTAGGGTACCTGAGGGAATGCCTGGGGGTGTCAGGTGGGGAGAGTATGTAAAGCCTAGTGAGTCCATGAGGCAAGAAGGCAGAGTGTGTTCTTTGGAGCAGATATGGTGAAAACTAAGGGAGACCAAACTCTCCTGTGCCTGCAGTATGAGAGACTTCAGACACAGCCGGAATACCAGGAGCCTGTGGCCAAAGGAAAGAGTGGGGGTGGGGAGGTGGGGGGGGGTAGTGAGAAGAGCCAGACCAAGGAGGTGTCTAGGAGGCCCCGACAGTGGTCATGGAGGGCCTGAAGCCTCCTTTGAGTATCCCAGGCCTCATCCTTTAGGGCAGGGTTGGCAAAGTTTCCTGTAAAGGGCCACATAGTAAATGTGTTCAGCTTTGCAGTGTCTATCCCAGCAACATCACTGTGCCCCAAAGTAGCCACAGTCAGGACTGAAAGGAGTGGGCATGGAGGGGTGTCAGTAAAACCATTTATGGACATTGAAATGTGAAATGTGAAGTTGATATAATTTTTTGTGCCCCCAAATCTTGTTTTTTGGGTTTCTTTCCAACCACTTAAAAATGTGGAAGACATCCATAGCTTGCTGGCTGCACAAAGACAGGAGGCAGGGTGGCTTTGGCCCACACCTGGGGTTTGCTGGATTGGTTTGACAGCATCCTGGTGGGATAGACCTTTCACTGCAAAATTTTAGAAATTGTAATAAGATGGCACAAAATCTTGCATATAAAATATGATTAGACAATAAATTAAATGGTTAAGAATGGAAAAGTTGGGATGATTCCATATTAAGGACATAAAAAAACCCCACTGAGATTGTTCTTTCTAATATGCAAAACATGCAAAAATAAACTTATTTCAAATAGTGACAAAATTCTTTTATAGCACATTACAGAGTATTCTGTTAATATCTGACCTTCACAGCAGTTAGGACAGGCATGCACCCCATTTCACAGAGGAAGAAACTCATGCCCACAGAGCTAGGGTCACTGACTCAAGGTGGCCGTGCTACAAGGGTGGGGCCGGGATTCATGTCCAGATCCTCCTCTTACAGATACTGTTCTTGTTTTTGCTTCCCCATATAGATGGTCCTTTGGAAGAACTGTATTATTATTATTTTTTAAGTAGGTGCCATGCCCAGTGTGGAGCCCAACACGGGGCTTGAACTCATGACCCTGAGATCTTGATCTCAGGGCCTAACCGACTGAGCCACTCAGGTGCCCCTAGAACTATATTCTGAAATATCCTTTCTGAGTCACTTGGAACATGGAACTTTTCTCTTTAGAGAAAGAAAACAATAATTAGGTCCCCAGGTTATCCACAAATGACCATTTCAACTATACTATAATACAACTACAGTCCGCAGAGCACCAGGAGTTCTGGGTCCTGGGGGCTGTGAGAAGTAGGAAGGAGGGGTCAAATTAATTTTTTTTGCCCATGAGTGGCCATTGACAAAATTTCTAAGCGGTCAGTGATGTCTGTGGCACTTCTGTCTTCTTGGCCTCCTGCTCTCCCATCTCTGGCCATCAGGGTCCCTGATTTGCCCCCAAGCCCTCCTGTAACATCTTCCAGGAGCTCAGTCTCACCCAGATCTGTGGAGGAGCTTGTAAAAACTACCAATCCCTGTGGTCCATCTCCACCGTCATTAATTGGTCAGGGGTGGGGCCTGCACATTCCTTAGTTTTAAGCTTCCCAGGTGATTCACATGGGGGGCCAACTTTGAGAACCACCGTGGTGGCTAAACCCAAACCTCCCTTCTAGTCGTGTAGCCGACTTCAGCCAAGTGCTGGGAAGGCTGCTGATGAAGCAATTTCACACCGTTTTGGTCTCACGCGTCCTGCATCCCATTTGGTTACTAAGCCTGTTAAACCGAACTGGTCAATATGTTTGTCCTCCCAGCTCTGATCACAACTGCCCGAGGCCAGACTGTTGTTTCTGGTCTCGAGCAATATTTCTCAATCTCTCGGTGCTGAAGAATCATTTTCCTTTTCTTCTTTAAAAGTTTTTTTCCCCCCAATGTTACTTTATCAAAGACATTGAAAACGCATTACTAGAAAAAGGAAATGAAGAGATCCACAAAGTACATGCCCCAGTCTTTTATGATGAGCTTCAACAGACATAAAATGACCCTCATTGCTCTAAAATTATCTCCGTTTCTGTACCAGTCGCAGACTAGCAGGTGGTTGGCAGCGGTGCGTGCCCACGCCAGGCCCACGCTGCGGAAGGGCCCCGGGCTGGGGTGCATGCTCACACAGCCTCCTCACCTGTCTGCTTGCCATTCCCTGAGTAGATATGCTTTCACTTTTTAATGCTTTTGCCCCTAGTTCCCTCTGGTTTCTTATATTCTCTGCCTTCAAACCTGTGAATATGTCATCTTCTGGACGAAGCTTTCTCTGACTCCACCTGGATGATACAGATAATTTCTTCATTTGACAATTACGTGTGTGTGTGTGTGTGTGTGTGTGTGTGTGTCTATTTCAGCTACTGTCCTCTGCCATTGCTAGGACTACCTAATTTGTGGAGCCCGGTGCATAATGAAAATGTGGGGCCTTTGTCTAAAAAACATTGAGAATTTCAGGATGGGGATAGTGTGTCTGAAATCATGTGTACAGTGTGTGCTCTGATACATTTATATATCGTAATGTGATTGCCACTGTAACAATAATTTATCACATGACATAATTATAGTACAATATAGTCTATATTCAATATACTGTGGATTAGATCTCTGTGGCTTATTTAACTACTTGTTGCAAGGGAGCCTTCTGAGCTTGGGGCCCTGTGTGGACTGCATGGGTCACATGCCCCAGAGGCCAGCCCTGGCCTTATCTTTGTGCTTGCCTTACAGCACAGCATGACACTGACTTGTAATTATCTGAGTGTGCATGGAGGTGGAGAAGACTGTATGTGTCAGGATGCCTTATAGGGACCGTGAAGTCTGTGGCTTGGAGGAACTTTGGTAGGATGGGAGCCAGCACATCCCTCATGTGCTGAGGAGCATGCACACCTGCAGTGGATTTTCACTAAATGCCATTAAAAATTTTCCCACCAATAGCAGGGCTCTGGCTGCTTTACAGTGTAGGGTATGCACGTTTATGTTCCGAGCTGAAGCACTTGGCACTGTAAGCGGAGGAGAAGCTGGTTGGCCTGTAGGAAAAGGACGCAGCAGGAGGACAGGGCTGTGGCGGAGATGGAGAGAGAGTGGAAGGGATGGCTCATCCCATAAGCATACTAGGAGAGTCAGCAATGGGATGTGCGACATGCATGTGCCCTCTGCCCCCATGATCTCCACTCCTGGACCCCATGGAGGCCAAAGCTCTGTGAAGGAGCTGCCCCTTTGAAGGACACAGAACTGTTGAATCCAGAATCAAGATTGAAGCTCTTCGCCTAATTTTGGCTCCTGCATCTCTGTTTCTTCTAAGAGACGACAGTCCGCCGTCAGTGTGTATCGATATGGATTGCGTGGAGCAATTTGGGCCTTAAGCAGAGAATGTCTCTCAGTGGCACAGTTTTAGCTAGTGTTACAAAATGAATGGAAAGACTGATAGGCAGCAGTTTAGGGAGCTTTCTGATGCAGAAGAGCCCTGAGGGGCAATACGCCCTCTAGTGTCAGGAACTGTAATGAAAAGTGGGTGCGGAAAAGGCACCAACGGAAATTTGCTTTCCCCTCAGACCTACTCACCGTTTTCTGTCTCCAAACTCCTAAATTTTTTGGCTCCCCCAGAGTCTCTTGCTGGGTTTCTCTCATGGTCTTTGGAGACGGGGGAGGAAAGAGAGGGAAGGAATTCTAGTCATGGGGATCAGTTTGAGGGGACTCCTCAAGACCTACTTTTTTAGGGACTAGCACTTTCCAACAGCCCTCCCAGGTGGGGCTCTCTGTTGTGCTGGATTATCTCTTGAACTTGATCTTTAGATAATAATTAATACTTGGAATGTTGGTCAATGAACAGATGCTGTTTCTAACCCAGATACCTCCTTCTAGGTATTTGCATCTCAGGCTGGGCAGCTATGACCATGAGGCGGCTCAGAGGTACTATTTGAAATAGCTGCTTCTTTGATGCTTAGTCAAATGGCCTGGACAAGCTGGCCATTGTAGGAACCTGCCCTAGGCACCCCGCACGCCCCTGGGAATACCCTTTCCATGCTGTGTGCCCCCACCTCGTCCTCTCTCCTGTTAGCACAGTTTTCATGTTGACCTTTGTGTTTGTCTTGTTCCTGACTATGGCCTCAGCTTGCTCTTCCCCTGCAGTGGGATGCAGATGAGTGTACTGAAGAAAGACTCCTTCTAAGGTGTGGCTAAATCGGAGGGTGGGGAACCTTTTCTGAAGGCCTCAGAAGCAGGAGCTCTTAGAAACGCAGAGGGCCTGTGGAGGAGGAGAAAAAGCCTCTCTCCTAAGACTCTGTACCCCTGCTTACTGGTGAGGATGAGCCAAGCTTCTCGGCTGCCTTTTCTCTTTGCAGATTGGATTGGTATAATCTGCTCCCTGCGTGGCTAAGACACCGGCAGTCAGGGCTGCAGGCCAACGGCCAATACTTCATGCTGGAGGACTCAACTTTCTGGATCTTCGGGGGCTCCATGCACTATTTCCGGGTGCCCAAGGAATACTGGAAGGACCGTTTGCTGAAGATGAAAGCTTGTGGCTTGAATACCCTCACCACGTGAGTGCTGGCCCACCCCACCACCAAGCATTGGCATCTGTCGCATCTGTGTCCTGGGCTTCTTCAAGGCACCCCAGACTGTAGGTCTCCATTGTGTCAGGATGGGGGGAGCCCTGCCAGATCCTGCACGTGAGCTGTCCCTGAAGAGAATCTTTAGGCTGACCTTTGTGGGGAAAAATATAGGAAGAGCCCACCCCTCTGCATAAGTCTGCCGGGTTCGACAGCCTTCTTCCCTCACCTGCACAGCACTCCCCATTAGTGCGGATGAGAAGACAGGATGGATGTATAAGCTTTAGAGGAATAGAAAGAGCAATGGCGTACAAAGGAATACAGCGAAGGAGGTGAGTGTAGGTGTAGGAGGTGATTAAATTATCCAATTTTTTTTTTTAAACAAGCACTCCAGCCCCCAATTTATTCAGCAAATGAATGTGATCTTTTTCAAAATAGCTTCCTTGGGAAAGCTGTTTTCAGGCAAAAATATATGATTACAGATCAAGCATGTGGATTTTCTTGAGTGGTTCATGAGCTAGCTTTGAAGACAATTTCTAAGAAGAATTACAAGAATGTTCTGGGCCATCACAGCATAGATGAAACAAATGTATGATTTTCCAGAAGGATTACTTAAAAGGATCCATTTATTTGCATATGTAAGTTCTGGTCCTGGGGGTACATTCACACATCACAAGACTCCTGAAGCTTGTGGGAATATTGCAGGCTAAGCATTTTACCTTATAAAAGCTAGGTAATCTGTATTTTCTTAAACAGGGAACTCCTGAGTCTGAATTGGAAGCAAGCAAACCTCCTCCCCCTTTACCTGTGCACATTCTTTACAGTTGGAGAGGGCTCCACTGGAAGCTAGGGGTGGGTGGGAGTCCAGGAGAGGAGCTGCTGTGTTACCTCTGCCTCTTGAGTTGGGCCCCTTAAAGAACTTATTTTATTTCCTTATCTTCTAAAGAGAAGATAAGGAAAGAATTCTTCGGAATTTTGGTTGCTTCAGTAAAAATAGGACTGACCACTGAAGTTTCCTCTTATCTTACTTTTAACTTTTTCTCTTAAGAAGTTACTTTTTTTTTTCTCTGATGAAGAAAAAGTGGGAGAGATGGGGAGGGAGGGAGGAAGTGGGGGGAGTGCATGCTCAAGCTCACCTGTGGTCACATCTTATGCTTCACCCAAATCTCACTGGCCTTCTCTCCTGTCTCCTAAGGAGATGAGGTATTAGCCCCCCAGGGACCGGCCCTGGATACTCTAAGGTCCCTAAGTCTCTTCACTTAGTTCTTGGTTCCAATCCTGACACCATTAAGACATGTATCTAAGAAATACATCTTCAACCATCATAATGGGTTTTAGGGGTAAAGAAGGTAATCTAGAAGACAAAGTGGAATAAATGAAAGCTCATTCCTGTAATTATCTTCTATTACAGCTATGTTCCATGGAACCTCCATGAGCCAGAAAGAGGCCAGTTTGACTTCTCTGGGAACCTGGACCTGGAGTAAGTGCTCTTGCTGCTTCTATGGCCTGGCCTGGGGTGGGGAGGCAGAGAGGTGGCCCCTTGGGGTTGATCAGGAACCATGGGACCATCTTGGTTCTGCTTTGAGAACCAGAGAGAGGCGGGTCGGGAGCCTTATTCATGGGACGCACATGCTCTCCATGAACCTGTTACTCCTGGGGGTCTGGGTCTGCCTCCTCGGAGCCCAGACCTCTTCACTGCAGCCCAGAGGTGCCTAATCCCCAGTGTCTGCCCTGCTTTGCAGTGTGGGCCAGCCACCTGTGCTGGGACAGGGGTTGCCCCTCTATGGTAGCAAGGCTGTTGGGGTCAGGTTCACTCTTAGGACCCCCCCATACCCTGTTTGATGCCCTTCCTCCTTATGCCCCCAGTGGGGCTGTGCAGAAGGTCCTGGGCTGGGAGCAAGTGCGAACCCAGCTCCCAGGGCCTGTGAAGGGAGGGAGGAGAGGAGCTGGGCAGCTCCACCACCTTGTGATGCTGGGCTTGTCCCCACCGTCCCCTCTGTGTCTTGAGAGCTGCTGACACTGACCTCCCTAGGGCCTTTGTGCTGATGGCTGCGGAGATCGGGTTGTGGGTGATTCTGCGTCCAGGCCCCTACATCTGCAGTGAGATTGACCTCGGGGGCTTGCCCAGGTGAGTGGGGCTGTGAGGGGCTTCAGCTGTGGCTTGAGTTGGACCTCTGTGCTTCTGCAAAACGGTAATCACAAATGGAGGTTTAATTTTGCTACTAAAGTATATTCTTCATTCGTACTGAAATTCCTTTTCAGAGTAAGTGATGCCCAAAGGAGCCCATTTTAAATGATGTCACTTTATTTGATAAAGTATAAGAGAAACAAATTATTGTTTTTGTTTTGTCTTATCTTCAAATCTCAGGCTTTAGTGAATTATGGAGTAGAAATCTGGACGGTAATCACCTGGTACCACATTCATTCCTTGTCCTCATCATTACTGCCATTAATTTTCAGCAAAAAGACTTTCTTTTAATAGGCATAATCTTTCCCATCCTCAGGGTGTTCCAGATGGTTAGATCCACTTTCTCCCTACCCCATGCAGCCCCAAGGGGGGAGAAGGCTGGTCCTGTTTGCCTTGTGGTCTCCTTCGGGAATGGCCTCTCCCCACAGCACAGCCACCAGGCCAGGCCTTGTTTTCTCTCTCGTCTCCAGCGCGACCCATCCCTTCCCTAGGGATCCCAAGCAGGCTCTACCTCCATCTCCTTCGCTCTCTAGGATCACTTCTCTGTCTCTGTGCCCTTGACAAGGCTGTGCACACAGCCAGAGTGCCCTCCCCCTGCACCTAGGGATTAGAAATCTGTGTGTCAGCGATGTCCTCTGGCTCAGCCGGAGCTGCCAGGAGGAGGACAGGATTTAAGTGTTAGCTCAGAAGCAGCGGGAGCTCCAGCACTCAGCCCTCCTCCTGGGCAGCACTATCCATTCAGGTCCTGACACTAGGGCACACCCCAGGGAGGCCCAAACAAGCAGAGGCCCAGTGTTGATGAGAAGCTAGACCCTTTTAGGTGACATGGAGGGTGGAGGTATCTAGAGGAAGCTGCTCTCTCCTTAAACATTTTTACCTAACGTAAACTGATAATTTTCTGACCCTGTTCAGGACTTCCAAATTAGACAAGAAGCATCAGAGCCTTTATAAGAAAATATAAGTGTTTTCTCAGAATTTCAAGTGAGAAGGAAAAGTTCCTGACTCCAGCTCTGGAAGGAATGATCTGTGTACACCTGGGGAATACGATCACAATGGACGGGTTGTGGGAAGCATTCACCTTTTCTTGCTCATCAGCAACTCCCCTGAGCTGAGCTCTGAAGAGCTGAGGAGGCTGATGCTAATGAGCCCCTCGGGTCAGCCTAGAGAGAAGTGGGGAGAAGTGGGATTAGCCTCTCATGGCCTCTGTGTCAGGCCTGGTTTTCTGGGTGACACTGGAAGGTTACATCTGGCCCCAGTGATTCCTTAACCCCTTTGGCTTCACCCCTTTGTAATGAGATGTTAGAATAAATGCTTCAACACTGGGCTTGAGTTCAGTGAAAAGCTTTTCTCACTCTGACTGGCAGCCAGACCGATAGCCACAAAGCTGGAAATAAAATCCCTTGCAGTGCGGGTTGTCTTTTCGTAGGGAAGCAGTGCAGAGTGTGGGGCTGGAGCTGTGGTAGAGTTTGCCTCTGGATCTGTTTGCACAATCTCCTGCCTTCCTGGCTGAGTGGAGGTAGTGGCGTGGGAATGGTCCCGCTCCCCCCAGGACTCTGAAGCTGCTTCTTTTCTCCCCACCATCATCCTGCCCAGGACAAACCCACAAACAGTGCAACTAATTCCCACCCCCCTTTTATTCAAGCTGGTTACTCCAAGACTCTGGCATGAGGCTGAGAACAACTTACAAGGGCTTCACCGAAGCAGTGGACCTTTATTTTGATCACCTGATGTCCAGGGTGGTGCCACTCCAGGTAAAAGCGAGGAGCATCCTCTTTGATCTTCAACTGTCTTCCTACTGGGAGTAAATAGTCCTAGGGGAGCTCTCAGACCAGGGGCTCACAGTTCCTTCCGACACAGGAGTGCATTCTTCCCCACTGCCTGAGATCTGTAATTGGACGGGTTTGTAATAGTTGTCTTTTAAAAGATGTATTTCGGTGTTGTCTTAGGTGGTATAGTGCTGAAAGGATAGACAGGCGCAAGGACCTACGTTTATCCAGTGTCAGAGCTGCCACATGTGGTGTGTTGGTAACTGAAAAACCCACCAACTGGTGTCCCAATAGTGTACTAACCGGCTCAGTCCTACATGGAGAGGAGCGTAAGTGGATGGGCCCTTACCTGTAAGACAGCAGGACTTTTTGTAGTTTTAACAGTTGATGACTTTTCATGGTACATCTTTTGCTACCTACCAAAAAGGGGCTGTGTATGGTATACATTTTATTCAAAACATAGGTGATAAAAATGAATTTTGGGGAGAAAGTATCTTATCATTGCATGTAATATTTGGAAGCAATAAAAAGGCAGGAATAGGAATAATCAATCCAATAGCTTATATAAAAATTAGAAGAGTCATGCAGAGAAATTAGTACATTTAAAAAATTAGTACCTCTATAAAAATTGCTCTTGAGTCAGTGGTTTGGAATGTTCACAGCACACATAGATCAAAGGAATTACTTGACCATTTGTAGGGTAGGCAAATAAAACACAGGGTATTCCGTTAAATTTGAATTTCAGATAAACAAGGAATATGTTTTTTAGTATAAGTATGTCTTAAATATTGCATGGAACATACCTACGTTAAAAATATTCATAATTTATATAAAAATTTATTCATTGTAAATTCAAGGTTTTTTCAGATTTTTTTTTTTAAAGATTTTATTTATTTATTTGAGAGAGAGAATGAGATAGAGAGACAGCATGAGAGGGGGAGGGTCAGAGGGAGAAGCAGACTCCCTGCTGAGCAGGGAGCCTGATGCGGGACTCGATCCTGGGACTCCAGGATCATGACCTGAGCCGAAGGCAGTCGCGTAACCAACTGAGCCACCCAGGCGCCCCCAGATTTTTTTTTATTATTATGTTATGTTAATCACCATACATTACATCATTTGTTTTTGATATAGTGTTCCATGATTCATTGTTTGAGTATAACACGCAGTGCTCCATGCAGTATGTGCCCTCTTTAATACAGATCACCAGACTAACCCATCCCCCCACCACCCTCCCCTCTAGAACCCTCAGTTTGTTTCTCAGAGTCCATAGTCTCTCATGGTTCGTCTCCCCCTCCGATTTCCCCCCTTCATTCTTCCCTTCCTGCTATCTTCTTCTTCTTTTTTTTTTTTAAACATATAATATATACTTTGTTTCAGAGGCACAGGTCTGTGATTCAACAGTCTTACACAATTCACAGCGCTCACCATAGCACATACCCTCCACAATGTCTATCACCCAGCCACCCCATCCCTCCCACCCCCCACCACTCCAGCAACCCTCAGTTTGTTTCCTGAGATTAAGAATTCCTCATATCAGTGAGGTCATATGATACATGTCTTTCTCTGATTGACTTATTTTGCTCAGCATAATACCCTCCGGTTCCATCCACGTCGTTGCAAAGGGCAAGATTTCATTCCTTTTGATGGCTGCATAATATTCCATTGTATATATATACCACCTCTTCTTTATCCATTCATCTGTTGATGGACATCTTGGCTCTTTCCACAGTTTGGCTATTGTGGACATTGCTGCTATAAACACTGGGGTGCACGTACCCCTTCGGATCCCTACATTTGTATCTTTGGGGTAAATACCCAGTAGTGCAATTGCTGGATTGTATGGTAGCTCTATTTTCAACTTTTTGAGGAACCTCCATACTGTTTTCCAGAATGGCTGCACCAGCTTGCATTCCCACCAACAGTGTAGGAGGGTTCCTCTTTCTCCATATCCGCGCAATAGCTGTCATTTCCTGACTTGTTAATTTTAGCCATTCTGACTGGTGTGAGGTGGTGTCTCATTGAGGTTTTGATTTGGATTTCCCTGATGCCAAGTGATGTTGAACACTTTTTCATGTGTCTGTTGGCCATTTGGATGTCTTCTTTGGAAAAATGTCTGTTCTTGTCTTCTGCCCATTTCTTGATTGGATTCTTTGTTCTTTGGGTGTTGAGTTTAAGAAGTTCTTTATAGATTTTGGATACTAGCCCTTTATCTGATATGTCATTTGCAAATATCTTCTCCCATTCTGTCGGTTGTCTTTTGGTTTTGTTGACTGTTTCTTTTGCTGTGCCAAAGCTTTTAGTCTTGCTGAAGTCCCAATAGGTCATTTTTGCCCTTGCTTCTATTGCCTTTGGTGATGTTTCTAGGAAGAAGTTGCTGTGGTTGAGGTCGAAGAGGTTGCTGCCTGTGTTCTCCTTTAGGATTTTGATGGACTCCTGTCTCACGTTGAGGTCTTTCACCCATTGGGAGTCTATTTTTGTGTGTGGTGTAAGGAAATGGTCCAGTTTCATTCTTCTGCATGTGGCTGTCCAATTTTCCCAACACCATTTGTTGAAGAGACTGTCTTTTTTCCATTGGACATTCTTTCCAGCTTTGTCGAAGATTAGTTGACCATAGAGTTGAGGGTCCATTTCTGGGCTTTCTATTCTGTTCTGTTGATCTATGTGTCTGTTTTTGTGCCAGTACCATACTGTCTTGATGATGACAGCTTTGTAATAGAGCTGGAAGTCCGGAATTGTGATGTCGCCAGCTTTGCTTTTCTCTTTCAACATTCCTCTGGCTATTTGGGGTCTTCTCTGGTTCCATACAAATTTTAGGATTATTTGTTCCATTTCTTTGAAAAAAGTAGATGGTATTTTGATAGGGATTGCATTGAATGTGTAGATTGCTCTAGGTGGCATTGACATCTTCACAATATTTGTTCTTCCAATCCATGAGCATGGAACGTTTTTCCATTTCTTTGTGTCTTCCTCAATTTCTTTCATGAGTATTTTATAGTTTTCTGCATACAGATTCTTTGCCTCTTTGGTTAGATTTATTCCTGGATATCTTATGGTTTGGGGTGCAATTGTAAATGGGATCGACTCCATAATTTCTCTTTCTTCTGTCTTGTTGTTGGTGTATAGGAATGCCACTGATTTCTGTGCATTGATTTTATATCCTGCCACTTGACTGAATTCCTGTATGAGTTCTAGCAGTTTTGGGGTGGAGTCTTTTGGGTTTTCCACATAAAGTATCATATCAACTGCAAAGAGTGAGAGTTTGACTTCTTCCTTGCCGATTTGGATGCCTTTTATTTCTTTTTGTTGTCTGATTGCTGTGGCTAAGACTTCTAATACTGTGTTGAATAGCAGTGGTGATAGTGGACATCCCTGCCGCGTTCCTGACCTTAGGGGGAAAGCTTTCAGTTTTTCCCCATTGATAATGATATTCGCTGTGGGTTTTTCATAGATGACTTTTATAATATTTAGGTATGTACCCTCTATCCCTATACTCTGAAAAGTTTTGATCAAGAAAGGATGCTGTACTTTGTCAAAAGCTTTTTCTGCATCAATTGAGAGGATCATATGGTTCTTGTTCTTTCTTTTATTAATGTATTGTATCACACTGATTGATTTGTGGATGTTGAACCAAACTTGCAGCCCAGGGATAAATCCCACTTGGTCATGGTGAATAATCCTTTTAATGTACTGTTGGATCCTATTGGCTAGTATTTTGGTGAGAATTTTTGCATCCGTGTTCATCAAGGATATTGGTCTGTCATTCTCCTTTTTGATGGGGTCTTTGTCTGGTTTGGGGATCAAGCTAATGGTGGCCTCATAAAACGAGTTTGGAAGTTTTCCTTCCATTTCTATTTTTTCGAAGAGTTTCAGAAGAATAGGTATAAATTCTTCTTTAAACATTTGGTAGAATGCCCCTGGGAAGCCATCTGGCCCTGGGCTTTTGTTTGTTGGGAGATTTTTGGTGACTGCTTCAATTTCCTTAGTGGTTATAGGTTTGTTCAGGTTTTCTATTTCTTCCTGGTTCAGTTTTGGTGGTTGATACATCTTTAGGAATGCATCCATTTCTTCCAGATTATCTAATTTGGTGGTATATAGTTGCTCATAATATGTTCTTCTAATTGTTTGTATTTCTTTGGTGTTGGTTGTGATCTCTCCTCTTTCATTTGTGATTTTATTTATTTGCATCATTTCTCTTTTCTTTTTGATAAGTCTGGCCAGGGGTTTATCAATCTTGTTAATTCTTTCAAAGAACCAGCTCCTAGTTTCGTTGATCTGTTCTACTGTTCTTTTGGTTTCTATTTCATTGATTTCTGCTCTGATCTTTATTATTTCTCTTCTCCTGCTGGGTTTCGGCTTTATTTGCTGTTCTCTCTCGAGCTCCTTTAGGTGTAGGGTTAGGTTGTGTATTTGAGACCTTTCTTGTTTCTTGAGAAAGGCTTGTATTGCTATATACTTTTCTCTTAGGACTGCCTTTGCTGCATCCCAAAGATTTTGAACAGTTGTGTTTTCATTTTCATTTGTTCCCATGAATTTTTTTAATTCTTCTTTAATTTCCTGGTTGGCCCATTCATTCTTTAGTAGGATGCTCTTTAGCTTCCATGTATTTGAGTTCTTTCCGACTTTCCTCTTGTGATTGAGTTCTAGTTTCAAAGCACTGTGGTCTGAAAATATGCAGGGAATGATCCCAGTCTTTTGGTACCTGTTGAGACCTGATTTGTGACCTAGGATGTGATCTATTCTGGAGAATGTTCCATGGGCACAAGAGAAGAATGTGTATTCTGTTGCTTTGGGATGGAATGTTCTGAGTATATCTGTGAAGTCTATTTGGTCCAGTGTGTCATTTAAGGTCTTTATTTCCTTGTTGATCATTTGCTTAGATGATATGTCCATTTCAGTGAGGGGTGTGTTAAAGTCCCCCAATATTATTGTATTGCTGTCGATGTGTTTCTTTGCTTTTGTTATTAGTTGGCTTATATGATTGGCTGCTCCCATGTTAGGGACATAGATATTTACGATTGATAGACCTTCTCGTTGGATAGACCCTTTAAGTAGGATATAGTGTCCTTTCTCAACTCTTATTACAGTCTTTGGTTTAAAATCTAATTTGTCTGATATAGGGATTGCCACCCCAGCTTTCTTTTGGTGTTCACTAGCATGGTAAATGGTTTTCCACCCCCTCACTTTCAATCTGGGGGTTTCTTTGAGTCTAAAATGAGTCTCTTGCAGACAGCATATTGATGGGTCTTGTTTTTTAATCCAATCTGATAGCCTGTGTCTTTTGATTGGGACATTTAGCCCATTTACATTGAGGGTTACTATTGAAAGATATGAATTTAGTGCCATTGTATTGCCTGTAAGGTGACTGTTACTGTATATTGTCTGTGTTCCTTTCTGGTCTATGTTGCTTTTAGGCTCTCTCTTTGCTTAGAGGACCGCTTTCAAGATTTCTTGTAGGGCTGGTTTTGTGTTTGCAAATTCCTTTAGTTTTTGTTTGTCCTGGAAGCTTTTTATCTCTCCTTCTATTTTCAATGACAGCCTAGCTGGATATAGTATTCTTGGCTGCGTATTTTTCTCATTTAGTGCTCTGAATATATCATGCCAGTCCTTTTTGGCCTGCCAGGTCTCTGTGGATAGGTCTGTTGCCAATCTAATGTTTCTACCATTGTAGGTTACAGATCTCTTGTCCCGAGCTGCTTTCAGGATTTTCTCTTTGTCTCTGAGACTCGTAAGTTTTACTATTAGATGTCGGGGCGTTGACCTATTTTTATTGATTTTGAGAGGGGTTCTCTGTGCCTCCTGGATTTTGATGCCTGTTTCCTTCCCCAAATTAGGGAAGTTCTCTGCTATAATTTGCTCCAATATACCTTCTACCCCTCTCTCTTTTTCTTCTTCTTCTGGGATCCCAATTATTCTAATATTGTTTCATCTTATGGTATCACTTATCTCTCGAATTCTGTCCTCATGATCCAGTAGTTGTTTATCTCTTTTTTTCTCAGATTCTTTATTTTCCATCATTTGGTCTTGTATATCACTAATTCTCTCTTCTGCCTCATTTATCCTAGCAATTAGAGCCTCCATTTTTTTTTTTAAGATTTTATTTATTTATTTGAGAGAGAGAATGAGACAGAGAGAGAGAGCATGAGATGGGGGAGGGTCAGAGGGAGAAGCAGGCTCCCCGCCGAGCAGGGAGCCCAATGTGGGACTCGATCCCAGGACTCCAGGATCATGACCTGAGCCGAAGGCAGTCACTTAATCAACTGAGCCACCCAGGCGCCCGAGCCTCCATTTTTTATTGCACCTCATTAATAGCCTTTTTGATTTTGACTTGGTTAGATTTAGTTCTTTTATTTCTCCAGAAAGCGTTTCTCTAATAACTTCCATGCTTTTTTCAAGCCCAGCTAGTATCTTTAAAATCATCATTCTGAACTCTAGTTCCGACATCTTACTAATGTCCGTATTGATTAGGTCCCTGGCAGTCGGTACTGCCTCTTGTTCTTTTTGTTGAGGTGATTTTTTCCATCTTTTCATTTTGTCCAGAGGAGAATAGATGAATGAGAGAACAAAATGCTAACAGGGTAACAATGTCCCCAGAAAATATACACTAAACAAATCAGAAGAGACCTTCCAGAAAGTGGTCGCTTTTCTGTTCAGAGAGTTGTTGCTATTCTTTTCTTCAATCTCTTGTTGAATTCGTAGGTGTTCACAATGGTTTGATCCCTATCTAGCTGAATTCCTGGGACCAGATGAAATTTAGGTCTCCTACTGCTCCACCATCTTGCTCCTCCACCTGGTAAATTCAAGTTTAATTGGCTATCTTTTATTTTTATTTCTTAAGCCTAGAAGCCCTAATCATGAAAGAAGTAAGAAGCCACGAAATTATTAGCCTAGATTTTTGTAAGGAAACTGGAATTACTGAGATGATCCAGCAGGTTGTAGTAGATTGGGTGCTGGAGGTAGAGGCGGGGTTGTAGGGATGGTCATGCCAGGAATATGGCTCAGAAGCATTCTTAAATATTTAAAAAAAATCTGGGTATAACATAATTATTTTGTTTTTCGTTGTGGCAAAATATACATAACATAAAATTTACTACTCTTACCATTTTTAAGTGTAGATTTCACTGGCCTTACATCCATTCACATCATTGTGCAAACATTACTACCATCCATTTCCTGAACTTTTTCATCTTCCCAAACTGAAACTCTATATCTATTAAACATTAACTTCTTATCTCCCCTCTCCATAACCTCTGGCCACCACCATTCTACTTTCTGTTGCTATGAAATAGACCATTTTAGGTACTTCATATAAGTAGAATCATACAGTATTTGTCCTGTTATGACTGGCTTCTTTCACTTAGCATGTCTTCAAGGTTCATCCGCATTGTAGCACGTGTAGCAGGTGTCAGAATTTCCTTCCTTTCTAAGACTGAATAATAATCCTTTGTATGTATCATATTTTGTTCATCCATTCATTCATCAAGGACACCTAGGTTGCTTCTGCCTGTTGTGAATAATGCTGCTATGCTAATTAATCTTACTAAAGGTTTGTCAATTTTGTTAATCTTTCCAAAGAACTAACTCTTGGTTTTGTTGCTTTTTCTCTATTTTTTTATTATCTCTTTTTATCTCCGTTCTAATCTTTAATATTTCCTTCCTTCTGCTACCCTTCAGTTTAGTTTGTTTCTTTTTTCTAGTTCCCTAAGGTGAAAAGTTAGGTGTTGACTTAAGACCTTTCTTCCTTTTTAATGTGTTTACAGCTATAAATTTCCGTCTTAGCATTGCTTTTGCTGCATCCCATAAGTTTATGTTGAATTTTTATTTTCATTTGTCTCAAGATATTTCCTGATTTCCCTGTTATTTCTTCTTTTAATCATTAGTTGTTTTTAAGAGTGTGTTAATTTTCACATATTTCTGGAATTTGAAATGTGAATTTTTCAGTGTTCTTTCTGCTGTTGGTTTCTAGTTTATTCTATTGTGATTGGAAAAGATACATTGTATGATTTCAGTCTTTAAAATTATTAAAATTTGTGTTATGGCTTAACATATGATCTGTCCTGGAGAATATTCCATGTGTATACATTTGAGAAAAATGTGTATTGTGTTATTGGATGGACTGTTCTATATATATTTGTTAGGTTCATTTGATCTATAGTGTTGTTCACTTCTAAATCTAGGTCTTTTCATTGGGGAGTTTAATCCATTTACATTTAAAGGAATTACTGATGGGGAAACATTTACTTTGGTCATTTTGTTATTTTCTCTATGTTTTGTAGCTTTTTTCTCCCATATTTCCTCCGTTACTATTTTCCTTTGTATTTAGTTGATTTTTTATAGTGACAAGTTTTAATTCCCTTTTCATTTTTTTTGTGTGTATATTCTATAAATATTTTCATTGTGGTTACCATGGAGATTACAAATACTGTCCTAAAGTTATGACATTCTATTTTATATTGGTGCCAACTAAACTTCAATCACACACAAAAACTACTCCTTTATAGCTCCACCTCTCTGTATGTTATTGATGTCACAAGTCAAATCTTTATATGTTGTGTCCTCATTAATATAGATTAGTAATTATTTTCATGCATTTGTCTTTTGAGTCCTGTAAAAAAGAAGTAGATTTATAAATTAAAATTAGAATAATACTGGTTTTTATATTTTTAAAAAAGATTTTACTTATTAATTTGACAGAGAAATAGAGCCAGAGAACACAAGTGGAGGGAATGGCAGAGGGAGAGGGAGAAGCAGGCTCCCCACTGAGCAGGGAGCCTACATGGGGCTCGATCCCAGGACTCTGGGATCACGACCTGAGCCGAAGGCAGACACTCAACCATCTGAGCCACCCAGGCACCCCTACAATTTTCTTTTTTTTTTTAAATTAGTTTCAAGAGGTAGTATTTAATGATTCATCACTTGCATATAACACCCAGTGCTCATTACATCAAGTGTCCTCCTTAATGCCCATCACCCAATTACCCCTTCCCCCCACCCACCTCCCCTCCAGCAACTCTCACTTTGTTTCCTAGAGTACAGCATCTCTTATGGTTTGCTTCCCTCTCAATTTTCATCTTATTTTATTTTTCCTTCCCTTTCCCTATGTTCATTTGTTTTGTTTCTTAAATACCACATATCAGTGAATCATATGGTATTTGTCTTTCTCTGACTGACTTATTTTGCTCAGCATAATACCCTCTAGTTATATCCACATTGTTGAGAATGGCAAGATTTCATTCTTTTTGACATTTATCTTTACTGGAGAACTTTGTATTTTCCTATGGTTTCAAGTCACTGTCTAGCATCTTTTCATTTTAACTTGAGGGACTCCATGTAGTATTTCTCATAAGTCAAGTCTAGTGGTATCAAACTCCCTCAACTTTTATTTGTCTGAGAATGTCTTAATTTCTCCCTCATTTTTTGAAGGACAGTTATGCTGGATGTAGAATTCTTGGTTGATAGTTCGTTTTGTTTTTTTTTTTTTCCTTCAGCACTTTGAATGTATCATCCTTCTGTCACTGCCCTGCAAATTCCTGGTGAGATAGCCACTGATGGTCTTATTGGGGATCATTCATACATGTCAAGTTGCTTTTCTCTTGCTCCTGTCAAGAATCTCTTTTTGTCTCTGGCTCTGACAGTTTGATTGTAATGTGTCTTGGTTTAGGCTCTTGGTTAATGCTACTTGGAGTTCACTGAAGATTCTTGGATTTGTATATCCATGTCTCCTCAAATTTGAGAGGTTTCCAGCCAATTAATTCTTCAAATAATCTCTCTGCCCCTTTTCTTTCTTCTTTTTGGGATTTCTGCAATGAGTGTATTTGTCTGCTTACTGATGTTATGTATGTCCCTCAGGTTCTATTCACTTTTCCCCATTCTCTGTCTCTTTTTGCTCTACAGACTGAATAATTAAAATGACTTGTCTTCAAGTTATCCCATTCTTTCTTCTTTCTGTTTGAATCTGCTGTTGATCTTCTATGGTGAATTTTTCTCTTCAGATATTATATTTTTCAGCTCCAGAAATCCTGTTTAGTTTTTTTATACTTTCTATTTATTGATATTTTCACTTTGCTGATATAGCCTCTTCCTGATTTCTTTGTCCATGTTTTCTTTAGCTCTTTGAGCATATATATGGCAGTTGTTTTAAAATCTTTGTCTAGTAAATCCAGCATGTGTTCTTTAGAGACTTTTTCTAGAGATTTAGTTTATCCTTTTGAATGAGCTGTGTTACCCTGTTTCTTTGCCTTGTGTTTGTTGTTGTTGTTGTTGAAAATTGGGCATTTGAAACAACAGTCACCTCTCTCAGTCTTTGCAGACTGGTGGGGAACACCTTCATTATTTGGTGGGCACCTAAGCATTAAGATCAGCATGGGGTGATGGCTTTAGATCTTCTCAGATGTTTTCTGGGCACACATCTAGTCTGTCCTGTGTGTGCGCCACCTTTTTTTCCCTCCCAACTTTCCCTGGCTGGTTTTACATGTCTTAATTTCTGAAAGAGTCTCACGCCAGCTTCTTTTTGTGGCCTTAGATGTTCTATCATATTCCTCTGCCTATAATCCCTTGCACCCTGGCATACATGGGTCTGTAGACCCCCTGAAATTTTCACATGCTGTGATCTTCATTGCCTTATGTAGCTTCCAACCTGAGGTCCAAGCTAGGCCATTTCCTGTCTGAGCTCCAAGTCAGATGAGACTGAAACTAGTCTACTGGGCAGCCTACAGACAGCCCAGAATATTGCAAACAAGTTCCATTTTGCTCCTTCTGTCTTGAGGGAGGGAACTGGGAATTGGGTTGCTTTTTTCTGACTATGCCATGCTATGCCGGGGAGGGGGTAGGGCGAGAGTGAACAAAGACACCATGAGATTTCTTATCATTTTTTTATTTTATTTAATTTTTTTTTAAGATTTTATTTATTTGCGAGAGAGAGAATGAGAGACAGAGAGCATGAGAGGGAGGAGGGTCAGAGGGAGAAGCAGACTCCCTGCTGAGCAGGGAGCCCGATGTGGGACTCGATCCTGGGACTCCAGGATCATGACCTGAGCCGAAGGCAGTTGCTTAACCAACTGAGCCACCCAGGCGCCTGATTTCTCTTTCCGCAGTACAAGCACGGAGGCCCCATCATTGCTGTGCAGGTGGAGAATGAATATGGTTCCTATAACAGAGACCCGGCCTATATGCCTTACATCAAGAAAGTAAGAGTCAGCTTGGTTTATTTCTTCATATTCCTTCCTCTGAAATGTAGTATGGGCTATGATGTGACATGTTGGCCTAATTCTTTTCTCATATTAATACCACATTTCCTAGCACCATTTATTAATTAGTGAATCCTTTCACCATACTTTTTTTTCAGTGGGGTCATCACTTATTTACCCTCTATAGATTGAGTCTAATTGGGGGTTGCAGTACATACATGGAATTGCAATGGCTGAGAATAAAGGGATGGGCTTCATTGAGTGTGATGATTAGTGAAGTCTCTCTGTAGAGGCTGCTCTCATTCTAGCATCTAAAGCAAGGGTTCCCAGCTTCATCTGAACATACACTTTAAAAATCCCTATGCCCAGGCCATATACCATACTAATCAAATAAGAATCACTGGGGTGGTCCTCAGACATCTGATTCCAATGTGTAGGTTAGTTTGAGAACCACTGATTGAATGTATGGCAGACCAGTATATGGCAGGGCTAGATGATACTTAAAAAAACAGGCCTGTTTTTTTAGATCTGGTTTCTATCCTTTTGTAGCTAAGTCCTTGAGCAAATGCCTTAATTTTTCTAAACCTCCATTTTCTCTTCTTTGAAGTGGGACTAGTGAGAGAATTTGCCTCTCTGAATTGTGCATGTGTGTGAGATCACTTGGCTCAGGACTGTTCTAGGCATGTAGTAAGTAGTGAATAAATAACACTTTGATAGATTATTGGCAGTGGTTTTAGGGTACTTAGAAGGACGGGCCATGGTGTGGGTTGAGGAAATGTTAAGTGGCCTCAGGGAATCCACCTAATTAAAGCTGCTTTAGCTTTGGCCCTTGATGTCAGCATCTCTTCTGCTGTCATAGGCAGATTCATTTTCCATCTGGAAATTACTTCATTCCCTGCACACAGGCAGACCAAGCTCAAGCACTCTAGCTTATAGGTTCTTATCTACTCTTGCCCCTTTCTTATCACCTGCAGAAAGCCCTGTGTAGGGAATAAGCCTGTATCTAGGAAGAGGCATTCCCAGGCATCCTGATAGTCAAGCCCAACTGCAGCCTGTTTAGACCATACCTCCAGCTCCATCTTTGCCTTTGAATTAGCTAGAAAGATCCCAGCCAGGGCTCATGATAGGAGAGCTTCTCCCACTATAACTCCTTCCCTTGGACTGTCTCTCTGGTGCTTCTCCAGCAGGTGTTTACTGAGTCCTGAGCTGTAGAGAAGGAGAGTTCTGCTAATGGGTGGGGAGGAGAGGGCAACCCCTTTAAGGGGCTTCTCCAGCTCAGTCAACACTTCCTTTGTGTCTGGGAAAGGTATCCATATGTGAGACAGATGGACAAAGGGAAGCTGCAGCACCCACCTGCTGTCATCCTGACCTCTTGGGAGGATCCCCTCTTAAGCTGTCTTGCAGCTTGTCCTGGGTGTTGCAGACATATGGACACCATCAGCACAGGATGACCTTGGGTAAATCACCTCACCTTTTTGAGCCTTAGCTTCATCATGTGCTCAATGGAGACAGGAATGCCTTTCTCTAAGGCTGCTCTGGGAATGAAGTGAGATTATAGACACAAGACCCCTAACTCTGCTTGGCAGATCGCTGGTGCTCAGGAAATAGTAATTACCCCTTCCAGTGTGCAGTCAATAAATTAATGCCTGTAAAAAGTCAAGTGTAATAGTACAGCTGTAAAAGAAGCTTACACCCTCCCAACCCCCACGATGTTATATGCATAAGGTAGGAACTGAGGCAAAGCCTGTTATGTATCGGCGAATGACTGGCTGGAGAGTTGCGAGGTGCTGGGTCCAGGGCTTTTAATAAACATTTCACCTTGCTTAATGGATTGAACTTCTGCAGCTTCTGTTGTCTCTGAGAATTAGGGCCCCCTCTGCTCTTTCCTTACTGGCATCAGGCTTTAGACATGAACATTATGTACCCACTGGATTCTCTCTCTGTCTCACCTATTTCCCAAAGAATTTGGTTGAAATAAGCAGTCTTGTCAAAATATCTGCAGGGAAAATTAGAGGAGAGTCCCCCTTGCCAGGGTTTCTGATCCTTTAGAGCCCACAGCCCCAGAGCAGACTTTCCAAGGTGGACAGACTCTTGATTCAGGTCCATACTATCTAATTTGCTCTGTATCCCTTAACCCTTTATCCAACCTCTCTGACACTCTTCCTCTGTACAGTTATTGTGAAGAGTGAATAGGACAGTCTATGTAAAGTGTTTAGCAGAAGGCCTAGCATGATTGTAAGTGGTTCATAAATGGTAGCAGTTATTCTGAGTAGTAAAATGGTTATTGCCTCTTAGCACAGTGTGTGCTCCTTCCACTTCTTCATTTGACAACTTTCAAGGAGCTCTTCCTGTTCTACTGGGCACGTGCAGTGTGTCATGGGCATGTGACTGTGTTGGACAGAGCCCTCCCTGGCCCAGTGTGGGGGAAGGATGGGCAGCTTGCTTCTGGCGCAGGGGGAGCTGGAGGGTCAGGAGGGCCTGGCCTGCTCGTGGAGACCCTGCAAGCCGGCCTGAGTGGGGCTGTCTAAGAATAGCGCACGCACTAGCCAGATCTGGCACCTCACCACATCTGAGGCAGCCAAGGGATGCCAGAGTCTGACAGCCCTACCCCTGCCACAGCTGGACTTCAGCTGATAAGAGCTTTGTTGACCATGTTTGGCACAGACAGGATAGGTTTCTGTTCACTTTTTGCGGGGAAGTAAATGCTTTATTTTGAATCTTTCCTTCTTTCTCTTCTAGCTGCCACCTTCCCAGCTCTGAGGAACGACAGATTGACTTGTTTTCTTTTCCCCCATAGGCCTTGGAGGACCGAGGTATTGTGGAATTGCTCTTGACTTCAGACAACAAGGACGGCCTGCAAAAGGGAGTCATGGATGGAGGTGCCTGCCTGGACGCTGTGCGGGGGCGGGGGGAGGGGGGGAGGCGGCACCCTGGCCTCACTCTGCATGCTTCCCCAAATGGCCTGGGTCGCAAGTGGAGTTTCCCTGATGTCTGGGCTTCTCCCATTTGCATGGCATTGGGCCCGAAGCTCTGGGCCTCAGAGGGTTGGAGGATCT
This sequence comes from Neomonachus schauinslandi, assembly GCF_002201575.2. Lineage (NCBI taxonomy): Eukaryota > Metazoa > Chordata > Mammalia > Carnivora > Phocidae > Neomonachus > Neomonachus schauinslandi. The sequence goes on along the minus strand of NC_058413.1, from coordinate 81,393,812 downwards.
GTGGCAGATGGATCTCTGGTCTCCCACTTGGGCTGAGCACTCACTCAGGACACTAATAGTGCTCTGCAGACTGCAGGACAGGAATGGTGAGTTGGTCATCCTAGACGGAAGTTCTCTGAATGTCTGCAGAGAGGGCAGAGCAGATGAAGCGTTATGGGGTGTCCTGGGAGGGTGGCTTACTCAAACGCTGCCAAAATCATGGAGATGGGTGACCACCACCCAGGGGGTATGTAGCCCCTGTGGTGATGGCAGCTGGCTGGGCAGCAAGTGAACAGAAGATCACCGTGGCGGCCCTCCATCAGCGCCATCTGTTTCCCTTACTCTGCGTCTCTTCCTGTTACCGTAGAGGCTCTGGCCAGCTTCACCCTTGCGCACCAAGCCCCTTGTCCCTCAGCTACTCAAGGGCATTGCTCCAGCAACTCCTGCTTCTGCCCTGGGTCATCAGATTTTCTCTAATGGGTCATTCCCATCGGCATGTAAACAGGTTGTTATTTCTCGCTTGTAAAACAAATCTCTTGATTCATTTCCCTATCCAGAGGCTGCTGTGTTTCTCTGCTCCCCTTCAAGAAATCTCCCCATGTCCATGCTCAATGGCCGCCCCAGTCCATTTCCTCTCCATCTCTCTCAAACCATCGGGGTCACGTTACCACCCTCACCATTCCACTGCCACTGCTCTTTTCAGGGTTGCCAGTGACCTCCATGCTACAAATTTAAATGCTCGTCCTTGTCGCCTCTGACCTCTCAGATTTTGTCAGCAACCATCAATCTCTTTCGTCCCTTGGTGTCTGAGACCCAATTTCCTGTTTTTTCTCTGACCTCACAGGCTGCTCCTACTTGGTATCTCCTGCTGGTCACTTCTCTGTTCCTGAGTTCTGATGTTTAAATTCTTTACTTCTCACTGCTTGGAATGAATGTTCCTCTCCACACACGCACCACCCTGGTGATGTCATCCAGGTGCCTTTAGGTCTGACCTGTGTGTTGATGAGTGTGAGGTGCCCGTCTCCATGAGCGACCTTCCTGAACTCCTGCCTCACATGTGCATCTGCCTACTGGGCGCAGCACTCCGGGAAGGCTGCCGATCTCAGTGGAACCCGCGGGGAACTGAACTTGTCTGTGTCCCTCCCAGAGCCTGTCCCACCTTCCGTCTTCTTTTTCTCAGTAAATTGCAACTCCATTTCCCCCAGTTGCCCAGACCTAAACTTTGTAGGCACTTTCAGGCCTCTCCTTGTGTATGCCTGACACACAGCAAATCCTTTTTATCTTTAGCTTTATCTTCAAATTTATCCAGATCCAAGTAAGTTTTACCCTGTCCGCTATTACCATCATTCTTATGTGGGCTGTTGCAGCAGCCCTGAACTGATCTCCTTTCTTCACTGCTGACTCCGACACAACTTTTTCTCAACATAGCAGCATTTGCAAATGTCATTTGGATTGCCTCAGGCCTCACCTTAACTCCAGGTACACCCAGCCTTCCTCACACTGAAGCACAAGTTATGAGAAAGGGCCTCCTTTGACCTGTGACCTCTGTGACCTGGCTAGGTGTCTCCTGGCCCCCCTCCCCCTGCCATCCTGTTCCACCCTCCTCCTGGCCTCCTATCTGTTTCTGGAACATACTGGACACCCCCAGCCTTCCTGCAGAGACTTCTCCTCCCACTTTTCTCCCAGGTCACCTCGAAGTGAGGCTTCCTCTGAGCACCCATTTGAAATGCAGCTCCTTCTGGAGCTCCCCCAGCCCTTGGGCCCTGCTTTATTTTTGCCTTCTAACATTCTGGGTAGTTTCTTTGTTTTATTCACCTGTTTGCAGCGGTAAGATCCACCAGGGCCTGGGTTCCGTCTTGCTTGGCGGTGCCCCTGTGCCTGGACACGGTTCATGCTCCGCAAGGATGATGGTCGTTGAAGGGCCTCCTATCAGCTGCCAGATACTTCCTAAGGGCTCCCACCACCTGCTTGCCTCTGCGGCAGCACGCCGGGCTTCCCGTTCCTTCTGCGTCGCCCTCCCCTCTACTAGACAACAGATAGGGCCTTTCATCTCCGCAGCCCTAGGCCAGCGCCGGCCTGCGGGGGGCACTCGGGGGTGTCTCGTTGGATGAATGGGCAAGAGAAGGCCCTTTCCCCAGACCCACTGAGCTCAAGGACCAGCCGCGATTCCCGCTCCTTCCACGCGATGGCACTGTCTTCTTGTGGCTGCTTCCAAGGCCTCCGCCGGCCCATCACTTCCGGTGGGGCCTGGGAGGGGCTGTGGCCAGTGCCCGCAGGCAAGACCCTTTGGAGGCGGGTGCACAGGTTTAGCGCGTGAGCACCGCGCTGAGCAACGCCTCCGACGCACGGAGGGAGTCGACGAGGCCGGCTGCGGGACTCCAGGCCTTCCTCCACGGCCTGCTCCGCCCCTCTCCATACCCCCGCCCCGCCCCGCCGTGCCCCTCTCCCACGCCGTCGTCCCCTGTGCCCCCCTCCCTATCCCCTCCTCTCTGCCCCCGCCTCCGCGCCGCCCCCCGTGCCGCCCCTCCCGGTGCCCTGCACTCCAACCCTTACCTCCGGAGCTCTGCCTGCTGTCGGAAGGACTTTTCGCCATTACTTAAAAGTGTAACTAGAGTTAAGGCATCCACAGGTGTAGAATAAGATCACAGAAATGCTGCTGCCTCCTCCCCGTCCCTAGACGTGACCCTGGCCCGCGGCATCCCGGCGGCGTAGCTCCTCCGTGATTCTGACCGGCTTTATGGGCCGGCCTTATCCGCGTGGAGATGCCTCTCCTGCCCGCTGCCGTGCCCTACGAGCGGTATTCGGGGCGCTGTTGGTGAACTGACTCGCTTTCGCTGGGCTTAGTTTTCTTCACTTTCAGTGTAGCTATCCCGTTTCCTTTCCTTTTCTTTCAGTTCTCTTTTCTCTCCCCTTTCTCTTTTCATCGTTATTTTTTGTTTAAATTTGACTTGACACACACATGGTTGACACACGTTACGTTAGTTTAAGGTGTCCCCCCCTTCTCTTTTAAACAAACGCTTTACCAAAGATTTTCCAAACTCCTGTCACGTGTGTTTCAAATACCTGTACATATCAGACTCTATGTCAAGTCCGATGGGTCTGAGACCCCACCGCCCCTGACCTGACGGAAGCCGGCTACCCGGCTTTACCCGAGGCTGAACTCTGGGTCTCCTGCCCAATCCCCCCTTCTCTGCGCTGTGCCCAGATTTTCTAGCACCCACCGTCACTGCTGAGGTACAAGGACACTCTGGTTCCTGATCCTTTTATATGTTCTTCCTGGTGTTTTTCCTTCCCATTTCTAGAAAATTACAGGATTTTCCCTTTGTCCTCGGTATTCTGGTATTTCACAATGATGTTCTTTGGTGTGGGATTTTTTTCCTTTTGTGGAACTTTCGGGCGTCATTTGAATTGAAACAGTGGAACATCCAGTCAGTGGATTTTTTTTTTTTTTATATGCTTTCCTTTTTTCTGATCTTTTGGTCACTCCTGTTATTTGTAGGTTGGACTCTCATATCTATTCTCTAAGTTGCTTATCTTCTTGATGTATCTCTGCCCTTTAATTCCACTTTCTGGGTGACTTCCTCAATTTGTCTTGTAATCCTCATATTTCCTGGGTCTTGTTTTCTTGAATATATTTCTTTTCTCATGGCATACTTTTTAAATGGACACTATCTTTCTTACTTTGCTCTGAGGATATTTTACTTTTTTTTTTTTTTAAGATTTACCAGTTCTGCTCAATCTTCATGTGAGGGGATTTCCTCAATTGTTTGGCTCTGGAATGAGCAGTTTAAAGAGGACTGAGCAGTTTAGAGAGGAGGCACTAAACGGCCAGTTGGGAGCTGAGTGCCAGGAGGGGCTGGGGCAGGTGTGCTCCCCTGTAGGGTGATTGGGCTGGGGTGTGCTATTTCCAGGAGGGAAGCCCAAATGTCGGTGTTTGGAGATACTGTCTTTAGCTCTATTAAGTGTTTCCAGAGACGAATCCTTTGGTCTGTTGCTGCAGATATCCTGGGAGCAGACAGGAGGAATGGGCAGGAATCCTTTGGCTGAGATGGCCCTTACTGACCAGCTGCAGATCTCTTACTTCACAGTCTGCTGCGCTGATCCCTCCCAGCCTGGAGACACTCAGCTTACCTAGAGAATGTGGTCCTCCAGGGTGGGGCACCAGTGGGGAAGAGGCTTGAGGAGTGTGTGAGGCAGGGGACGGAAGTGTGTTCCCCGCTGCACAGTGCCTGGGACGTGAGAGAAGGACTGGCGCTGGAGGGTGGGGAGTCGGTTGAAGCTTCTTCCACTCTTCTAGGCTGTTTACTGACCCACTGCCCTTTGCAGCCTCCTGAGATTTTCTTGAAACTTCCTCTCTGTTTTGTCTACTCTAGGTCTTGTTCTTTATGGACTTCCACCTTTGGATTCCTTTATTTTTATATTAGTGAGGAGTCAGGAAGGCTAGGAATAGATGCCATGTTTTTAGCCATTCTAATCCTGTTCACTTCTGAGATTTCTACCTGCTCAGTTTCAGACAGGCATCCTGTCTTCAAGGTTTCTCCTTTAGGTAAGGAGGTGTCTGGATGTGTAGGGTCTTATCCAGTGGCTTGCTAGGGAATGGTGACATCACAGGACAATGGGTCAGTGTCCGATGGGCCTGGGTTGCAGCACTACTCTGCTGCTCACCAGTTGTGTGACCTTGAGGCAAGTTATTTAACCTCCTAGAGCCTCAGCTATTGTTTATTTTTAATCACTGGTAATCAGTGGCTTATGTCTCCCAGGAGAGTGTCAGGGTGGCCAGCTTGGCGGGCTGGTTGGTCTCTGTCATGCATTCCCAGACCTGTGGGAGCTCAGGCCAAGGCCAGTGCATATGAGGCCTACTGTCCAAGCAGACAACAGGCAGGCAAGGAGCCTCAGAGCCAAGTTCTGCAGCTGGGGTAGGCTAAAAGGTCCATGACCATATAGGCCAAATGTAGCACATTTTTCTTGGGCATACTTTTCACTGATGCCATTTAAAATATAATTTTAAACTAAAAAATGGACACATTATGGAATGAAATAGAAAATTAGCCCTCATTTAAGAAATAAAAGGGAAGTCTTCATTTAGATCATTACTTTGCACTAAATGCTTGAGGTGCAAAACAAAGATCAGACTCTGGGCTCCTATGAAAGAATAATTACCAGAAATGTACACTCTGCTTGTAAAAATTACATTAATCAAGAACAGATGCCTAGTGAGTGATTGCCCTGTAAGCTCTGAGCTGAGTGGTGGAGTTTCTGAGAGGAACAAGATAAATCTCCTGACATCAGAGCAACTAAACTCTAATTGGAGGTGGGAAACAATGTCAAGATTAATTTATTTTGCTGGAAAATTGGGAAAGGTCTGGGTTAGTTCAGAAAGTCTCCCTGGCTTTTAAAACAATGCTTTGTTTCTCTTTCTCTTTTTCATTCACAGTGCTGGCCACCATCAACCTGCAGTCACAACATGAGCTGCAGTTATTAACCAACTTTCTCTTAAGTGTGCAGGTAAGTCTGGCCCAGGGGCAGCTTCCCTCTCTGCTTGGTGTGAGTGTCGAAAGTCCTAGAGTCAAGTGGAGCCTCTGTCAGGAAGTGTGAACTACTGTGAGGTACCTGCAGCTCTGCCCAGGGCTCCAGGATGGGGAGAGGACGACTCTGGGCTCGCTCAGCCTTTCACCTCCCAGCCATCCTTCTGCTGTTCACAGAGGCTCTGGACTAGAATTCTGTGGACTCCATTAGCCCCAGATATGCCCATCTTGGGATTGAGAGGAGTAATGCTTTCCTGACCTGTACTGTGTGTCTGACTTTAACCCGTAAGGTCCCTCTGGGCCTAGAAAGATTATTGTCGTCAGCAAGATGGGAAGCCTGGGCCATCCCTGGTCAGAGGAGGGAGGAGAGGAGTTTCCGAGTATAAGTTCACATCCTTCAGGTTGATGGGAATTTACAGTTAAATCCTATTCTGATTGATTCTTTTCTCTTGAGTTCACATGCCTCTCCTAAGGAGGCAGATGGGATCTGGCCACGGTAGTGGCAGCCCATTCACAGAGCTGGGGCCCCATCCCTCACCGTGTCCTGCTGAAGGGTGTGAATGCCCCAGACTGTCACCACCTATTAGGTGTAGGCATTGATTCCCCGGGCCTAGTGGGGAGCCGCTGGAACATTAGTATCCCCCGTGAGTACATGCATTCAGAGATGTGGGGGCTGTTCTCCATTCCACCTGTTCATTTCTGAGAGCAGAAGTAGGTCCAAAGGCACATCCATATGAAGTCACCAGGGGAGTGTGAAGCTGTGGAGGATGAGGGCCACCTGTGTGTATGATGTGGCTACTATCTGAGTTTAGAGGGACAGGCGGAATGCTCAGGGAAGGTGACCAGGAAGAAATGGGGCAGGATGGGACCTGACACCAGGCAGACTTTGTTAGGCCGAGCAGGGGAGAGACAGTGGGTCCCGGTGGGCCCAGGTCCAGCCCCTTTCTCCCTTCCTTCCTTCCAGTGTTGACTGAGTGCCTGCTCTGTGTGTGGAATGTGGCTAGGCCCTGTTACCCTGTGGTGACTAAGATGGCAGGTCTTTGCCTTATGGGTTTGTGACCAACCTGGGGAATAAACAAAAATAAACAATAGCCCAGCAACTAAAGAGGATTGTACCTGAGTACTGTCTAAGGCAGGTATAGGATATTGTGAGCTGTCTCTCTGCCCACTCGGTAGTGTGACCCCTCTGCTTCTCTTTCCTCTCCTGTGAAGTGGGGATAATGATAGTACCTGCTCAGGGGGTTGTTTGAAGATCAAATGAAGTAATATTTGGAAAGCACCCAGGAAAGCAAGGCTTCATGTTGGCTCCTTTATGGTCATCCTTAGATAGGGGCCCCACAGCTGTGCACCCAGGCGGGGTCATCCTGCTGACAGACTGGCACCGTTAATGGCCTTTCTGTCCGCAGTTCTGTTCAGTGATGTTTTCCTCAAGGAAGGGGACTTAGATCAGAGTCTGCTTTGAATGCTCAAACAGGACAGGCCCAGCTCTGCTCAACTTTGGGCTGTCCAACAGCACCCTGCTGGGCCCTCATGTGCATGTCCAGTGATGAAGATAATTAACGTGGGTGTTTCTTGAGCACTTCCCAAGTGCTAGGCACCGTGTGTGAAAGGCATTATGTGCATTATCTCATTTAATTCTCCCAGTAACCAGGTCAGCTGGCTACCGTGGTTACTGTTGTACAGTCAAGGAGACCGATTGGAGAACAAATAGAGCACCCAGTAAGTGGCGGGTGAGGGGGTACGGCACCGTCTGACTGAGGCAGAGCTCCAGCTTTTACCCACATCGTGCGGCGCAGTGACCTGGGCCACTGGTGGGCATCCCTGTACCTTGGCCCTGGCGCCCTTAAGTCAGGGAGCCCCCTCCTAGCCCTGGAGACTATTGACATGTGGCACATAGAATCTACTTCACCCTTAGTGACTTAAACATGGCACAGTGTATCCCCTTCTTGGGAGGTGGACAGGTGTAAAAAAAAAACAAAAACCAAGCCACAAGTCTTGCTAAAAAAATTATTGTGACTACTTTGGCTTTTCCTCTGGCGTGGTTGGTATCTTCTATTCAATAGATAATAAATCTGTCCCATCACTGTGGACTAGATTTGGTTGCTCTGTATGTGTTGCCCTCTAAATGTAAGGCCACCGCTAACAGAGAAAGTACTTCATGAATGAGGACGGCTCTCTGGTGTGGAACCTGAAACACCAGCGTGTTAGTCCTTCTATCTCCCCTCGATGCTCTGGTGCTTCTGCAAACACAGCACAGTAGAACGTGGTTCTGGGAATGGTTTCTGCATCCCTGGGGCAATCCCACACCAAAGTCAGCATTCTGAAGTAATATTAAAGACTTAATTGTTATCGAACGTCCTAGCCAAGGTATGAAGCCAGATACTGCGGCTGCAGGGCCTGCACTGGAATAGCTGTGCTAAATAACTCCCTGATTTTCTCGTCCAGTTTTGTAAACTAATGTTTAAACTAGACCTCAAAGAGGGGCCTACTCTACAGCCCTCTGACTCTTGCAGCTAAAGGGAAACAGCAACTGAGGGGTCTGCAACCATGGGGTGCCCATCAGAAATGGAATTATCCTGATAGAACATTCTCCTTCCCTGAGAGGGGATAGGCAAAGCTTGGCTTGACCTAGAAAGCAAACCCACATAGGAAAAGACTCCCAGAGCACATGCTGCCTTCTGATGCAGACTGACTTTGAACACATCCCTGTGTTTTCTTGCTAGCTCCGTATGCAACATTAAAGCCACGTTAAGGCATCAGGGTCTCCTGCATCAGCTTTGGTGGTTCATTCCACTTTCTACCTGCAGGGGGAGGCACATGTGGAGGATAAGCTGGTGCAGGTGCATTTGGTCCTCACCTGCGCTCTGCTTTTGATGGCCCTTACAGCAAGGAGTGTGTGGCCAGGGAGGAGTTGGGAGGGTAGAAGGGCTGGGATTTCCCTGAAAGAAGAACTCCTCTCTGCCTCTTTTGGCCAGCTAACTTCTCATTTTGTGGTGCCCAGAGGGTTCAGCCCAAGATGGTGATGGAGTACTGGACAGGGTGGTTTGACTCGTGGGGAGGCCCACACAACATCCTGGATTCTTCTGGTAAGTGCTTTGCAGTACCTACACCCAGCATGTGTATTGACCTATGAAGTAAAAATCAGTTCCAAATAATGTGCTAATTGATGTAAATGAGCTGTAGGGTGCAAGGCTCCTGGGATTATCTGCATGTCATAGTCAGCTCTTGATATTCCAGACTCATGTGTCTTGACATTTGAAGTGAATGGTAGGACTCTTAACACTGCTTTATTATGTTTTGATAATTATATAGGCAATGCACACCTATTGCAAACATCCAGCAAATACAGAAAATGTAGGAAGAAGAAATAAAAACACCAGAGCCCGGAGAAAACACATACAGTTGACTTTTGAACAGTGCAGCAGTTAGGGGTGCTGACCCCCCTGCACGCTTGAAGTCTGGGTATAACTTTTGACTCCCCCCAAACTTAACAATTAATAGTCTACTATTGACCAGAAACCTACTGATAACATGCAACTGGTTAACACATATTCTGTATATTGTCTGTGTCATATACTGTATTATTATGATAAAACCAGCTAGAGAAAAGACAATGTTATGAAGAAAACTGTAAGGAGGAGAAAATACTTTACAGCACTGCACTGTAAGAAATCATGTGTAAATGGAGCCGTGCAGCTCAAACCCATGTCATTCGAGGGTCAGCTGTATATTGTGCAGGCAGTTCTGTGTCTGTCTGCAGCCCTGCATGCACACAGAGATATTGATGCTCATAGTCATGGCTGCTCTTTGTTACCTGCCTGTGCCCTGATTGACACAAATGAACAGCCTTCTATACTATTAGAGATTCCATCACTGTTTTAAAGAGTGCAAAGAACCCTGTTGTATTGGTGATTAAACCACAATTTATTTAGCCACTCTCTTACTGATGAACAATTGGATGTTTCCAGTGGTTTTTGTTAATTGAACACCATTGCAGTGAACATTCTTGAACATCCAGTTTTGCAAATCTGGCATATTATGTTCCTAGGATAAGTTCCTAGCAATAGAATTGCTACATTAATTCAATTTTGATATATATGTACTAAACTGCTCTCTGGGAAGATTATAACAATTCTTCTTATTATTAAATGAGAATACCTACTTTCCATAGATTCATCAACACTGAGTATTAAAATAATTTTTAATATTTGTCAATCTGATTGCCAATATATATGTATGTGTGTATATGTATTAATACTTTATATTTCTCTTTTGATGTTATCTTTTCACATCTTTGGCTAATTCTTTAATAGAGGTGGGACTGGGGAGGTGGTCAGAAATTACATCTCCAATTAGGAGTCCAGTGACTCTTTGCATCTTACCAAGTGTGAGTAAGTGTTGAGAACAGTGGAGGTGGAAGGCTGCCATCGTTCAGATCATAGTCATTGGAGACTTGGCCGTGATGGAACCAACAGCTGGAAGACTGCAGCTCCGGGGCTGTGGTGCTGGCCCTTTTCTCTTCATACACCTCATCTTCTGTGATTGCAGTTCTAGTGGAAGCTGAAGGGCAGAGCTATGGAGTTGAATTTGATGGGATTGGGGGGGTGGTCAGGAAAGCTGAGAGGCCAACAAGGTTGTGACTTGTCCCAAACTCTGACTCGCTCTGCACATCCCCTTTCTCCCCTCCTCCTGCAGAAGTTCTAAAAACAGTGTCTGCCATCCTCGATGCTGGCTCCTCCATCAACCTCTACATGTTCCATGGAGGTACCAACTTTGGCTTCATAAATGGAGCCATGCATTTTCATGAATATAAATCTGATGTCACCAGCTACGGCAAGTATTCCCCAACACTGACCCTCCCTGGAACATCCCACATTAGCATGTCTGTGGCTTTTTATGCAGGGGCAGTGTTTGGCACCGTTAATGCATTTGGTTCTAGAGTGCCTGGGGAAGGGATGGTTTTGCCCAGATTATTACTTTTAAACTTTTAGAGCAGTAGGAGACTGAAGCCCACTCACATGCCTGTGAGTCTTTGGAAGTCTTTGGAGGAAGTGAGAGGTACAGCCAGGATGAGGGAAGGTCCTTTGATGAGGGCAGCCTCTCCTCCCTACTCAGGTCCTTGAGATGTGTGACTCCTGAACCCTTTAGGTTGAGAGTCCCCTGAAGGTAGGCAAGATGCAGGAAATTGAGGGTCATGCCATGGCCATGGCACTTTTGGTGGAACTTTATAGTATTTAGTATTTATTGTATTCTGATTGATGGCTCATACCAGAAGTGTTCTGCCTCCCAAATTGCTGGGATGAGGACCTTGTTGCCATACCCCAGCTTCTCCCTTCTCTTTTTGCTGCTGTGGACACTGTCCTGTGACACAGGTGACCAATGACAGCATCCTGGTGTCTTGCAGACTATGACGCTGTGCTGACAGAGGCTGGGGATTACACAGCCAAGTACTTCAAGCTCCGAGGTTTCTTTGGCTCTATCTCAGGTACCTGACAGACAGCCGACTCAAGCACCAACTTGGGCCCTTGCTTTTGCTCTGAGACCCCTGAAGAATGACTTCTTCACTACCCCATCTCAACCCCAGTTGACCTATGTACAAGAATGTCCCTAGACAAGGACAGGCAAGTTTGGGAGACTGTTTTCATCATGGTTTGTGTGTCATCAGCTTTGCCTTTCTATGGGCATTAAGACTCCTGAAGATATGAGAAAGTAAAGTCCCCTGCACCCCCCCGCCCCCATGTTGCCTTCCTAGCAGGGCCAGGCAGTCTAAGAATGTTTCCCTCTTGGCTCTAGGATAAAGGAGCACATTGGGCCGTGGACAGGAGCCAGGGGCTGGGGAGGCTGGAGGTGGCAGTGACTTTTTGGGTCCTCTTGGGTTGGCCCTGTTGTCTGTGTTGCAGGTGTCCCTCTTCCTCCCCAACCTGACCTCCTTCCCAAGACTGCATATGAGCCCTTGAGACCGAATTTATACCTGTCACTGTGGGACGCCCTGCAGTACATGGAGGAGGTGAGTGCCTTGGGGCAGGGAAGCTGGAGCAGTAGCTAGGTGGGCCAGTGGGGCTGTAGAGGGAGAAAAACCAACGCTTGATAGCTTTGAGGTCCATTCCCTGACTTTAGAGCTCAGAGGAAAGAGCATAAACTTGTGCTAGAGTATGAACTGGGAAGGAACAAAAAGAATTTGAGGAAAAACTGGTTAACACAGTAGGTAGTCTCTCTCTCCAGCCTTGGTGGACAGGGAGGAAGGTGAAGAGGCACGTGAATGGGATGTATCCCCCCTCTGAGAAGAGGGTGCACCCCTGGAGCTGACCTAGTGGGGTGCCGTGATGCAGAAATGATGGTCGATTGAAAGTCTACAGGTCTGGTACATCTCTGGGCTTCATTCCATTGTTATCACACATCTGCCCTCCCTGTGACCCTGGACAGCATAGGGCTAATAAGATGAGAAGTCAAAATCAGAATTTTGGAGCTTGAAGAGCCAATCAGCCGGATTGGCTCCCTATGTTTGTATAGTGAGAAGTCAAACTAGAAGAAAAGGTTAGAGGGCCTCTTCCCCCAAATCCCCAGTCCCAGGTGGGGATCTGTCTGCTACCTTGCACTCCCCCAGAAGGCTCAAGATGAGGTTGCTGCCTGTTTTCTCCTCTCCTAGCCTATATCTCCCCCTACTCTTCTCTATACAGCCAGTCAATTCTGAAAAACCACTCAATATGGAGAACCTGCCAATAAACAATGGAAATGGACAGTCCTTTGGGTACACTCTGTATGAGACCACCATTGCTTCATCGGGCATCCTCAGTGGTCTTGTGCGTGACCGGGGACAGGTAGGGGTGATTTCTCTTTTTTATAAAAATTCTTTATTTAAATTCAAATTAATTAACATATACTATATTATTAGTTTCAGAGGTAGAATTTAGTGATTCATTAGTTGCATATAACACCCAGTACTCACTACATCAAGTGCCCTCCTTTATGCCCATCACCCAATTATCCCTCCCCCACCCCCACCCCCCGCCTCCCCTCCAGCAGCCCTCAGTTTGTTCAGCATCTCTTTTGGTTTGTCTCCCTCTCTGTTTTCATCTTACTTTATTTTTCTTTCCCTTCCCTTCCCTTCCCTTATGTTCATGTTTTGTTTCTTAAATTCCACATATGAGTGAAATCATATGGTATTTGTCTTACTCTAACTTGTTTTGCTTAGCATAATACACTCCAGCTCCATCCATGTCATTGCAAATGGCAAGTTGACGGCTGAGTAATATTCCATTGTACATATATACCACATCTTTATCCACTCATCTGCTGATGGACATCTGGGCTCTTTTCATAGGCTATTGTGGACATTGCTGCTATAAACATTGGGGTGCATGTGCCCCTTCAGATCACTACATTTGTATCTTTGGAAAATACCTAGTAGTGCAATTGCTGAGTCATAGGGTAGCTCTATTTTTAACTTTTTGAAGACCCTCCATACTGTTTTCCAGAGTGGCTGCACCAGTTTGCATTCCCACCAACAGTGTAGGAGGGTTCCCCTTTCTCTGTATCCCCGCCAACATCTGTTGTTTCCTGAGTTGTTAATTTTAGCCATTCTGACCAGTGTGAGGTGGTGTCTCGTTGTGGTTTTGATCTGTATTTCCCTGATGTTGAGCATTTTTTCATGAGTCTGTTGGCCACTTGTATGTCTTCTTTGGAGAAATGTCTGTTCATGTCTTCTGCCCATTTCTTGACCAGATTTTTTTGTTTTTTGGGTGTTGAATTTGATAAATTCTTTATAGATTTTGGATACTAGCCCTTTATCTGATAAGACATTTGCAAATATCTTCTCCCATTTCATAGTTGCCTTTTAGTTTTGTTGACTGTTTGCTGTCCAAGAGCTTTTTATTATGATGAAGTCCCAATAGTTCATTTTTGGTTTTGTTTCTTTTGCTTTTGGGGATGTGTCTAGCAAGAAGTTGCTGTGGCCAAGGTCAGGAGGTTGCTGCCTGCATTCATCTCTAGGGTTTTGATGGATTCCTGTCTTACATTAAGTCTTTTATCCATTTTGAGTTTATTTTTGTGTATGGTGTAAGAAAGTGGTCCTGTTTCATTCTTCTGCATGTGGTTGTCGAATTTTCCCAACCCCATTTATTGAAGAGACTGTCTTTTTTTTCCATTGAATATTCTTTCCTGCTTTGTCAAAGATTAGTTGGCCTTAGAGTTCAGAGTCCATTTCTGGGTTCTCTATTCTGTTCCGTTGATCTGTGTGTCTGTTTTTGTGCCAGTACCATACTGTCTTGATGATGACAGCTTTGTAATACAGCTTGAAGTCTGGAATTGTGATGTCACCAGCTTTGGTTTTCTTCTTCAACATTACTTTGGTTATTTGGGGTCTTTTCTGGTTCCATACAAATTTTAGGATTATTTGTTCCAGCTCTGTGAAAAATGTTGATGGTGTTTTGATAGGAATTATATTGCTTTGGGTAGCATATACATTTTAACAATATTTGTTCTTCCAAGCCATGAGCATGGAATGTTTTTCCATTTTTTTTGTGTCTTCCTCAATTTCTTTCATAAGTGTTCTATAGTTTTCAGAGTATAGATCCTGCATCTCTTTGGTTAGGTTTATTCCTAGATATCTTATTGTTTTTGGTGTAATTGTAAATGGGATCAATTCTTTGATTTCTCTTTCTTGTGCTTCATTGTTAGTATATAGAAATGCAACTGACTTCTGTGCATTTATTTTATATCCTGTCACTTTGCCGAATTCCTGTATCAGTTCTAGCAATTTTGGGGTGGAGTCTTTTGCGTTCTTTACATAGAATATCATGTCATCTGTGAAGAGTGAAAGTTTGACTTCTTTGCCGATTGGATGCCTTTTCTTTCTTTTTGTTGTCTGATTGCTGAGGCTAGGACTTCCAGTACTATGTTGAATAATAGTGGTGATAGTGGACATCCCTGTCATGTTCCTAACCTTAGGAGAAAAGCTCTCAGTTTTTCCCCATTGAGGATGATATTCACTGTGGGTTTTTCGTATATGGCTTTTTGATATTCGGTATGTTCCCTCTATCCCTACACTGTGGAGCATTTTAATCAAGAAAGGATGCTTTATTTTGTCAAATGCTTTTTCTGCATCAGTTGAGAGGATCATATGATTGTTGTCCTTTCTTTTATTAATGCTGTGTATCACATTGATTGATTTGTGGATGTTGAACCAACCTTGCAGCCCAGGAATAAATCCCACTTGGTCGTGGTGAATAATCCTTTGAATATACTGTTGGATCCTATTAGCTAGTATCTTGGTGAAAATTTTTTTATCCATGTTCATCAGGGATATTGGTCTGTAATTTCCTTTTTTTTGTGGGATCTTTGTCTGGTTTTGGAAACAAGGTAATGCTGGCCTCAGAGAATTGAGTCTGGAAATTTTCATTCCATTTCTATTTTTGGAACAGTTTCAGAAGAATAGGTATTCATTCTTCTTTAAATGTTTGGTAGAATTCCACTGGGAGGCCATCCGGCCCTGGACTCTTGTTTGTTGGGAGATTTTTGATTACTGATTCAATATCTTTGCTGGTTATGGGTCTGTTCAGGTTTTCTATTTCTTCCCGTTTCAGTTTTGGTAGTTTATATGTTTCTAGGAATGCATCCATTTCTTCCAGATTCCTTAATTTGTTGGCATATAATGGCTCATAATATGTCTTAGAATTGTGTGTATTTCTTCAGTGTTGGTTGTGATCTTTTCTCTTTCATTCATGATTTTATTTATTTGGGTCCTTTCTCTTTTATTTTTGATAAATCTGGCTAGGGGTTTATTGATCTTACTGATTCTTTCAACAAACCAGCTCCTATTTTCCTTGATCTGTTCTACTATGTTTTTGATTTCTATACCATTGATTTGTGCTCTAATCTTGGGGCATCTTATTTCCTGTGACCTTGTGGTCATCAGGCCCTACCATATGCATCTGGCTCTCTCTCCTCAGTGCTCACATATCTGCCTGTTACCAGTGTGTAGAAATGGCCCATCACCATCAGCTCTGCTGTCCTTTTCAGCTACAGTCATGGGCATTCATTTTTCCTCTATGCCTGGCTAACCCCCATTTTCACTGCACACACATAATGTTATCCCTTTCTTTGCTTATGAGAGATCCCTCTTATGCCTCCCTCCTGTCGACCCATGGATGCTTTCTGTCTGTTCATTTGGCAGGTATTTGTGAACACAGTGTCTGTAGGATTCTTGGACTATGAAAGGAAGAAGATTGTTATTCCCTTGATCCAGGTTTGTTATCCTGGGGAGCTGGGTGATGGCTAGCACCAAGCTGCTTCCTGAGCAGGTTTGGTGGGAGTCAAAGAGGAAGACCTGGAAGACAGGAAGCTCCTTAACCACAGAGCTGCTGATGGGAAGAGGGGCAAAACATTGCTATCTGATCAGTGGGTACTCTTTCACCCCTATTCTCAGAGTTCAGGGAAGAACTGGGGTTCCACAAAGAAACTCTGAGGTGCAGCTGTGATCTTATGGCTGGGGAATCAGGTGGTCATCATCGACCACTATGTTCCTGGCAGGGTTACACCAGGCTGAGGATCTTGGTGGAGAATCGCGGGCGAGTCAACTACGGGGATAACATTGATGACCAGCGCAAAGGTGGGTCATAGCATGTGCTGAGAGAAGAGCTTCTAGTGCTCAGCAATGCCTGGCTATTTTTTCTTCAAATCAGCGCACCAGCTGGTCATGGAGGCTGACTATAGTGAGGTGGAGTCATGGTGGCCCATTGGAGGGAGTTGGGTTGTGGGAACCCATTGAAGGGAGGTGGGTCATGGAGGCCCACTGGGAGGTGGTTTGTGGAGGCCCATTGGAGGGAGGTGGGTAATGGAAACCCATTGGAGGGAGGTAGGTAATGGAGGCCCACTGGAGAGTGATGGATTGCAGAGGCCCATTGGAGGGAGCTAATTCATGGAAGCCTATTGAAGAGAGGTGGAAGTGGGCCTTCCTGAAAGGCCCATGTGGGTTCTGACCTCTTTCTTATGCATGTTGTCCACATGGCCATGGTGAACACATAGGGAACACTGAGCCAGCCTCTCCAGATCTCCCTGGGTTGTAGTCTGCTTTAGTAGGGGACTATCTGCTGGGGCTGGGCTGGGGTGGTGAGGCTTAAGGAAGGGGATTCCCAGGAAGCCAAAAAGGGCATACATAGGACCCCTGCCTTCTTGGGTCTCCACACTGAAGTTTTCTTTTCTTTTCTTTTTTTCAGAGTTTTTATTTATTTATTTTAGAGGGGGAGAGAGAAAGAGAGCATGTACACATGTGAGTAGGGGGAGGGGCAGAAAGGGAGAGAATCATGAGCAGACTATGCGCTGAGCATGGAGCCTGACACAGGGCTTGATCTCACAACCCTGAGATTATGACATGAGCCGAAACCAAGAGTTAGACACATAACTGACTGAGCCACCCCGGTGTCCCAGAATTTCTTTTCTTGATCCACTGTGGAAACCCACTGATGATCTCAGTTGTGGTGGGGAGGAAGAGGTAGTACCTGCAGTAAACAAAATGCTCTTGATGGAATGCTCCCCTAGGAATATCCCACCAACTCATTTTATTTTTCCTGGCCTTCTAAAACTTCTCTGCTTAAATTTGCCTCTTCCTTTTCATCTATCAAAATGTCGGTGGTTTCATGTAAGTTATAACATAAGAATTCAGACAAATAAATCCTACTATGGTAAGGGATACTGGTGACCTCCCAACTCTCTCATGGGTGTTTGCCTTTGTAATGAGGAAATTTGTGCATCCCTTCCTTTCCTGCCTGGGCAACGCTGTAGCCCAGCCATTGGGGGTTTCTTGGGTCTTGGGGTTTGGCCCTCTCCAGATGGGCCTCATGGTAGCTTCTAGTACTGTCCAGGCTTATCTTCCTTTTCTCCTAAAGAATCCCCCAGTGTTCCTCTCTGGATATTGGCTTCTTCCCCTAGGAGCTCCATCTCCAGGCCCATCTTCACTTCCTTTGCTCTCTTGTGGGCAGGAAGGGATTGCCAGGCTCACCCCATTCTCAGTCTTTGCCTCCCCAGGTTCCTGAGTAAGATGTGCCCTGGACTCTCACTGTGGAGTACTTATCCCCTAGAACAGTTCAGTGTTTATAAGTCAAAGAGCTCCCCCCGCCCCACAGCTGTACCTGTAATTTAAGAGTCTGTAGGCTCTATGAAACCTGTTTGCACTTCCCAGCCTATTCAGATTCCCTCTCTAGCAATTCAGCAGCTCCATGATTGTGAGGACCATGGGAGCTGCTCCAGGACTAACATTGCTGGCCCTTCCCCAAGGCACTAGCTAATCACTATGCAAGTGCGTGTGGGTCCTCAGACTTGGATACCCAAGTCATATTGCCATCTGTTCACAATTTAAATACTTAATATATCTTTATTCCTAGGTCATGTAGAAGATTTCTGGCTGAATTATTAGGTCTGTTCAGTCTGGGACCCTACTGAATCTGATCTTGAAGCTAAGTTAGAACTGCTGTGACCTCTTGATTATCTGCCCTTTGGAACTCATTTTAGGCCCGAAAATGTAGCTTCCCCTTCAGAGAAAGGCCAGAGATTGTTCTCACCCAATGCAAATCCTAGGGAGGTCCTGGCAAACACTGCTGTTACTAATTCTTTTCTCCTTTGGGATTTCTAGAGAAGGTTTTATGTCATATGAAGAGCTCTGTAGGGAGTATATACTTCTGGAGGAATCCTCACTGAAACTTTTCAGAAATTCTCCATGTATGTGCAGGGCCTTAGCTGGGTCAGCTCTGCCCCTGCCTCTGATCTCATTCATGTTTCCTTGACTCCTTCCCACAGGTTTAATTGGAAATATCTATCTGAATGATTCTCCCCTGAAAAAATTCAGAATCTACAGCCTGGATATGAAAAAGAGCTTCTTTCAGAGGTGAGTCCCCACCACATGAAGTGTTTGAACCCATGGATAAGGTGCAGTAAGAGGCAGGAAGGCCCAGAGAACTGCTCTGCCCTAGCCCCTCCCACTCTAGTGTAAACAGACCCAGAACCCAGAGAAACTTGCCCAAGGTAGGGGCAGTACCAGCACTAGAGACTAGGGAATTTCCATGATACCCTGGTTAACAGGTGGGGGTGGGTGAGGGTATTTGGAATGCCTTTGTAATTAGATTCAGGACAGGTCCAAATCTGAGAAAGTGCCCTCCTTTCTTTCTTGTCTTCCATTCTGTTCGTAGGTTCAGCGTCGACAAATGGAGCCCTATCCCTGAAGTACCTACGTTCCCTGCTTTCTTTTTGGGTGCCTTGTCTATTTCCCTTTCCCCTTTTGACACCTTCATGAAGCTGGAGGTTTGTAGTCCCCTCCTTGCCTGGGCTCTCCGGTCTTCCCTCAGAGAGCTCTGAGCCCAAGCCCTGTACCTGTCCTTGCTGGAGCCCTCTATACCACTTGCACCCAGAGATTCTCTGTTTTGCCCTCTCTGAAGGGCACCTGGGGCCTCCCTGGGGTGGGGGAGTGGATTCAGATCAGAAGAACCACCTGGTGGTAATTCTCAGGGTCCAGGTCTGCTCTTGGGTACCTTGCTGGGGAGCTCAGAGCTAGTGGATTCAGGAGATAGAACACCCTTGTGTTAACCTCATGGCTGTTGAAATACTCATTCACACTGGTATCTTGGAAGCTGAGAGAAGCACTCATGGCATGTGTCTGTCTTTGTCTTCCCATGTGACTTTATATTCGGTGGCTGTCATGGTCAACTAATCCTTTTCCCACTCTGCTTAAAGGGCTGGGAGAAGGGGGTTGTATTCATCAATGGCCAAAACCTTGGACGCTACTGGAACATTGGACCCCAGGAGACCCTCTATCTCCCAGGTGCCTGGTTGGACCAAGGCATCAACCAGGTGGGAGCACTTGCAGCTTCTTCCCTCGACTCAGCCCTCCCTGGTATCACAATGTTTTCCTGGGGGCGGGGTTCAGGTAACAGTCTATTTAGGCTCATTACGGTAGGAGATGCGGCAGAAGGTTTAGCCAGCCCCTTCTGCATTCCTCCTTGGTGATGAGGAGTTGTGGGTCCCTGTTCCTTCCAGTGTGGCTCTCAATCCCTTCCCCTAAGGCACCCTCATCTGGCTCCAAGACAAACCTTTGCTGCTGTCATACACCAGCCCTTCTCTCCCCCAGGTTATTGTTTTCGAGGAGAAGATGGCAGGCCCTGTGATACAGTTCACTGAAACACCCCACCTAGGCAGGAGCCAGTACCTTGATTGAGCAGCACCGCCCCGCACCCCCTGGTGGCGGGAAGCAGGAGAGCACCACTGTCCCCCTCAGCTGACCGGAGCCTGGTTCTCTGCTCCCTCACACCCTCCCCACGCAGGAGAATTTCCTTAAGTAGCATCCTCAGGCAGCCATGTGGCTACAGCAAGGCCCACTCGTTCAGTTCAAGACACTAAACTTGGAAGAACTGAAGAAGAAAAGTGGGATAGGAGGGTGGGACCCCCTCCTTACCTAAGTGGCTTTAAAAAAAAAAAAAATTATTGTTATGTTAATCACCATACATCATTAGTTTTTGATGTTCTAAGTGGCTTCTTGACTGGGCTTTGTTGCTGGCACCTGTCCTACTTCCCTTCTCTTCTGGGAGAGGACAGAGGGATGCCTCTCTAGGGTAGGAATGTCTAATCAGATGTCCACGTGATGATGCCTGGGGCCCTCAGTTGGGCATAACTTCTAGACATAGGTTTGCTCCTATGATGTTCTCGCCTGTGCTCAACCACGCCCCTCCTGGCCCCTTTTCATCTGAAATAGAAGGTTTGTTACCATTTGTAGAGGATAGGGAAGCAGGTGGGTGTCTCACCTGAATCATCTTTGTTCTTCTCAACCCTCTCCAAGCCTTCTCTGGGATTCTGGAAGAAACTCTGAGAGACACACACATTTTCTCCTTCTCATTTTCCACTCTAATTGCATCTGACAGGATGACAACCCAAGCTTAGGAGAAACAGAAATACTCAGCTACTTACTTTCCTGAATTAGAGAGTATTCCCAGTTTAACTCAATGAGAAGAAGCATCAGCTGAGGAGGGAATGCAGACCCTTGTAAGAACCACACCCTGGTCTGAAGGCCCAGCTCTGGGGGCATGGGCAGGTAGTCTCCCCGGAATGTTGGTGTAGCCACGGGGCCCACAGGCCTAGTCCAGATCTTGCCTCCAGCTCAGTCTCTCTCCCTCAACTCCCTGTAACTAAGCAGCAGGGAGGAGAAGCAGCCTTCCTTTGCAGTTGTCTGTCCAAATTTGAGGCGCTTGTTCTGGGGATTGAATCCACTGGGTTAGCTCTGGTTCCCTGTCCTGAATTGCAATAAAGCAACAGAGTTGAATCAAACCCTTTTTGGTGATACTTTCCTGGTCCCGTCTGTGCCCCTGTTTATCACAGGCAAAGGCATCGTGGGGTCAGGTACCCATTTAGCCCATCCGGCACTCAGAGTCTAGACAGACTTGACCCAGTTAGTGGATGATCCAGCCCGTCTCCTTACCACCTCCCTCCCGACCTTCATTCTGCCTGAAATGTCATCGTGAATCGGCAGTGCCCTTGGGGAGGAGAAGTCCTATACAGATCCATTCTGGTGCTGGTAGGCAGGTGGTAAGAATCTGCTGGACAGCCAGGAGCTCTCCATGTGAGGTAGCGGGTGAGTTTTCCTCAATGTAACATCTGGATTGCACTGCCACAGACTCTCTTCAGTAGTAATCGAAGTTAGATAGCCAACACCTCCTCGGAACACTGCCTGTGCTAGGAGCAGACCTTTGGGGAATAGCAGGCCTTGGAGGCTCCCAGCAGCCCCATGGCTCCCATCTTGGGCCTGCCTAAGGAAGGGGGCGTTTGTAGTGTGTGGCCACTGGGCCCAAGAGCTGAGCCTGGGTCAAGGACAGACAGCTGGGCCCAAGGGTCCACTAGGGGCAGAGAAATGGAGCTTAGGAAAGTGAATTTCATGGATGGGGGCTGGGGAGCCAGATACAGGAAGTCCCCAGTCTTGCTCAAACTCCTCTGCTGTTCCTGAATTGCCTTGGGACAGAAAGCACACAGCTGACAGCCGGATGAGACCAGGGCTCGGGCATGGCCGGCACTGGGGAGTGTGTCATCACACCTTACTTTACACCTGAGCATGATTTTACAAAGGTGTACGTAAAAGCTGGCTTCTGTTGGAAAATGTGATAGGGAACTGGTGTTTAAATGAATCTTATGGTGATCCTTTTGCAAAGTGAAGAATCCCCTTGAATTGCTTTCATCCACATCTGTGCAGGGCTGCATTGGTCCTCTTGCACCAACTCACTGTTCTTGACCTCCTTATCTGCCAGCTGACCCTGCAGCTTCCGTCAAAGCCCCTTGGCAGAGCTCGTCTTCCAGAGTTTATTCATGGTTTGTCCAGACCTTCCTACTGGATGGCCTCATCACAGAGTCTTTAGAAGACTCCTCACAACCCTTACCTCTAAACGCTGAAAGTCTCCAGGCCTGCTCCTTGGGCCTTTTCTTCCCTCTGTCCACACTCACTGTGGGGGGGGGGGGCTCACTGACTGGGGGGTTTGTAAATAGCCTCAACATTCATGCTCTCTGATGTTTTTCTCCATCCAAGCTCCAGGCCCACTCACAGTCCACTCACCTTCTCTCCTGCGTGTGACACCAAACTCCGATGACTCCCCCGTGATCCCTCCTGCACTCCGCCCTGTAGCACAAAATGGCAGTTCTATTCTGTGTCTCAGATTCGTTTTGGCTCCTCTTTTTCATATTGCATAGCCACTCCATCAGGTGATTCTCCTGGCTGTACCTCGGACACGTCCAGAACCTGACCACTTCTCTCTGCCCCAAGGTTTGCTCTTCTGACTCACTGTCCTCTGCCTGGATCATGGCAGGAGCGGCCTCCCCTAGCCTACCCTGCCCTCTGTTTATCGTCAGCACAGGAAGGGGAGTGATTTCTTTACAGGCCAGTTAGATCGTGTTGGTCCTTTGCTCCAAACCCTCCCATGGTTCCAATTCCCTTTTTCCTCGGGGGAGAAGCCGAAAGCTTTGCCCTGCTTCCCAGGGCCAACGTATTCCGCACCCTCCACCAACTGCGTCCATCCCCCCTCCCATCCTACCCCCTCCCATCTTGCCAGTCACTTGCAGGCACACTGGCCTTTTTGCTGATCTTTAAACATGCTAAGTACTCTCTGCATGGGAGCGAGTTCTTTTCTGGAAAGCTCTGACCAAAGTAACTGCTGCATTACTCTGTCCCCTTATCAGGGAGGCTCTTCTTACGGCCCTGGGGCAGGGATCAGCTCCTCCTCAGCTCCACTCTGACACCCACATCCAGCTTCATACTTCTCCTTAGACCAGATCGCATCTGAAATACTGTAGATTTGCCTAGTGTCCGTGTGTCTCGTTTCCCAAGGAGGGAAGCTCCATGAAGCCAGTGCTCTGGTTTTTTGCTGCTCTGTCCTCGCTCCTAGAATCATGCCTGCCAAATAACTACTTGTTGGATGGTTAAAACAGTATATGAGAATAAGGCATGGCTACGGAGGGTTAGGGCTGTTAAAAACCATGTCTGACTTTTAATTTTGGAAACAAATTAAATACAGTTAAATTAAAACCAACCAGATGGTGCAGCTCCTTCGGCTCTGTTCTTGGGGCTCTGAGCCCCCAGCCTCACTCCTTTGCGGTGGGGGGCAGGAACAGACTGGGTCTGGGAAACAGCTTGTAGTCATGGACCCAATTCTGATTTGGAAAAAACTCTTTCCCAACAAAGATGAAAGCTGCAGTCCACCAGGGTTATAATTATAAATAAATACACATGCAGCTAAGAGAGGCTATTAGGTGAAAACAACGGAAATAGCATCCGCCAAAAAAACAAAAACAAAAACAGAGAGAGGGAGGATATCCCATTTTGTTGTTCATTATCGATTTCCTGAAAAATGAGCCCTGGGTTTTTGGCTAAGAAGGTGGCCTAAGACCAGCCAGGCTGACCTGAGCATTCAGGGCTGGTTTTGGTGAGTGAGGCAGTGCCGTGCCTGGGCATAAATTCACTCGTTTGGGGGGTGCCCTGTGCACACCTCCTCCCTCCCCTCCCACGCCACCCCACTTGGTTCTGAGGGGTTGATTCCAGAGCCACCATTGAAAGTGTAAGAGGCTGGGGAACGTCCTGCAAGGTGGCTTAGGGTTCTCAGGGATGCGATCCCATCAGGTGGTTTCACGAATGCCGTGGGAAGTTAAATCCATTTCAAAATTGGCAGCCAATGCTATTTTTTGAATGTTAGGTTGCTGGACTGAATCCTACCCACCCACCCAGGAATGGGTTCTGAGCGGTCCTCAGACCGGTCCTGTGAGTTTAAACGGAGTGGGGGCTGTTAGCGTTAAAAAATAAACACCTCTTCAGTAGGCTCAGGCCTTTCCTTTTCCTCCACTTGGGAGGGAAATTGTGCTTCCAACTTTCAGGAGCATGAGTGAGAGAATCAGAAGAGGGCTGTCTCTGTCAGTGGCCTGTCCTGGTGCGGGAAGCAGTACATGCACACTGTTCTTTCTCTGGGGGGGCGGAGGGGGAGAGGGGACAAGCAGCAGCCTTGTTCCTCGTGCTCCCAACTCAGGGACAACCGAGGTTTTCATTCCCATTTTATGTTTAAAATAGAATGATTTCCAAAGTAGTGTGTGCTCAAGTCTCCTTTCCCCTCAGGGTCCAAATGATCTCTGCCCCTTTTCCACAAATCCCTCTGTTAACCCAAAGCCCCCATCCCCCGCAACCAGGGGCAGAAAGGAGTATGGAACTGCCCCTGCCTCCCTCCTCTTTCCACCTTGCCCCCCCGGGCTCACTTCAGCCCCTGAGGTCTGTGGTTCTCGAGCTCTGGAAAGAGGGCTCCTGGCCGCCCCAGTCCCAGCCCAGGCAAAGGGCCCTGGGGCCCAGTGGGCAGGGGGGAGGCAGTGTGTAGACTGGGGCCTGCATGGTCTTAGTCCAGGTCAGTCCATGACCTGTGCTGGCTCGAGGGCCCACCTCCTTCTCTGTGCTGGAAGGAGCAGGTTTGAGGGATGTGTGGCCAGAGTAAGGGGCTCTACTCCTACCACAGCCTGGGGTATGGGGGAGCCTGATGGCAGGCCCAGGCTCCCCTCATGCAGGGTGGTCGCCTGTTGGGATCAAAGACAGCCTTATGCTCTGGAAATAGGAACCAGAGGAAAGCCAGAGAGGTATGTCTACTTGAGAACAGCTCTCTGAGGAGGGGAGGGGATGTTCCTGATGCCTGGGCAGGGGGCTGCTCTCTGGTCTTCAGAATTCCCTGGCCGGATGGCCTGTGCGGTCATGCTGGGCCCCAGGAGCAGGGAGCCAGGGAAGGCCACACTGCACTGGACATCCGGGGTCTTTTCACCTCTCTCCCAGCCTGGCATCACTCCAGGGCTTCGGTGCCCACTGCGTCTGCTCCCGCAAGCCCTGTCAGCGTGGGAAGCTCTGGGGAGGCATGCTGGGGCACCGGCTTGCTGGCTGGCATGGCTCGACTAGCAGCTGGGCCCCTGGTCGTGCTGGATGGAAGAGAACAACAGGTCTGGGATTTCTGTGCTTTAGGTTCTCCGTCCTTTGTCCTGGCATCAAGCTGGGCTCTCTCTGAAGCCCTCAGAATAGAAAGGAGGGTGATGGTGATTCCTTAGGAGTTTGCCTCGGAGGGACCATCAGCCATGGGAAGAGGATGGAAGGCCAGGAACAGGGTCTGAGAAGGAGGCTCCTGTGAAGGGGAGAGGAGGAATATGGGTGAGGCATGAAGAGGGGAGGCAGGTGAGGGGCAGCCAGTCTGGCCAAACTGCCCAATCCTGAGCCCCCATCAGAGTTCACCCAGGAGCTCCGCAGAGCCCAACTCCTAGGGTCCTCTGTGGATCCCTTATTGCGAGGCGGCTGGGTTCTTCCAGTGACCAGGTGAGGAGGCAGGGAACGGGGCTCTGTACTGGTGCATTTTCAGCAGCACTGGTCAAGCTGATTTTCTGGTTCAGGGCACAAAGCAGGCCGACGGACACCCTGTGGTCTCCTGTGGGCAGGGCAGTGGCAAACATGATAGGAACGCTGAAGCTTAACTCTGGCGCCGGAGGACAGATATGTATTCCACTGTCTGAGCTCCCACCTCTGTGAGGACATCATAGAAAAGCCCATAGACAATTCCTGACTTGGAAAACCAGCTGGCACAATTCACTTTGTTTAGCTTTTCTGAACACCATTTCTTTATCTCTAAAATGTAGATAGGTCCTGTGGCCTACTTCAATAGAAAGTTTTATTTATTTAGTTATTTAGTTATTTATTTTTTATTATGTTATGTTAATCACCATACAGTACGTCATTAGTTTTTGATGTAGTGATCCATGATTCATTGTTTGCGTATGAATCATGGAACACTACAAAAGTTTTTATTAAAGACTCAATTAAAAATAGCAACACTTATATAAGACTCCTTGTGTACCAAAGATTGTTCCTGGTGCCCCCAACAGCCCGTTTTACAGACCAAGAAACTGAGACCTAGAGGAAGAAAGTAAAGTCAAGGGTGAAAAGTGGTAGGCCTGGAGGCTGAACTAGGCTCTGGGGTCCGTGCTTTCACCCCTGCACTACACGGTTACAACTAAGAGACACATGGACGTGCTTGATGAGGTAGAAGCAGTGAGTGAGGGGTCCCTGTCACAGCAGCATGGCAGAAGACCACAGGGGAAGACAGAGCCTAGGAGAAAGCATGCACATGGCAATGCCTTGCAACAGGACCAGTGTCATGGCCAAGATAATAGCAGTAATGACAGGAGGTTGTCATGAGGCCATGTCTAGAAGGTGAGGCCTTCAAAGTTGCTGGTGGCAGAAGGACCCAGCTATGTGGGGCAAGTTGGCTCCCGTTAACTTCCAGGTGGCACAATGGGATGGGGACTTCAGCTATGCCCTTTCCGCTCTTGCCCCCCTTTGCCCTGACCTCCCACAATTAAAACCCAAGAGGAAAAGCCTCAGCAGACTTATTCTGCATCCCAACTTGATGTGCCCTTGCCTTGTGTGTGGTTTACCCTCATCCCTGCCATACCTGTATCCTGGAGCTCAGATCTCCACAGTGGGGTCAGTGAAGCCTTTCTTCCCCTCATTCACCAGCACCGGCTTCTCCGTCCGGGTGTGCCAGACCAGGATCTGTGTGTCCAGAGACATGAAACAACATGGGGCAGGCCCCCCTGACCTCAGCCTGCCACCTCCCTGTTCACTCCCATGCTCCACAAGTACTTTTCCTGCCCCTCCTGTTCTGTCCTTGTTCCAACAAGATTTTCTCCATTGTTCTTTATTTTTACCTACCCCCCCTCATTCTTGCTGTTTATACATAAATGATGCATTCAAAATATCTGTTGGAAACAAAAAGTGCGTGGCTACAGAAGATAGCCAAGTCAGTTCCAAGATCTCCTCTTGCTTTTCGTCTTCCCCTGTTTCTTCATAGGTCTCTCTAGAGAGGGAGGAATTTTCAGGAGGCTTTGGCTCAGCCAAGTGATAATTCAGACCCTAGCTGGAGAAATCCAAACTAGAAGCAGTGTGTGTGTGTCTGCGTGCATGCATGCATGTGTGTGCCCGGGTGTGTGTGCATGCACCCAGGCAAGCATGTGTTTGTACATACGTGAACACTTGTCTGGCAGGGCGGTCGTGGAGCCTAGCTCTTTTGAGGTTTGGGAGGGAAGGCAACCCTTGGCCCTGCTCACTGACCACCACCCTCTGTATTTCCCTGCTTGACTTTAGTGTGACGGCCTCTGACAGGATAAACTACCTTCCTGAGGAAGGCATGGCTCTAGGCTGGTCCTTTGCAGGGCTGTTTTGAGGTCTTTATTTCCTTCCCTCTGATTTGTAGGAGGGTTTGGATGGGCTGGAAAAAGGTTGCATTATAGTCAGTTCTGGGAGGGCTTACCTTGGTGCAGTTCGCTGCCTTGGGCTCCAGGTCATTGAGGGTAACAAGTTCTCGGAGGAGGCTGCTTTCCTGGTAGCCTCCTTTCACGCCACGCAGCTTGAAGTAGGCCTGGCTACGCTGTAGAATGAGCCTCAGGTTGACGGCAAATCCAGCCATGTCTATTGCAAATGGTCGGTGTGGGTCGAACACTGTCTTCCAGCCGACCACCTTCCCTGCCCCGTTGACCCGTGGGGCTTCGTACCGAAGGCCACCAACGAAGGCAACGGGCCACACAGACACCCTCCTGGTGCTGCGCATCTACAAGAGGGGATCCAGAGTCAGGACACGTGGGACTGCTGATGGGGAATGGAGCCTGGCCCCAGAGAAGGGGAAATCGATGAGCTCTATGCAGACAGGCCATCTGAAGCCGTACCAGGGGATCCAGCCCAGCCCTGTCTCCAGATGCATTCTCCAGGGTGGGCATCTACAGGGTAACCTGCCTCACTGTGGACAAGGCCTGACCTCTCACCCAGCTGACATGCTGCTTCTCCACAAGACTTGGCAGCCCAGCTTTCTCTCCTGCAAAACCTCCATCTTCCTAATTTAGAGTCTAAAATGACTCCTTCCCCTGCCCCAGACTCCCATGACTCACAAACCCCAAGAACGGAGAAAGCGTGTTCTACATAGAATCTAGACCCCCTCGAGGCCTTCGCTGAGACAATACCTCTTAAGGCAAAGACTTTGGTCTAAGAGCTCCACCACCCACTTTCTTCCCTTTAACCAGGGATGACTGCTGAAACTTGCAGCGAGTTCTTTTCCATCCCTTTCCTGGTTCCCTGCAGTCTACACTGACCCCAGTTGGCACCCCCCCCCCCCCCCCCCCCCCATGGTTTCTCTATGTGCCCATTCCAATGGGCCCCACACCAGAGGCCCTGCGCCGGCATCCTCCCGCCCCTTCCCCGCCTTCTGCCTGGTCCCACACCTCCTCAAAGAGCTCCAGACTGTAGGTGTTGTCGTCGTCGGCGAAGTACACCACGCCGGGTTGGCTGGAGTTGCGCGGGAAAGTCTCGCGCAGCCAGCGCAGGGCCAGGTTGCGCTGCATGGTGCCCCGCGGGATGCGCGGGTCGCGGGCGTCGCCGCGCAGCTTGTAGTTGCGGGGCGTCTCCACGTGCAGATGCGTGTAGTTGAGGCCGGTGTCGCGCAGCAGGCGCGCGGTGAGCAGCGTCCGGCGCGGCGCGTCCTCCACCACCAGCCAGTGCAGGTTGGGCACGTGCAGCAGCGTGTTGGCCATGCGCGTCAGCTCGGCCTTCTGCACCGGGCGGCTGTAGGTGGGCGTCACCACGTGGATGGTGGGCAGCGTGTCCGACCACGGCGGGGGCCGCGTGTACACGTACTCCGTGCGCACCACCTCCACGATGTCGCGGTCCGACATGCAGTACTCCCTGGGGTCGGCGCCCGGGGGCGCATCGCGCCGGGGGTCGCTGCCGTCATCTGTGGGGTTGGGAGACACACGGTGTGGGGACCGGCCGCGCACGCCCGGCTCTGGCCTCAGGTACTGGGCCGGAGGCCACCCACCCTGCTAAGACGAACCTCTCCGCTCCTTCTGCGGGATTGTCATGGGGAACCTGCCTGGGGCTCTAGCTTGTAAGCTCACCCAGAAAGCCGCATCTCTGGAATGCTCTCGGGCATTTTCCTAGTTCTGACTCCCGAAATGACACAGAAATAACCTCTCCCTCCTTCTCACATTTGACAGCTCTGTAGCTATTTGAGTGTGGCTGGCCAAGTTCCAAGGCTGCCTTCTCACTTCCTAAATGTGTTGGGTTTTATATGACAAAGTGTCCTGACGCTTCCCACCCTAGAGCCCTCCCCATCTGCCTGCACTTGCCACCCCCGCGGCCCCCGCCCGGGTCTGGGGTTGCCCAGCACCACGCACTGCCACCCATACTGGTGTAGATGCCACAGGGCCCGAGCGCAGTGTTGGGGCTTTCCCAGATGTGGCACACTGTGCACCCGATGAGCCTGAGGGTGGCTCAGCTCGATTTTTCACAAGTTTCTACTTAAGTGGGGCCTCTCCCTTCCTGGTCTTAGGAGTCTTGGTGCAGAATTTCATACTTAATTATCACGTTTTCTTCCAGGGTCATGCCTATAGTTGTCAAGGTAATTTTGAATCCTGAACCCATTGTTTGTACTTTTAGATGTTCCTAAATTTTAGCCTACACAAGAAGACAGAGCAGGAACCTGTTTTAGCTCTTCTGTTGCTTCGATGTCAATCTCCTGATCTGTACTTTTGGACTCATCCAGCCATCTGGGAGACTAACTCGACCACTGACCCCAACTGTGCTAACATCCAGCTAGTGTTTATGCATTACTCCCCAAGACACCATGAGGGACGGTGTGTGGGACATTGTGGAGTTCTGGCCTCTGGTGAAACACTCACAGTCCTGGGGAACCCATTCCTCCCTGAGGGCAACCTGTTTCGGTTGGGGCAGCTCTAACCAAGCTTTTTCTAGATCCTGGACATCTTTCTCATTACTGACGCTAGTAGTTCTGTCAAGAGGAGAAATCAGCAGCATTGGTATTCTTGTTTTTAATGAGCCCCTCCTCTTCAAGTTCTGTCTTTCTGTTTGAACAACTCTGTGGCCCTCACTGCTCTTACAGCATCTCAGCAGGAGGTGGTACAGGTCAGAGGCCATACCTAGGAATGTGAGTGCCCAGGCTCAGACCCTGTCCAGTTCTATCACTTACTATTGCCCTTGGGCAGGTCACTTAGCTTCTGGTGCCTCAATGTTAGCAACTGCAATATGGAGCCAATAATAGAATTAACTTTATTGAGTTACTCTATGGATTGAGTCAATAGATGTAAAGGACCCAGAACACTGCTAGGGAAGACAGTTGCCAGCCCTCCATCTGCATGGCTTCATGCAGCCAGAGAAGAGCATTCTCACCATTGGGTAGAAGTATGGTTCCAGGGAGGATGCTGGGAATCAGCCATTCTGTCACCTCCCTTCCTTCCCATCGCTGTTCTTTGCAGATGGGGTGTGTGTGTGTGTGTGTGTGTGTGTGTGTGTGTGTGGTGTTCGTATCAGGTGTGCCGCCGGGCTCTGGGAGGAGGTACAGATGAACCCAGAAGACCGGCTCTGGGCTCTTGGGGAGTTCACATAGGCCAATGGCACAGTAAGACATATAGTGATAGTGAGGAGTCTGCACCACAGAGGGAGACACACTGCTCCCAGGAGTGTGAATGCTCAGCCTCTGTTGATCAAGGTGACTTTTTGGAGGGGTTTTGGGGTCAAACTGGGAAAACATAACAGAGTTGACGAAAGAGAGGTGGATGATGGGGGTTCTGACCAAGATATATATAAGGGTTTATTTATCCTGCAGTCAGTGAAACTGAGGCCTGGGAAGAAAGATTCAGAGCCATCTTCCCAAACTTTCTTCCATTCAAGTCCTCCCAAACAGGCGGGTCTGGGCCCTGGGAACGTTCCATGCCTTCTGACCTGGCCACAGCGTGAGCTTAGCTCTTTGTGCTGGCTCCAGGGCTTCTGCAACCTTTGAGTCACAAAGGCCTCCTGGCCACCCTGACATGATTTCACTGCAGCTTTCCTTCAGCCCTCTTGGCATACTCTGAGGAGACAGAACGCCAGCTCCCATCCTCAGGCACTAGCATCAGTGCTTAGTAAAACATTCTGACACCTCTGACCCTAGAGCTCTGCCAAGAATGGAATCCACATGATACTATGTCACTTGGTATATGGTAGCTTTAACCCTTCTGGAATGATGTAGTTGTAGGATAACAATTCCAAAATGAAGAGCACCAAAGAGAGAAGTTAGAGGATAAATGTCAGGAGAGGCTCTAAGTGCCCAGCACTGGACAGTGGGAATTCCTTGATCTTCAGCCTGGAAAATCTTCCTCATGGAAGCTTCAGGGAACTGCTGGGGCTGAGCAGGACCCACTGCATAACTGGGGAGCAGCCTGCCTTCCGACTATGATTCTTGACTACTGCCGGCATCCAAATCACTCGGGGTTATGAGCTACATGTGGATTTGCAGGCCCTACTCCAGACCCATCCTCTCTTTCTCTGGGATGGGCCTGGGTGCTTTTGTATTTTATCCTGTAATATGATGCACGTTTCAATAGGAGAATTGCTGCCTTAGAGTACTGAGTCTGGGCGTGCATGGAGTACATTGGAGGGCAGAAGAGTGTGAGATGAGAGCCCAAAGAATTGAGGGGGTAGGCCATATATGGGGCACATGGAAGGGGCCAGGGTATGGGGAGCCCCGTGTAAGAAGGAAAGGCAGCCTGGTGGAGGGGTCCACCTGGCTCCAGCCTGTTCATCCACGAGTGCTTTGTGGGACTTTTTCTCTAGCCGGGCCTATTTTCACTAGGTAGGACTGACTAGGTTAGGGTTGCCTAAACAGGAAAAAGGAGCAAACAATATGCTCTCCCTGAATGGTTTTAAAACACAGGCCAGAAACCCTGTCCATCCTTATCCTTCACTACCCACAGCTTAGAGCAAACAGTCCTCACACATCCTGAGACTGGATGCAGAGTTGTGCATGTGTGTGTCTCTGTGCATACATGTGTGTGGTGGCTCTCACCAGATTCCCGAAAGCACCAAGACCTCCATAAAGGTAAGGTCATTGGCCTGGACCATCCTATGGCTCCTCTCAGCTGCCTCATAAATGAAAATATGAACTCCATCAGTGTTGGTGTGGTCATTCTTATGACAGAAGCCTGGCCGGGGCTGGGGGCCGGAGGTTGGGGGGCTCACCCTTGTGCGTGGTGAGCAGAGGCGCAACGGTGCTCTGGTGCCACACGGTGACTAGCAGCGTCCAGGGCAGTACGATGAGGACGATCGCAAGGATGTCCCGTCTTTTCGGCATCTCCAAGGCTGGCTGGGCCCACAGCTCCTCGTTACCTGAGCGGTGGCAAGGTCAGGAGAAGGGCGGCCCCAGGGGCGACGGCGGCAGACAGTGGCGAGCACAGGGGAGAAAAGAACAGGAATGGGCCGGGCAGGCCAGGCACAGGGAGAGCAGAGAAGCCGAATGTTGGCTAGCAGATCTTACCAGCACTCACAACCCACCCATTGCGGAAGCAGGTTTGCAGAGTCTGGCCAGACCGGAGACCGAGAAGGGGTGGCCGTCCAAGGGCATGATCAGGAACCCTGTGAAGTGGACACCTGCAAGAGAGAGCAGAGCAGGATGGCCAGAGACCTGGGGCCTTGCTGTGGGGCTCACAGCACTGGGGTTTTCACAGCAGAGCCTGGACTGCCATCTCTCTGAGGACTGCTCCGGCTTGCCTGCCTGAATGAAACGAGCCTCTGTTCCCCACAGGCTTGGGGACGTGGCGCTGCCCAGTTACGTGATTCAGCAGGGCACAGAAGTTAAGGGCACGACCTTCAGACACACGTGTCTTGTTTTAAACCCCAACTCTGCCACCAACAAGCCATATGCCCTTTACCAAGTTATGGCTGCTCTCTGTGCCTCTGTTTTCTCATCTGCGAAATGGGGTACGATCACTACCTACTTCACAAGATTTTGAGAATTAAATCAGTTCATACCAACAAAGGCCATAGAATGGTGCCTGGCATGTATGTATGTGTGTGTATCTCAAGACATGTTGGCTAGTTGTCCACATGTGTCCAGATGGTTTCTTTCAAAGCCGAGATAAAGGGGTCAACACTGGGGTGGGGGTCAACACTGGGGTGAGGGCCAACAAGACATGTTTTGAGGGATAGGCCCTGGGAGGAAATGCAGCAAGTGCCTTCCCTTTGTCAATCGGGAATTTTTGTGAATTTTACATGGCTTGGGCATCAGCAAGGTGAAGAGGTGCCCCTGTGGGGGCTGCCATATGCTGAGGAGACGGCACCCACAGTGGCAACAGGGGCTCCAGGAGAGATGCCCCTTCTGTGAGTAGCGTGAGCCTGCTAGAATTTCTCCTCAGAAATGCCTGCAGAGGGTGTGTCAGCAGCATCCTTCTCTGGGCCTTGTCATCTTGTGCACTCATGACCACCATGGAAACGGTCGCATCCTGTTCTCTGCCTCCCTTTCCCTTCTGTGCTGAGCCCTGTGTAAGATGCAGGATCCGGGCAGCCCCTGGCTGGTCCTGGTGTGCTCACCACCTCTGGTGGCCAGCACTGTGCAGTGACATGCCTCAGGGAGGCCAGCCGCCCCGTCCAGACCAGGGAGCACATGCTCGTCACCTCTGGCAGTGTCAAGAGCCAAGGTCAAGGAGAACTTCTGCTCCCCCCCCCCCCCCCAGCTTAGGAAACAGTGTGTTTTCCTCTCCTTGTCTGGTCCTCTCTCCAGATAGTTTTGTCACCTTGTGGAAGAGCCAGGTGTGTCTTCTAGTAAGGTGCACCATGGTTCCCAGGGTCGGCCAGCATGCCCCAGCCAGCCACCTACCTAGCAGAGGCCTGCTCGGCCTCCACCATCTCCTTGTAGGCAGGTGATAAACAGGCTGCCCCGCTTTCCTCAGGGAAATGGAAGGTCCAGCAGGCTGCAGTGTTACAGGCAGGGACAAATGATGTGGGCACCGAGCAGGGAGAGTAAGTCTACAAACTCCTCTTTTATGCCCCCCTCCCCCCAGGTGACAGTACCCAGTGTCCTGCCCCAGGAGCCCTGTCTGGTTCTTGTGTGTGCAGTATGATGAAGCGGAGTGGCCTCTCGCCACCCCCAGCCCCAGCCCGATCCCCCCACTCCAAGGCCACTGACAAGGCTACAAAGGGCTGAGTCAAGGCCTTGGTTTGGCTGGGTGATCTTAGGCCACATTTGATGGAGGACAGGGGAGCTTCTAGGAGGCCTGGCTGTGAGATCTCTTTTGGATTCTCAGTGACTCAAAAAAGGAGCTTTTCCAAATGTCCTTCATCTTGGGGAGGGTTAATTCCAGGGTGGAGAAAGCACCGAGAGGCAAGCTCCAGGGCAATTTGCTGCATGCACGTCCAGCCTGCTCACTCTGCACTTGCCTGCTTTTACACCTTTTTCCTCTGGGCAGCCTCTTATCCCAAGCCTCCTACCTCTGGCACCTGCTCAACCTCCCGCTTGTCTGTTTGGACTGTCATTAGTAAAAACAAGCTGTTAGGCAGCACTGGGTGATGCTCAGAAATGATGCTCAACTCTTCGGTCAATCTTCAAGACGCCTCTGGCCACAGGTGCCATTGTAACCCCACTTCACGAGGAAGCCATTGAGGCTAGAGAGGATCAGTGCTCGTCCAAAGCTGCAATCAGGTCTCGGTGGAGCCAGACAGAAGTCCTGACCATTTGGCTCTATGTGGTCCGCGGAAGCGTGGGAGGAGAGGTTCCAGGTCCCGGAGCCTCGAACCTGGCTCAGGTGCAGAGTGAGCACAGGTCTACACAGACCGTGGCCTAGCACTGCTTCAGAGCCAACCCTCTTCATGAAAGCTGCCTCCACTGTGGGGTCCCAGCGCCTCCCTGAAGGTGGGAGCAGGAAGCGGGTTCTGGGGGAGGAAGGATGCAGGCAAGGGTGCAAGGGGGCTCTGGAGAGAGAGTTCTGGGCCCATCTAGTCTTCTTGGTCAAAACATCTATGAAAGGAAAGGGAGAAGGGGATGAGGGAGAAAAGCTCTAAAAATAAACTTAGCAATAAACCCAGTTGTGCATTAATTACTCTGGAAGCCATTACGGCTTGAAAACCCCATAACTTTAATGGAGGCTATTATAAGCATAGTAGCAAAATTGTGGAGCTAATTACCAGGCAGTTATTAAACAGCACAGAGAGAGCACCCAGCCTTGGAGAAAGTTGGCTGGCCAGCAGGGGGCAGGTTTGTGGGAAATGGGACCTGGGGCAGGGGAGGGTCCTGGGAGCTGCAAGCCCCTCCCCACCCCCAGACCTGGGCTCGTGTGCAAGATGGGAGCGCAAGGATGCCCACCTGGCCACGGCCTGCACCTTGGAGGGAGGGCAGTGGCTTGCCTGTGCCCGCGGCTCAGGCCCCAGAATTACTCGGGCCCTCACTGGCTAGGGCAGAAGGATCAACACAAAGATGGAGCAGGGGATTGGCCATACCCTGAGGCCAACAGAGGGGAGGAGGCCAGGTCAGGAAGAATGGGATGTTTGAGGAAGCCATGAGGGGTGGCTGACAGCAAAGTGCAGGGGCCTGCTGGGGCCACGACTCCCCACCTGAACCTCGTCACTCGTGTCTGTGACCAGCCTCCACTGTCCATTGTCCCCCAGTAAGGGCAGACATGAGGAGGCCCTTCCAACCCCCTGGTGCTCCAAGAAGCCTCCACGGGACACAGACAAAGGCTGTGCTGTGGGTAGAGGGTGTGGGGCCAAGGGGGGTGGGGACAGTCATTTGGCGACAGGAGCAGGGTGCTGGGCAGCTGTGGTAGGGAGACAGGGCAGCAGTGGCCTGGACAGTGTTCTGGGTTGTGGACAGTGTCCCCCTTCACTGGGGGACCAGGTCCCATTGCCTGCCCTCCTCCTTGGGCTCCACCTTCATCTTAAAATACAGAGTCTGGGTTGGGAGAGTGCTAATGAATTTTCAGTTCTGCCATTTTAAGCAACCTAAGGTTGAGACGTTTAGGCCTCTGTGACGATGAAGAAATGTCCTGTGTGAGAAAAGTGGGGTCAGGTGGGCATCCAAGGCAGGAAGCCAAACTAACAACTTTGCATGGAACTTAGTCATGATTTAAGGACCAATTAGCTACGGAGACTGGCCATGTCTGCCAAGACCTATTTATAGGAATCTGCCTTTGGGTTTAAGGGTGTCTTGGTCTGTGTGTGAGAACCAGGGGGCATCCTGAAGGAAGTGCCCAAGAATGTGGCAGAGACTATCAGGCTGGACAAGAGATGCTGGGCCTGGGGAGGCAGAGCTGGATGCCAGACTGGTTTCAAGGCTGGATGATTCCAAATGCATGGAAAGGCTTCCTCCTGAGCCTACAGGTGTTCCAACGGAAACCTCATCAATGCCCCTAGTCCCCGAAAAGGAGGGTTATTTAATTACATTTAACAAATATTAACTCAGCATCTGTAGTGGGCAGGCACTGTGTTAAGTTCTATGGGCAATGCAGCAGCATGGGAGAGGGAGGCAATGGCTTCCTTCCAGCATCTCGCAGCCCAGAGGGAGGGAGGGACTTCACACAGGTGTCTGTGAGGCCCCCACATCAGCACTCAGCGTGATGTGTGATGAGTACTCTTGTTGTAGAGAGCGCACGTGTGTGTGTGTGTGTGTGTGTGTGTGTGTGTGATGGAGGTTAGTTACTAACAAGCTCAGAAACCATCCAAGCCCCTTGTTTCTGGAGGATGATAAAGCCATGTTACCCAGTAAGTTTGGGAACAGGAGTTGGCTAGTCAAAGGAATCCATTAAAGTGAAGAGTCCTTCAAAATGTACACATATGATACATGTTTCAACTAAAGTAGCTTTTAAAGAGCCAAGAGCTCAATAGGTGCTGTTTTTCCAGGACTGCACCATATGTGGTCATTTTCCCCAAATCCAAACCACTGAGCACTGGCTAGCTTGTAGCGCTTCTGCTGTTTTGACACAGGGCCTCAGCCTTTCCTAGGGCCGACAGACAGCTGAGGCGAGTTCCATGTTGCCTTGCCGACATCATCCACACCCCAGCGCACTGCCTGTGGCCTCCAGGGCTGATTTCTTCGAAGTGCTCCAGGACCTGAAGGACACCTGGTAAGCAATTCAAGTGCTGCATCCTTTAAGATTTTTTATGACATTTCCCACCCATCTTCACCTAATTTGGAGAACTTTTTCCCTAGACTCATCTTAGGGAGTCTTTTGAGAGTATTCAACTTCGTTTTCATAGAGACAACACATTTCTTTCTTTCCAGCTCATGTTTCATGGTCCCTGTAATATCCCATGATGGTGATAGCAAGCACGACCATTGTAAGCAGGCTGGAAGCAAACATTCTGGCCTCTCCGCAAGCACGTGGCTCAGCTGGTACAAGTGGTAGGGGGCCACCAGAGGGGAGGTCCAGCAGCAGGCTTGCACAGGCAGCTGGTAGTGTGCTTTACAGATGGGGTGAACATCAGTCGTGCGCTCAGTCAGTCGAGGAAAGGTTGGTTAAGAGAGCTTCTGCTTGTACGTGGGAAGGGAAAAAGCTGTCCTCTGTCACCTGGGAGCCTGAGACCCCTGGGGCTGATGAGGCAGATGCTGAAGCCTCCTCAGGCAGAAGCATAAGCAGCTGCAGTGGTTCGGGCCCAGAAGGAGGGGTGGGTGGGTGGAGAGAGCTGGGGCAGCCAGAGTGGCTAGGGAAGGCACCAGGCCTTTGAGCATGGGAGCAGGGATGTGGCAACAGGAGGCAGAAAGAGGGGAAATTTTAACAGAAGAGAGTGGGAGGGATGCTGGTCAAGGTTCCAGCTTTACCTTTAGCCCCAGACAGCGCCCCTCTCAAAGAGAGGCACAGATTTGTCCCAGAGACCCGCGGGAGCCCCTAATGGGATCAAGGGATTAGTACTGATTCTGCTGCTGCTGCTCAGGAAAAGCCCACTGCCAGAGCTAATCAGCGCCTGGGCCAGTCAATCCGTACTTCATTAACCCAGCCCCAGTCTTCGGCCACCTGGCCCCCCCCGACCCTCCACTCCCCCCAAGCTGGCCCTGGCTTCCAGCCACCAGCTCCTGCTGGGATGGCAGCAACAGGCACGGGCCTCTCTCTGCCCACCGTTCCCCAGGACACTCATGGGGGAGTGTCCAAGGAGCTGCACTGCCCAGGCTTCCTGCTCCTCTTTGTCCTCCCTTGCCCCCATGACCTCAGAAGAAGTAAAGTGAGGTCCTGTGGGACACCTGGCTGGGACTGTAAGCCTTCCCTGTAACAGCGCAATGCTGGGCCAACAGGATTCATCTTCCTTTGATCTTCACAACAGCCCTGCAAGGCAGGCAGGAAAACCGTACCCCCTTTTTATCTTCAAAGGAACTACGGCTTAGATGGGCTGTGTGACTGGCCCAGGGCCCAGAGTCGGCCACTGACAGAGTGCATGCTCAGGCCTTTGGACTCCGAATCAGCGTGCCCCCCATGCCCATGCTGCTTCCCTCGCTTCAGACTGGTGCTTGCTTCCTGCCTCCCCCAGTGGGCACTTCTGCCCCAGGGACACGGCTTCCTGAGCTGGCTGGGGCCCACCACTGGCCTGCTCTCCTGGTGGTCAGGCCGAGGGCCCCAGGGAGGGGCTCTCTCACCCTGTCTTCACAGTGCAGCGCTGAGGAGAGGAAGACCTGGGCCCTGCGGAGAGGTCTGCCTCCTGCCTTGGGGCCTGGCCAACGCTGGCTTTCGCTCCTGGGTACTTCTGATAGGAAGGATGACATGGATTCCCGATCTTCCACCATCTTGTTCCTTTCTAGCTAGGAAAACCCATCCAAGGGCTTGGGCTGAAAGAAGTGTTCCTTCAGTTCAGGCTTGGCGTAAAACATACTCTTAGGCTTTGGTTTTCTTCCAGCCCAACAGTATCAGAAAATGCAACTCATGGTTTGTTTGTTTTAGGTAGCTCCTTTGTTTTTTTTCTTTTTGGTTTTTCTGAAACAGCCTTTGGATTCAATTTGGATTAGGATTCAGTAAGAAATGAAAACTGGGGTTTGGTTTTGTGTGGTACTCTGCAAGGCAAAGTCCATTCTGGTTCACTGTAGGAATTTAAACAGAACAAGAGATGGGCCCCAGCTGGTTTCACTGAAGTTCCTTGAATCATGTAGCTTGTGGGCTTCAGGCAGACAGGCAGCCACTCATTCCAGAGCCTCCAGGCAGGAGGCCCTTAGAGAAAAAACCCAATGTTTCATTTTGTGGGGACATAGGTTGCTACGCTCAGTTGGGGCCTGCAGAGGCTGGAGCCCAAGCACACAGATGACCACAGCTCAGGAGGGCGCAGTGGCCAGGGAGACAGCAAGCTGAAGGACACAGGCCTGATGGAGGTTGTGGAGAGCTGGGCAGCGGCCCACCAGGCCCACGGGGCAGCCCTGTGCAGGGCTAGCATGCAGCGGGTGGGGAGGGCTGACT
Organism: Neomonachus schauinslandi; assembly: GCF_002201575.2. Classification (NCBI taxonomy): domain Eukaryota; kingdom Metazoa; phylum Chordata; class Mammalia; order Carnivora; family Phocidae; genus Neomonachus; species Neomonachus schauinslandi. The sequence continues at coordinate 81,354,543 of NC_058413.1, read as the reverse complement.
GCGGAGGGCTGGGTGGGCAAGATGGTCAGCAGTGACATGCTGATCACCGGCAGGATAGTGGAGAGTCCCAGGGAGGGCACATGGCCACTCAGCCCTTGCCTGCATGCTGGGGGAAAGCAGTGAGGGTCACGCCTAGCTGTGGAGTTTACAGACGGGGGAGCAGTCCCTGCAAAGAGCCGTGCAACCCAGTTTCTGGCACAGCCTTTGGCATTCGGCTGGGGCCTTGGGGCCAGGGGAGGGCTCTGGGCCTGCAAAGTGCCACCGCCATCACCTCCTTTGCCCTCGTCCTTGCTATCTGTCCACCTTCACCCCAAGCCCATTCTGGCAGCCATGCCGACTTTTCGAAAGGAAGGTCACTGCTCCTGAGAGGAGCGCCTTCGTTTTCTGCTGCTATCTAACAAGCTATCACACACTTAGCCACCTAAAATACACTCGTCTATTCTCTTCAGTTTCTGCGGCTCGGGAGCCCAGGCATGGCCCAGGGGCTCACAAGTGTACTCTGGCTGAGCTGCACTCTCCTCTGGAGGGCTCACCGTGGAGGAACCTGCTTCCAAGCTCAGGCTGTTGGCAGAGTCCTCTGCCTTTCGGGCATAGGACCGAGGGCTGCTCTTCCTACTGGCTGTTGTCTGGGGGCTGCCCTCAGCTCCTAGAAGCTGCTCGAAGTTTCTTGCCGCATAGGTTTCTCCAATAGAGCTACTTACTCCATCAAGCCAGCAAGGGGAGGATCTAGAGCAAGTCTGCTAACAAGACAGAGTCCTATATAACATAATGATGGGAGTTATAGCCCATCACTTCTGCCTCATTCTACTGGTGAGAGGCTGGTCACAGGTGCCATACACACCAAAGGGGAGGAAGCTATCCAAAGGCATGAACAGCAGAGTCAGAAGTCATGGGAGGACACCTTAGAGTCTGTCCACCCAAACAAGGAGGCCAGGTCCCCTCCTGACCCTCAGCTCCTGTCTGGCCCCCAAAGCTGCTGAAGGTGACAACAGGGTCTAACCACAGTCACGGTCTTCTGTTCCCTCCCTTCATCTTTGTCTGTTCTCCTCTGCCCCGAAAAGTGGCACACAGGTGGATAGTGAAGTAGTGGAGGGCCTGTGCCCTCGAGTCCGAGGGCCCTGGGCACAATACTAGAGCCCCTCCTCCTCGGCTGTGTGACTTAGGCAAAGTAACCTCTCTGGGCCTTGGTTTTCCCACCTGTAAAATGGGAATAAAAATAGTGCTTCCCTCACTAGGGTTGACAGGGTGATTAGGCAAAATCAGTATAAACTATCTGACACATGGTTGGTGCCAATAAGAGCAGCTGTTACAACTGCCAACCTTGCAGCCCTGGAAAGGGCCGGAGATGGGTCTGCTTGGCCTTGCTTCCCTCCAACTCCCTCCAACTGAACTCCTAGCTGCTGGAAGGCAGGGTGGAAGCCACAGAGCCTGAAAGCCCCGATCACCCCCGAAGGAGGAGGAAGTGAGGATGGGTGGCTGGGCTAGACAGATGGGACAACTCCCTGTCTCAAGGGCTGACCTTGGCCTTTTACAGTGTGAGGCCATTGATAAGTACCTTTGATTTCTCCAGCCTCAGGTTCCCCATCTCCAGCTGTTTTGCCTCTTTTATTGTCTGGCATATCCCACTGTGACCTTAAATACAACATGACTAAGATTTGAGTATCATCTTTCCTCCTAGACTAGCTTCCCATCCCTCCTTTCCTTCTGTCATTCAACTTCAGCCTGTCCCAGGAATGCCCTAGATCCCTCCGCCTCTTTGCATCAGCTGGACCTCAGCACCTATGGCCTGGCCTGCCCCTAGGCCTTGGCCTGCATCCCTCTGACAGGTCCGGGTCATATCTCTCCTCCCCCAGCCACCCACTGTGATCTTTCTTCAGATTCTAGCTCACTGCCTGGCCCCTCCCCCCTTACTGATTTGCTCCCACTGAAAACCTTTCGTATCTCCTGGTAACTGCAACTTACTTAGCTCGGCATTCAAGGCTGTTTACCATGTGGCCCAGTCCACTGCTCTAACTGCACCCTCTTCTGTTTCCTATCTACCTCCTGCCCATGGCAGTCTCTGATCTCTACCATCCAGAGCCTTCTCCTCTCCCTGCAGCACTTGGAAAAGCTCTGGAAGCAGGTAGACCTGCTTGGTTTATTTAGATGGTAACTGCCCATTCCTACCTAGGGCCAGCATCTGGGCCAGGCCCAGGGGCAGAGGTCTCAATTTAGAGTCAAGATGTCCTAAGACCAAGCCAGGCCTGGCCCTCGCAAACTAGCATCCCCCCTATTTCCTTCCATCTGCAACCTTGCTTCTTCACCTTGGCCTCTGACCCGTTGTCCCTCTTTGCTAGACCTCTGCCATCACCCCACATGGTGGGAGAGGGTGGTATATACCCACACCTGCTGGCTGTTACAGGTCCTTGCCCTGTGGAGATCTGAGTATCAGATTGGCGTTTGTGGCCCTCTTGCCTCTTACTCACCACCCTCTCTACACTGATTGGGAAAGGTGACTGAAGCACCCTGCTTCACACTCCCCTGGCTATGGAATTTGTCATTTCACTCAGGAGAACGGCCAGGCTGAGTCTTCCATTCTAACCAGTCCCAAGGCTGTGCCGGCAAACTCCAGAGCCCCCCTTCAGAGCGATTCCACAGGGCAGCAGCTCACTTCACACGCATGTGCACGCAGTTCCGTGTTCATGGCCAGCACCCCATCTGAACGGGTACACGCGTGTTCACTGGCACATGCAAGCACGCCCCTGGCTGGTTTGGTTATTGCCTCTGAGCCCTGCTGGAGAATCCCATGATTGGGTCTCTGTTCAAATGAAGGATTACCTCATGTGCCCTTGGCCTCCAATGGCCTCAGATCCTAGAACACAGATCTAGACAGGCCAATTCGCTTTCTCTGTGGTGCTGTGGGGAGTGGGCAGCCTCCCCTAGAAACTACTGAGAGCACAACTCACACTCAATAGTGATTTGCAACTTCCCAAATGATTTCACATTGGTCATCTCATTTAATCAATAAACCCTTGTAATTCCAAAGCTTTATTGATGCTTCGCAGATGAAGAAATTAAGGCACAAAGGGGTTGAGTGTCCAGGCATCCTGGGTCCAGTCAGACAGCGGCCTCACCCCTGCCCGAGACCTGCTCTCTGGGTGGCAGTGGCCCTTCCAGGGGTCCTGGAAGTGCGGCCCTTCTCTCTCCTGGTCCAAGCTCCCTGCAGGCTGCCTCTGGGGGGCAGTCTCCCACCTCTGTGCTGGGCTGGGTGGAAACTAGGGCTCCTCCTCCTGGCCTTGGAGCCCATACTGGGCATCTGTGCTTAAGTCACCCCCCTTGGCCCTGTCCATCAGAGTGCGTGTGACCATATATTTATTATCCAAACCAGGGCCCTCCAGACTGTGCTGAGGTAAGAAAACAAGAGGAGTCAATGCATCAGCCATAGGCACGCTCAGGGGCTGGTCTGGGCACAGGGGGCAGCGGTCCCCTTAACTGGAGCCCACTGTCACCCAGTATGTGGCACCCAGTTATGGGAATGAATGCCAAGTGTAGACCGAGTGCTTCTCCCCTCTGCCTACTTCCAAAACTGGTCTTCATTCCTGCAAAGGCTGCCCAAAGCACAAATCAACACACTTGGCTTGTGCTGTGAGCAAATCCAGAACAGCTCCTCTGCCCTCTGCATTATGAGCTCTGGGAGCACTGGGGTTCTCACTGCTGCTAGGAACACCTCCCCATATCCTCTGCCCGCCCTGGCCTCGCCGCAACCCCCTGGAGACAGGGGAGCAGAACTGGCAATGTGTATTACCCTAGCACAGGTCAAGGCCACACCAGGATATTGTCCTGCCTTGGATTCCACGTGTGGCTTTAGCAAAATGCTCTTTAGCCTTTCAGCTCAGCTTGCTGCAATACTTGCTCTGGGAGAGGTATGGGGCAGCTCAGGATGCAAGGTGGGGCCTTGCCTTCAAGCGGCACACTCCCGTGGGGTCAAGCCGCCAGGGGCACCTAGCTGGCTGAGTGGAAGTGAGGGGAGTAGAGTGGAGGGCTCAGCAGATTCTGATACAAGACGAACAGCAGGGGCTAGTGGGGCAGGACAAGCGAATCGACAGTTGCTCGTGGAACAGTGGTGTCAAGAGACATGCAGGCGGCTGTACGACCCCCCTTTTCTGCCAGGCTGCCTAGCAAGAGCAGTGCGGGGAGCCTGCTACCCGCTGAGGCTGAGGTCAGGGCACACTCCAGAACCCAGAAGACTGTAGTACCCTAGCGTCCTGGGCTCTGGTTGCCGGGAGGGCACAGCCCTCATCTCTTGGGCCCTTGACTACAGAGGAAGCCCAGGGAGGATGAGACAAGTCCAATGCTGGGCTAGTGGGGGCCAAGCACGGGTCGCAATGAGGGTCCATAGCATGGAGCTGGGAACAGGTCATGACTGACTTGGCCCCCACTAGACCCCTGCAGACTGGTGGGCAGGGCATGTGACCAGGGCCTGGGGACTGGAACCAAGCAGGCCAGGTAATCCTGTGGGTCTGGCCCAGGGACTGAGGGTCCATGGCGAGGGTTGGCAGGGATAGCCAAGCAGAGCCTCTCAGACTGTGGGTGAGGCTGGGATTCAGACATCTTGTGGAGAGGGTGTGAGTAGCCAATGCTAATCTGTCCCCATAGTACTGTCCTTCCTGCCCTCATATTGTCCAGGCCACTCTCTGCCTCAGGTTCCCTTAGTGCTGATGTCTGTGCAGTTCTGGGTGAGGGTACTGACTAGGTGAGGCCATCCTGAGCCCTATGCCCTCAGCCTGCCCTTCCTGCTTTGAAGCCTTTCGTGGCCATGCTCTTCCCCAGGCCTGAGCACTCAGTGTCCATGAAGCCAAGGTCCAGCCCGGGAACCTTCTGTGTGCTTGTTGGTTTTTATGTTTGTCTCCAGCTCCTGGGCCATGGGTTCCTCTGGGGGCACCAGGCCTTACTTACCTCTGGAACCGACCACAGGGTCCAGGCCCTGAGACAAAGCAGAAGCTGCACCGATATCCCTGTGACTCAGTTTCCTTATCTGTAACTCTTACTGGGCTCTTTTGGGATCAAATGAGGGAATCCATGGAAAACATCTAGCATGGGGCCTGCAAACAGTGAGTACTAAAAATGTTAGATAATGTAAAGTAAAATAGTAATTACAATCACCACCACCACCACCACCACCACCACCTTGTTCTAAGATTCAGCTGAATCGGAGTGCCTGGGTGGCTCAGTCATTAAGCATCTGCCTTCAGCTCAGGTCATGATCCCAGGGTCCTGGGATCGAGTCCCACATTGGGCTCCTTGCCCAGTGGGGAGCCTGCTTCTCCCTCTGCCTGCCACTCCCCCTGCTCGTGCTCTCTCTCTCTGACAAGTAAATAAAATCTTAAAAAAAAAAAAAAGATTCAGCTGAATCCAAGTGTCTGAAAGAGAAAGGGAGAGAGAGGGAGCATCTCAGTTCGTTCCTTCCAGGTCAGCATGGACCAGCCTCTGGGGCAGCTTTTCTAGCAGATTCCTTCCTTCAAGGATGAGGCTGTGTTGAGACTGGACCTCATGTAAAGCGGGCAGATCAGCACGCAGCAGGGTGATAAACAGAGGTGCCTACATGCCAGGGCCTGGGGAAGGCAGACTTGCCACAGCGGGGAGGCCATGCCTAGGAAACCTGGCACTCTGGCCCTGGTTCCCCAGCCCTGCTCTGACCTCCAGGCTGGGCTCACCCCTCTCGCGGGCACTTCGTAGTTTAGCAAGCTCTTTCACATACAGTTGCCCACCACTGCCTCTCAGCACAGCTCCCTTGGGAAGGCACTGCTTTCCTGTTCCTCTTTTACAGATTGAGAAGCTGAGCGCAGAGCTGAAAGGCTGTGCTATGGGTAGACAGCCGGGCCTGCCCTGGTGTTGGGACACTCAGCCCATGTCTCTGCCCAACCCTCTGAGACACGCACTCAGGAAAGGACTGGGTATTTCAAGAAGCTCTGGTGCCCCCCTTTTCTCTCCTGCCTCCAGAGCTGTCAGAACACCGAGACTCTTGCAGCCTTGGGGCTGAGAGTTGGCCATCAGCAGGGGGCTAGTGCCGTTGACCCGAGCCCTGTCATTCCCCGCCCTTTCTCCCCTGGAAGCAGGCCAGGTTCCTGGAAAGCTTCATCTCCACCCTTGGAGGCTGTCCAACTTCCTCTCTTACTTCTGCCTTATTCCTTAGATCCCTCTTGGCATCAGCTCACCCTATTGTCTGGATGAGGAATAGTTAAGGGAAGATGTTGAAGGGGTTTGTGTGTGTGTGTGGTGGGGCGAGTCCAGCCTCAGCAGGCCTGGGAGTCTAGAGTAGGCAATGTGTGCTCCCCCTGTGAGCAGGCAGGCATGAATGTGATGAATGGAGGATCCCTAAATCTCAGTCCCCCAGATGTTAGATTATGCTGACACTATCTCTATGTTTTACAGGCTGTGTATTCTACAGCTAGCGCAGCACGGTGGCTACAGACGATGAAGAAGGAGCCTGCACAATGCAAAGGCCTGTGCTAAGGCAGGCTGCCACACACACAGGGGCTCTCTGGGGTCACCGAGGGCTCCTGCCCCTGGGGAAGAGCTCTGGGAGTATGGGGCAGATTCTTTCTCAGGGTCCTGAGAAGGTGGCAGGTAGGGAGGGATCTGGGACAGGATGCTGGCATCACTTCACTGGCAGGTATCTCTGCCTGGAATGTTTTTCTCCTCACTGTTCTAAATGTGCTGAGCTCCTGCTTGACCTTCAAGGACTGGGCCAGGTACACTTCTAGGGAATGCCATACAGGGGCTGGGCACTGAGGATGCTCAGTCAGCACTGGGCAGTGAAGGGAGCAACCAGAGGTCCAAAATAGAACACCATTCTCGTCAAATAAAATGGGGCTCCCTCCTCTCTGCTCCTAAGATGCCTGTCATGTAGGTGAACTCAGAGCACAGAGGTCTCTGCTGGGCCCTTATATTGAGACACCCCCTGAATGGGAAGGAGGGTCAAGTGGGGAGAACCACCATTATCAAGCACTTTTTGCTCCATTGCCTGGCACCAAAGAACCTGTCAACTGGCTGACCACATAAACACACGTATACATACACGGGAGTATTATTTGGCCTGAGAAAGGAAGGAAATCCTGAGCGATGCTGTAATATGGATGAGCCCTGAGGACACCACGCTAAGTGAAAGAGGCCAGTCACAAAAGGACCAATACTGTATGATACCATTTACATGAGATATCTAAAGTAGTCAAACTCAGAAACAGAAGGTAGGAGAGTGGTCACCCGGGGCTGAGGGAAGGAGAAGTGGAGAGCTGTTGTTTAATGAATATACTTTCCAATTTGCAAGATGAAAAAGTTGTGGAGATAGACGGTTGCATGACAACATGAATGTACTTAATACCACTGAACACTGAGAAATGTTAAGATGGTAAATTTTATGTTATGTGTGTTTTGTTTTGTTTTACTCCACACACCAAAAAGAACTGGTTGTCCAGAAGGTCTGGTTAGATCTGCCAATAATGACACCTCCCTTAGGGCCTGCACACTAGGCAGGGTGAGGGGATGGAGGGTCAGAGGGCTTTCCTGGCAGCAGGGCTGCAGTGGGCGGGCCCCTGTGTGTAGGCCCAAGTGGGGCTGCTGGGTGCACCTGGGGGAGTGTTGCCGTGAGGAAACGTGCACAGAGCACCCTGCAGAGGTTCCAGGTGTACTGCTAGGAGTGAGCAAGATGTGGCGGAGGAGTGTGTGCACACATGATTGCACACACACACTCAACACACGCACGCACACACGCACACGGCAGCCTGCTGTGTCGCCCCGTCATGGGGTCTGGAGAGGGACAGAGACGGAGAAGCTGGGGCATTTGTTTCCAGAGAGAGATCTATGAGTGGGAGAAGAAGTTAGTATTGACAAGTGATGAGTTAGGCTAGTAATACTTCAGCTTAAGTTCAGAAGCTCTGATGGAAAAAGAAAATAACATGCCCAGAGGTTGCACGTCAACCTAAGCAGGCTGGGGCATGAGCAACCTGCTGCCGAGGAGCGGGGATCCTGGAGCCCTGGGTGGGGGGTCGGTGCCGGCCAGCCACTCCTTTGGAGCACGGGGTTGTCCTTCCTGGTCTGTGCTCCGTGCATGAAGGGGATAGAGGAGAAGAGAGCACGAGGTACTGAGTGGGAAAAATATATATACGCCCAGGATGGCCACAGGGAAGAGGCATCTCCTCAAAGACCCTCGTGTGGCCTGCTCACCTGGGCTGCATTATTCTATTAACTACACCTTCCAGGGGACAGGGTGCTGACATCTCTAGGAGTCAGCACTTACCTGTCTTAGGGCATTAGGATGCCGGTGATGGGGGAGGTGGGCTGAGAAGGATACCTGGATTTCCTCAGGCTTCAGAAGACATCCCCTAGGCAACCCCCAATCAGCCAATAGGGACCCAGAGGGCTTCAGGTCTGGGCTGAGCTGGAGCCAGGTAGCCCCAGAACCTCAGTGTCAAGCAATGGAGGGCCCCTGATAGCACACTCAGCCTGATGATTTCCAGGCTGAACTTATTCTTTTGGTCAGAGTGTTCATGGACATACAGTAGCAGGGTAATGATTCACTGATTTAATTAAAGTTTTCTATGTATTTTTAATGTGTTGCCAGTGGCCTGAAGGATCTGACCTTCCCTGGGGTCCTGTCAAGGATAGTTTAGGTTGGTCCTCTTGGGCCAGTTGTCAGAGGAGGGGAAAGAAGACTTGTTCCATCCTGGATGAAAGGGGCCCTGGGGTTTCAAGCATCGGCGTCTTACCCTGCGCCTGGGTGAGGCAACTCCTGCTTCCACGCGGTGCAGGACAGGCAGCCTGACAGAGCAGGAGAAGCAGGGCGCTGGGAGACTCAGGTCACAGTCTAGGACAAGGCACTACAGCGCAGTGTGACCTGAGATAAGCCTAGAACCTCTCCAGGAGTTGGTGTTCTTATCTATAAAAAGAAGGAAGCAACCCAGAGTCACAGAATCCCAAATTCTGCGCAAAGCCTTATAGGCCGGATAGTTTTCAGTGTTCATCCAACAGTTTGTGGCTACAGATGGCATGTTCTTGCTTCTCAGACCCATTTCCTTTACCAAGGCAAGTGGTATAATTCAGGTAGGACAATGTTCACATGGTTCCTGCTCCTCATATTTTAGATAAGGAAGATGAGGTTCTACAAGATTGTCACACAATGAGCTGCTGACGCAGCTGTGACTAGTCACTGGGTCAGCCAGCTGATGGTGGCATCCTGCCCAGCCAAGGGCCCTTCTCCCTCTTCCTACTGCTGAGCTCAGGGCAGCAGGCTCCTGGCTTTCTTTCCCTTAGGACCGGGGAGGGGGTGAGCGTAGGCAAGAGCCCCTCAAGTCTGCTGCCTCCCCATTCAACAGGATGCTGGAGGTAGCTGGGACCTCATTTGCCCCTTTTATGTTGAACTTATGGAGGCTTAGGAAATGCTTTTTGGTGAGAGTAGTTCCAATAAAAAGAGAATTTAAGTTGTATCCACTTCCAAAAATGTCAGCTCCTGTTTATCCGGAAGTATCGTGGGCAAAGGAAGACATTCCTCATCTCATTGCATCTCACCAGGGGAGAGGTGCAGGGGTTATTACCTGGCACATTCCCATCACAGGTGAGGAAATTGAGGTTCAGGGAGCAAGGTCACATGCTGATGACTGACAGCCCCAGCGCCTGGCATCATGGCCGGTATCAAGCATGTAGTTCACTAAGTGTTTGTTAAGTGAGTTGTTAAATAAACGAATAATAGAAATTGCCAGGCAAAACACTCACTATTGCATGTTCTGAGTGATTATCATGATTAACTGTAATGACTCATTCTCTCCTCATAAACATCCTAGTATTAACCCCATTTTAGAGATGAGAAATCTGAGGCACTGAAAGGATAAGTAATGTCCCAAGGCCACACAGTTATTAAGTAGCAAAGCCATATTTGAGTTAGCCAGTCAGGCTCCAGAGTGCATGCTCTTAACCACTAAACCATCCACGTCGAGTCTAGAATGGCACTTTCAGTAGAACTTCCTGTGACGCTGGGAATGTTCTGTGTCCGTGCTGTTCAATATGGTGGCCACTAGCTGCATGTGGCTACTGAGCTCTCGAAATGTGGCTGGTGTGAATGGGAGACTGCCCACCATGGGAAGGAAAGCAGCCCACCCCACATCTAGTGTTGGGCTATGGAGGTTTCTGGGTGATGGTCAAATGAATAGCCCAGGGTCTTGAGCCTAAAGAGACTCATGGCTTCAGAGGCCAGATTGCCCAACTGCCTCATAAGGAAAGAAGCAAGATGGAGAGAAGTGAAGGAGGGAGAAGGGACGAGCTTGGCCACACACAGCCAGTCAGGGAGGACTGGCAGCACCAGGCCCCCAACCTCAGGGCTGGTCCTATAGTTCCATTTCAAATAACCAAGGCCATACTATCTTACCTCTGCTCCTTCCAGCCTTCTTCCCTTCATAAAGAGGTAATAACAGATCACAGTTTGCACATACAAGAAGAAAGAAGCCCTGACCATGGCTCTAATATTTGGTGAGATACCCAGCCCCGTGGGCAAGGTTTATCCCTGAATCCAGTCAACTCTTGGTGATCCAGACTGAAACTCTCCACTTTAGGGCTTATTGGTGGCAAAGCCCTAATCCCTGCCAGGCACTTGGCTGGGAGGCTGCCTGCCCTGCTGTCAGCTGGTGTGCGCAGGGAGCGCAGACTCATTTTAATATTGGCTGGAGCTGAACCTCATTAGAAAAGTAAATTTGCTGTAGCTGCAAAAAAAAAAAAAAAAAAGCAACCCATATAACCCTTCCAAAGGCTAAATAAAAACTCCTGATTTTGGATTACTTGATGCCTTATGTTCCCATCACTGGCCCAGAGCCTGGAACACAGTAGGTGCTCAGTCAACGTCTGTGAAAATGAAAGGAATTTTGAGTTATGTCTGTCCACCTTGCCTTCTTTCAGCATGGATAATAAGAGGTCACAGAGCTAGAGTTCTTTTAAGTTGCATAAATTGTTTTGGGCAGTCACTGGCTGATGAACTGGAACAATTACACTGACCACTAATTAGACATGGAAACACTGTAGTTGCTATTGTTCCAAGGAGACATGAGAGTGTCCTTGCAACAGAGGCACATCATAGGTGGGCCTGGGGAAGGCCCAGAGTCTGGAGGAGTGGCAAAGCAGATGGGGCTTTGGGAGATGGAGAAACTGTAACCATCCCGGTGTAATTGGTTCCAGGGTTGGCCAGAGAATTGCTACTCCAAATTCTAGAGCCATCCAGATCCTGGAAGAATGTGGGGGAGGGTACATAAAATAAGTACATAAATTAACATTCATCGGGCACTTCACCTAAAAACAGTCTGGTGAGATGAGGCTTCCTCAGTTTAGGTCTTTAGGAAACCAAGGCTTAGAGGGCTCAGTTTTTCCTGAAGTCCCCTCGACTGGTCATGGAGGGTCCCCCAGGCCTGGTTGAGAACCTGTGTTCTGCATTGCACTACTTCCATGCCTGGGGCATCATGAAAGAGGTTTTTCTTTTCCTTCTCTCCAGAGCCAGTCTCTCCAGAGTCCACACCCTTCCCCACCCCACTGCATCCCAGGCCCAGGACGGGTAGTGGAGCAGGGGCAGGGAGATGGGGGAAGCCCTCAGCACTGGGGGATGAGCTTGGGCCAGAAGGTCTTCCTGAAGACCCCTGATCCAACAGCCAGCCCTCTGCCTTCGGGCACCCCTCTGAACCATCCCCCGCATTTATTAGAGGCATGGAAAGGGCCTGCCTGTCCGACTGCTCCCCTGAGGACCTGCGCCCTCCCTGCCCTGGTGGATGACTGCTGATACCGTGGAGATTGGGAGGGCCCTGGACTGGCCCCAACAGCACAGCTGGGCAAGCCAGACCTCTGCCTCTGGGCCCCCCGCCCCATCGCTCTGTGAGCGTGCCTGTGTGTCTTTGTCTGTTGTTTCAGGCGGACTCCACTGCCTGCCTCAGACTCCCGGATTCCTTCTCTTCCTGAGCCCTGCCTCCCTCACCAGTGTCAGCAGACAGCTCTCAGGCATCTCTACGCCTGCTCATTCCTCTTTCCTAGCCAAACTGAACCAACGCGCTCCCCTATCCTTTAGCCTGACTCCCAATCAGCTCATCCTCCTGCACTTCTCACACTTGCAAAGTTCCTGCCCTGCCTCCTCACCCTATGCTTCACAACAAGAAGTACAGCCCACTTGTTCCCCTCACCCCTCAAAAACTACTGTGGGTAAATCCAGGTCTATCCAGATGCCTGAGGTAGGGAACTGAGCTAACTCCCCCCACCCGCAATCTTCCTCTGGAGCCCCTGGTCTCTGCTGCAGGCTCCAATCCTGTCACGGGAGCTGTCCCACCTCAGTGATTTACCTGCCCCATGCTTCAGGTGGGCCAGTTAGGGCCTGCTCATCCAGAAAACTATATGCATATATTCAATCCAGCACATATGAACTTCCAACATGCCTGAAAATAGAGTGATTTCCAAGCGTCTAAGATCAGGTAGAGAAATGGGCACAGCAAGCCACCTGGTTCCTGTGCTGAATGGGGCACAAATTCATTAACCCTCCCTGTTCCATTAACCCTGGCAAGCTTTCTTGTTCCCACCTAAAGGGGCAGAGGGAAATGGCATGCAACTCCAGAACCTTTGGGTATGCTGGGCATGGACTTGGCAGAGTGGACAGTTTCTCAGAGCGTCTCATGGGAGGGGTCTTCATTCCATATGAAAGAAGGGGGAACTTGTTTGGCCCAGTAAGCCAATAATGGTCACCATTTAAGCAAGTTCTGGGAGGAAATGTCTCGGTCTCTGTGGTGGCTATTGGCAGAGGTAGGGAGACATGAGGCACAGAAGACAAATCTTCGAAAGCCCTAGAGCATCAGTCCTGCGAAGTCACACGCCCCCACAACCCCAGTAACTTAAGCTGTGTGCCTCCCATTTCCACACAAACACAGAATAACTTCACAGAGCTATGCACAAAGACATTCACACCCAATCCTTTTACAGTACGTGTCATAGAACCCAACCGGGTCCCAGTGGGTCCTCCATCCAGACTGGTACCCATGCAGATAGAGCTGCCCCACCAGCACAGGGCTAGCAACTGTCAGCAGAGGTCCCCTTCAGAGTCCTGTGAATTGGAAATCCCTGGAATCCTTTAGCTCCAGCTTCTATAAGAATTCATCCAAATAGTTCATGGCTGACAGGAGGCCTGGCTGGGTGGAGGCAGGGGAAGGGGAGGCTAATCAAGACTGTTTATGTATTCATATGTGTGTGGGGGAGGGGATGTCTCTTGACCTTAGCTGCCTGGTACCGCGCTGTCACCTCCTTTCTCTGGCACTGTTAGGTCCTGTGGCTTCCGCCTTTCTCCTATCCTGCTTCACCTCTCAGCTTCCTTTTCTGAAGTTGTATGCTCTGACTTCGAAAGAATCAGGACCTCAGGTGCGCAGGGGCGGGTGGTGAACTTGGTCACGTCTCCTTCCTGGCTACCCTGACGGGCACAAAGGCCCTTTGCCACCCTTGCCACCTCACAGCCCCTCAGGCTCCCCAGTAGAGTGGTAGAGGCTGGGTCCCCTGAAGAGAGTTAACTTGCCAGTGCCTGCAGCTTCAGAGCAACTGGGAATGACTGCTGGGGAGCAGGGGTGCGGCGGGTGTGCTGGCCCCTGACTCCTCCGGGCGACCAGGAACCACCTGCTGAGGTGGAAAGGCGCCCAAGACCTAAGAGCCTGGGCCAGTTGTTGAAAGCTGCCGAGAACCAGCTCTCCCCTGGAGGCCGGCCGTAGGAGGGCAGGCATCGCCCGGGTTTTGTTTCGCAGCCCCTCGGCGGCAGCGCCTCCCAGCCCCGGCCCGGTTCCCGGCCCCTTTCCAGCTGCCCCCGCTGCGCGCGCGCGCGCGCGCACACACACACACACACAGAGACACACACACACACACACACACTCGCACCCGGGAGAACAAGGCGTGGGTACCGATGGGGACGCATAAAGGGACTCTGTGCGCCCCGCGGCGGCGCGCGTGGGGCGCGGGGGCACTGACCTGCGGCGGCGAGTCCGGATCGTCCCCGGCGCGGTCCATGGCGGGCGGCGGCCCCTACGCGCCGGCCCCGGCGCCCCTCGGCTGCTGCCCTGGGCCGCGCGCACCTCCCTCCCCGGGGGCTCTCGGGCTCCGGGCCCCCGGGGGCCACTTCATAGCCGCGGGGTCCGCCCGCCCGCCCGCCGCCCCGGCCCGGCTCCTTCTGGGCTCAGGGAGGCGGCAGCCGGAGCCTGGGAGCGCGCGGGAGGGCGCAGGCAGGGAGACAGGGGGCGGGGGGAGTAGGGGAGGGGGAGGCACAGGGGATGGGGTGGGGGAAGCGAGGGGGGCAGGCCCGGGAGGCGGCGAGGGGGAGGCGCGGGGCGGCCGGAGCCGAGCCGACCCGGCCGGTGCGGAGTCCCGTCGGCGGCAGCGGATGCGCCGGTGCAGCCGCTGCTCTGACAGCGCCTGCCGCCCCGCCCCCACTCCTTGCTCCCCGCCCCCACTCCCCCGCCCCCGCCCCCGCCCCCGAGCGCGCGCTAGCTGCTGGCGGGACCCGCGCTGCTAATGGGCGGTACCAACCTCGCCAGCTGAGGCGGGGGGCGCGGGGAGGAGGTGGAGAGCCCCCCCCGGGATTGGTATCGCCCCCCCGCCCCCTACACACAAGTCCGCCCCAGCCTAGGCGGCTCCGGTTTGAGGCGCTGGAGCAGGGTCTGCGGGCGGGGGCCGAGCCATGCCGGGCCTCGGCTCTCTAGAGTTAAAGCTCGCCCGGCCCGTTGCCTGCACCCCCATCCCACCCCGCCTCCATCCTGGCTGTTCCTGGCGCCCAGCTTGGCAGTCTTTCTCAAAGGGTGATTGTTTCCGGGCTGGGCAGTTGGGGGGGCGGTTCTCCGGGACGGGGAGGCAGAGCTGGGGAGCGGGGAGGGTGAGGCTTCCTCCTTGGCTTCAGGCACCCAGGAGTGGGAGATACGGTGGGGGTGGGTGGTACCTGCCGGGCGGGGTACAGGCTGCCTATTTGGGGTAGAGATGGGGGTCCTCGGGCACCGGCCAACAGGACGGCCCCACCTGTCGGCACTGCTGCCTTGTCAAAGGGCATGCCCAGCTGCTGTTAGCCTCCACTCCCCCTCCCACAGTGCCCTGGACATTCCAAAGAGAAAGCAGGGAGGCAATGCGTGGGGTAGAGAGGGAGCTGGGAAGGAACAGGAAGGAGCAGAGATGGAGAGAAGGGGGCTAGTGGGCTATCCAGTAATTTCCCAGGGCTCCTTGGCCAAAGAAGCGCCTGCATGTTTCCTGCCTGTGTGTGCTGGATGGGCTGAGGGTGTGTGTGACCAGGGAGTCCTTGTGTAGGCACATGTGTGTGCATGTATGTACGGGGTACAGATATAGCCGTGGCAGGTAGCTAGCTGTCGAGATACTTCCAGATGCTCTTGTGTCAAGTCGCCAGAGACTTAGAGGCTATTGTCATGCATGTTTTAAGGGTTTGTACCCCCAGGCTTGTCCTCTTCCTGGACACCTTTAGTCAGGGCCACCCCGTGTTCTCTTCACAGCCCCAGGAGAGGCCAGCTTCTGTAGCTGGGGTTCTGGTCATAGCAGGGCCAGAGGATGTCATTGTTTTTTAGAAGCTCAAACTCTCCCACAAGGTCTGATGCCTTCTTTCTTCCACCAACTCTAGACCCACTGTAGGCATTGCTGAATCAAAGTCGTACCACCAGGCACTGTTTTTCTATGTACCCTGGGCTGATGCTGAGAAGCACAGGACCCCTTCCCCTACCACCTTCCCTACCCTGGTCACTACCCAGCAGGCCCTGCCCTGCTCCTTCCCTGAATATGTATGGTGAGTGGAGGATGGGGGTAGGGGCAGAGGCTTCAGAATCAGCTACTTTGGTCAAGATCTTGAGATGAGGAAGGGGCCTCATCATCCATATCATCTCACAGATATTTGAAAATATAATTACTGCCCCTGGGGACAGCTGTCCCACCCTCTCATTCCCTCTTCCTTTCCTGTGTTTAACAGCCCTCCTTGCCAACAAGGAAGTTCTTCCAAATCTAGCCTGAGTACCTTCTGCTACAGTGCAGGATCGTTTCCTCATTCTCTTAATGAAGCATGAATTATAGCAATCCCTACTCTGTTTTTTCCTTACCCTCTTGGAGTAACCCTTGCTCCTTAGACTCTGCTAAGAGAAACTTTTCAGAGACCATGTTTTCCTTGTCTCCACATTCTGCTTGCCCACCACACCAACTGGAGCAGGAAAGGGCAGATCCAGAGAGCACAGAGGAGGGACATGACCATGAGTTTGCATGGAGTACAAACTGCCTGTCTCCCCAGTTAAACCTGCTGGTCCTGGATATACAATCACCAAATGGTAGGATAGAAATGCCCTTGTAGAGTTGCTAGTTCAAGTCCCTCGTTTTACCAACAAGGGAACTGAAACCCACAG
The DNA here is from genome assembly GCF_002201575.2 of Neomonachus schauinslandi. Lineage (NCBI taxonomy): Eukaryota > Metazoa > Chordata > Mammalia > Carnivora > Phocidae > Neomonachus > Neomonachus schauinslandi. The sequence continues at coordinate 81,338,137 of NC_058413.1, read as the reverse complement.
AAGATGTCAGTATCAGCAATGTGTGGACTATGTGCGTGAGGATATGCCAGGCATTACACCCATTTCACCATCAATTCCCCCAGGACAGGGCACAGCCTCCTTGTGGTAAGCTCAGGCAATGAAGAGCTTCAGGCTGATTGTGAAGACACTACCTGGGTGACTGCGTGGTCAGTCTTTCACAGCCACTCTTTTCAGTAATAAAACTAGGTGTTAGACTAAATGGTCACCAGTCCTGTCTGGTCCTGACAGGCTGTGGCCAGTTGGACACTTCCTGCAGGTGTTGTCCGGTACTCTCCCTTTTACTAAGGGTAAGCTAACCAGATGGAACAGGATGCGTGACAAGCACTATTCTTATAAGAACAGTATTGATAATAAAACCCCTTTCTAGGGACCTGTCTTGTAAATTTGCCCCAGGCTCTTTTTACAGAATTTTTTAATATTAATTTTTAGAGCCAACTTAAAACAATAATGTGGGATTAAAATTAGCATGATAAGCCTCAGTGAAGAGAGAACAGTCTGCCATTAGTTTCGGTGGGAAGTTTTGGCAACACCCCAAGTGCGTGAAACACATAAATACACATACAGCTATATAGATACAAAATGTGCGCACAGAGGCAGATACACGTGCACACACACACAAGTCTCCTATTCCTGGAGTGTGTTTATGTGTGCATACAGATGTGTATACCTGAACACCCAAACACATAGACATGTATGTGCACACACACACACATCAGTCTCCACGAGGTGGTTGGGGCCATAATGATTGCCTTCTACCTTCTCTGTTTTCCTGCGTGATCTCGGCAGATCTGTGGAAATCCTTCCTGTCCACATCTGGATTTAGTGCATCCCACGATTTAGCCCTTGCTCCAAACATCTGGAGTAGTCCCTGAATCTCCCTGAATGATTGATCTTCCCCTTCCCCCTCTTCCCTGCCAGGAGTAAGTGAGCTCCTCTGCTCAGAGGCCCCCAAAGCCTACCACCAAAATGTTCAGTATGCAGAGCCTGGATCTGTCCTCTGGGACGAGCCGTTATGTGTTTATTGTGTAGTTAAACAGGATGGGAGCCCTGTCCCTGCTCTGGTCTTGGCCCAGCTCCTACAATCTGACTCCCAGAAGGATTCCATAAAACCATCATCTGCAATGCAAAACCGAAAAAACATCTGGGAGGGTCTGTAGTCTTTCTTGAAATCACCTGTGCCCTAATTTAATATGAATAACAGTTTACTCTCATCAGTTAATTGTTCCCCTTGTGGGTTCCCTCTGCCTCTGCTGGCCTCTCTTTCAGCAGGAGCTTTGGCCTTCTCCTGATTTGTAATGGTATTTCCTTTTCTGACCATCCTTCCTCCTCAGCTAACCAATCACCCCAGAGAGGTAACAGAAGGCAGCTGAGCTGCTCTCTGCCTATTTGGGATCCAGTGCTGGGCTTTGCTGTCTAATTGTTGGGGCCCCCATTTCTAGGGAGCCATCCCCCACCTCAGAGTCTATAGCAGTGATTTTGCTGATGTGGATGTACTGGTCCAGGACGACTCCCCACCCACCCACCACACGCTGCATGTGCTCACCCGTTATTGCAGCCTCTCCCTCACCACAGTGGTGGGAGTTGAGAGGATAGTGTAGTCAGGGTGAATTCCCCAGTATCTGGGGAATTCAGTATACTTCCCCAGAAGTATCTGGCAGGCACACATGGCTTATTCCTGCAGTGGCTCTCGCTGGATGTGTGTGCATGTGTTTTGGGTGGTTGAGCTCATGGCCCAGAGAAAGGAGAGGAAACCTTTAAGCTCTTCTTCATCAGGAGGTCTCTGGTCAGAGCTTTGGATTTTGAATATTTTCGTTCCCCCATAACAAATTGGAAATGGTCCTTTGCCGTCCAGGACTCTCAGCCCTCCCACCCTGCTCCCTCCCTTCCTCTCCAGCAGGGCCAGCATTCTTCCTGAGCTGTATTGACAAGGCTGACCTTGCCCTTCTCAAATCCCTGCATCCATGGGGAGGGTGCAGTTGCATGGCTTTAGACCCCCAAAGTGATCTCAGTTTTTTAAATTTCAGTATAGTTAGCATATAGTTTTATATTAGTTTCAGGTATACAATTTAGTGATTCAACAATTCTATTCATTACTCAGTGCTCATCAGGATAAATGTACTCTTTTTTTTTTTTTTAAGATTTTATCTATTTATTTGAGACAGAGAGAGAGAGGGAGAGAGAGAGAATGAGCAGGGGGAGAAGCAGAGGGAGAGGGAGAAGCAGACTCCCTGATGAGCTCGATCCCAGGACCCAGAGATCATGACCTGACCCAAAGGCAGACACTTAACCATCTGAGCCACCCAGGCGACCCTGGATAAGTGTACTCTTAATCCCCTTCACCTACTTCACCTATTCCTGCTCCACCTCCCCTCTGGTAACCATTTGTTTGTTCTTTATAGTTGAGAGACTGTTTCTTGGTTTATCTCTTTTTTCTTTGTTTGTTGGTTTTCTTAAATTCCACATATGAGTGAAATCATGGTATTTGTCTCTCTCTGACTGACTTATTTCACTTACCATTATACTCTCTAGATCCATCCATGTTGTTGCAAGATTTCATTCTTTTTTACAACTGAGTAATATTCCATTGAATATATATGCCACATCTTTATCCATTCATCTATCGATGAACACTTGGGCTGCTTCCATAATTTGGCTATTGTAAATAATGTTGCAGTAACGTAGGGGTACATATGTCCTTTTGAATTAGTGTTTTTGTATTCTTTGGGTAAATACCTAGTAGTGCGAATACTGGATGGTAGGGTAGTTCTATTTTTAACTTTTTGAGGAACTTCCTCCATACTGTTTTCCAGAGTGGCTGCCTCAGTTTGCATTCCCACCAACAGTGCACTAGGGTTCCTTTTTCTCCACATCCTCACCAACACAAAGTGACTCCAGTTTTGTTTTGCTTTGTTTTTCCTGTGGCTGAGGGAGGCATGAGAGACTATGGAAGCAGAGCCCTGTGACTTGGAGGTGCATCTTTCTGAGGCAAACTTGGGAACAGTCTCTGTCCTCTTGGGGCAGTACAAACCACCCCGGGTTGCTCCTTGACCTCTCCAACTACTCTCTAACTATTCCCCAGAATCCATTTCTCCCAAGTCCCTTTAGAACTCCTTATGACCCAAGCCTGGGTCAGTCACAGTGAGACCTAGGGGCTCCCTCAGTTCCTCCAAGAGCCTGCTCTGGCCCCGCTGCCCTCATCCTGCAGCCTCTCCTGACTGAGGCACCTCAGGAAGTAAGCTGCTTTCCTCTCCGTGCGTCACACCTTCTCTGGGCTTCTCTGGAGGTTCTTATTCATGCATGGATGCTTTCGTTTGTTCAGCAGATATTCTGAGTCTATTATAAGCTCCTCTATGCTACACTCTGTGCTAGGCACCAGGATAGAGCAGTAATAGTGGATGTGGCAGTAAATAACAGCAATGAGAAAAGTTAACTTTCGCTAGGCCCTTTATACGTACCAGGTAATGTTTGAATTCTTCGTGTGCATTAACAAATTTCATGACATTTGTTTATGAGGCACTGTTAACGATAAGGTTCTATTATAAATTCCATTTTATAGGTCAGGAATCCAGGGCATAGTATTTAAGTAATTTAATCAAGGTCACATGTTTAGTGAGTGACAAAGTTGGCATTTGATGCAGGCAGTCTAATTCTAGAACTCATGCTGTTCATCATCCCAGTATAGCTCAGGAGCTTATATGGCAGGGGTATAATAGACAAGCAAACACCCTGAATAAACACAGATGTTGAATGAGTTATAAGAAGGAAATCACAGGGCAAAGAGCTAGAGAGAATCCTGGGAGGGGCTTTTTACATGGGAGGATCAGGGGAAGCCTCTGTCAGGAGGTCAGAGTTGAGCTGTAACTTGCAGGATGGTAGGGCCAGTTGCATGCAGAGCTGGAGATCTGGGGCTCAGTCCTAGAGAACAGCAATAGGCAAAGTCAGGAGGCAGGAAAAGGCTCAGTGTGTTTGAGAAACAAAAACAAGGCAAGTGAGGCTGGAGTGTGGAGAGCAAGCACAGATCAATGTGAAGTGAGAAGAACATTCCCTTTCAGAGTTTGAGGATTCATGTGCATGACTGACCTCCTGCACAAATGTCTTCTAGAGAGGAGCTGTTCAATAAATATGATGGATGTAGTTGCTTAATTTTCTGCCTAGACTCCCCTCCACAGCCAGGGTGATGGGCAGACATCTTAGATCTCCAGTGTTAGCAGAGCTTCTGCAGAAGTGACGTCCTCCTCCTGTGCCGCTCTCACCTTCTTTTGGAATTTGGAAGACATAAAGGAGGTCTAAGAGTCTTCCCTTATGGGTCCTTGGATTTCATTCAATCGTTCATTCAACTCAGTTTCTGGGAGGCTGCTCTGTGCCAGGACCTCTACTACGTGCTGAAAAATAGGGAAATGAAAGATTTGGCTCCTGCTTTCAGTCTGGCAGTCCTCTTAAGCCTGGGGTTTCAGTGTTTCAATTTGCCATCTGCTTTGCCCATGTGCCCTACCACTGGATTCTTCTGAAAGAAAGAAGAGGAATGGGTTGTCTGAATGACAGGCTGAGACCTGGGCAAGGATGCTGCCCAAGACAAAATGTAGGAGGGGAGGAGAGGGGAAGCACTGGGCAATGACCTCCAAACTTTTTCTTGCCCAAGATGCTTGGTATCATGGCTTCTTTTGGATAGGAGAGGAAGAATAGGAGGCTGTAACAGTTGCAGGTAAAATTCAGACTTAAAGTAGTGATTTTTGATCAGGCATATTCTGAAAGAAAAGTTTGGTGTTAAAAGGTTTGAGAAATCATTTTTTGTGCTTAGTGTGTCAGAAGCAGACCTCTCTCCTTCCTCTCTAGATTCCTTAGGCCTGTGAATTTCTTTTCTTTTCTTTTCTTTTCTTTTTCTCTTCTCTTCTTTTCCTTTCTTTTCTTCTTTCTTTATTTCTCTACCCCCTCTCTCTCTTCCTTTTTTTCCCCTGGAGCCATGAGAATGGCAGAGTTGAGGAGGGGATACTCAAAATCAGTGGACATTGATGCTCTTTGCCCAAACTTCATGTGGACTGATCTATGTGTTATGGAAGACAGGAAAAGAGAGAATTCACACTAAACACTCTCTGACAGCCTCATTGATCATGGGAAGCCAAGGGGCCTGAGGAATACATCCCTTCTGGTTTTGTCAAACAAGCAAAGAATCTGTCAGGATTTCTGGGCAGCAAGGAAAAGGTATGGACATATGAGTGGAAAGTGTGCTGAATGTTGAGGGTCAAACTTTTCCTCAGACTTTAGGAAGAAATGATGGAGACAAGGCCACGTGAAAGCCTGGACACTACTCAGCAGCAGGCTGTTCAGTGAGATCCCAAAGATGGCAGTCTTGAACCTCCTGCTCAGATGATTAGCCTTCAGGCCACTGTGGCTGCTCACCAGGTAGCCCACCCACAGATGCCTGCACCCAGGCCTGTAACTGGGAAAACTGCCTTTCATCTGATGGCTACTTCCTGGCTGCATTCATTCAGGGTCTCTGTAGGCGAGTTGGTGATCTGTCCTCGAATAGCCTACTGATGGATAAAGGGGGGGAAGGAGTTAGGGAGAGCTCTAATAGGGCCCTCTGGGTTAGAGCACACATCTGATAGTTCTAATTCTCCAGCTCCATTTTCTGCAAATGGATGGTCATTTTGGGCTTTCTGGTCTCTAATCCTTCATTCAGCAAAGCAAACACCCTAAATCCTCAATAATGTAGGTTTTACTGTCTCATATATACATATCTATGTTTCAGCACCGAGGCCAGCGCCACTCATGAGCGGCATATGTTCTTGCATCTGGACATAAGCAATATTAGGACTCTGGAAGCCCAACTTGGGCTTGGCAGGAGGGCATCACATTGTGGAAGCCAGGCTGACATCCACATAAAACCCTGTTTCCAGGCCCTGTAACTGTGTTTCTTTGAAAAAGACAGAATCTTCTTTAAAATGACAGGTAGATAAGGCATAGAGTAGAAACAACATATTTGGGGACTGACTGGAAAAGGTTAACAGGGCCCATGTTTCAAATGAGGGTGCTAACCTAGATCAGGGATGGCAAATCAATTTTATTTTGCATGCCAATTCCAGTGACTTGGTTGTAAATGTGTGAAGTGTTCTGAAACTACATCTGTGGTAAGCAGGACAGAGTGCCATGACCCATTAGTGATTTTGACTTGAGTGGGTGGTAGGATATAGGGATGGCCATTTCTGCTAACTAGGTGATATCTAAAATCCTTTTGACTTCTAGGATTATATGTCTTTAAAAATCAGTTTCCATGTGTTCTCTTCTTTCAGTTTTTCCTTTTTTTTTTTTTTTTTTAAAATCCATTCATTTGTTCACCCATTCAACTAACATTTACTGAGGGTCTGCTAGATGCTTGTTTCCAGGCAGTACATTTTACTTACCTTCAGTGAGCTTGTAGTCTAATAGGGAAAAGGGACAACTAAGGAGATACAGCATAGTGGGTAAAGACAATATTCTATGGAATTAATGACATGTTTTTGGTGTAGTGAAGGTATGATGATGTCCAGGCACAGTGGGTCGCCCAAATCAAATTACATTCCTTTCAACACCCTGGTGGCCCAACTGGCAGAATTCGAAAGGAGGCTTCCCATGACTTAACTCTGAGGTTGAGAAAAGAGGTCTCCCAAACTGTGGGTCATCAGTTTGCTGGTAAACCCACCTGTTATGTGACATTAGCCTATTGATGTAGCTAGGGCAATCCCAGAGTACTCTCCTAGGCCTAGCCTAGCTACGGTCACCCACAGACCACCTAGTAGAACTCCACAGTTGCTATACAAGAAGGCTCAGCATATCTCTAATTTGAAACCACTTTTAAAGCTCCTAAATTTTGGGAGGAAGGAGGATACTGGAATGTCTTTATTAAGGATAACGGGGAAGGATGGGAGTGTCTTGGCAGTGAAAGAAATTAGGAAGACCAGCAGAGATGGTGGGATAGGCCATTTCTAATGAAATTTTCCTTGTTCTCTGGTAAACTATTATCATTTTTTGAGTTTCAGAAGGTTTATTTGCAATAAATCAGGCCTAAGAAAACTTGAGCAATGGGAAAGTGGACATCATCGCTTTACAACTAGGCACACTGAGGCCATGCATGGTCAGTGGTCCTCCTGCATGCTCAGACCCCCAGCAAGCCTGCAGAACCAAGACATTATAATGGTCAGAGGCCCTCCTGAGGCTGAAAGCTAAAACCTAATCCAGTCATCTCAGTGGTGAATGGTGAATCTGTCTGCCTCTCTTGAAGATCCCACAATTAAACAGGCAGAGAAATGTATTTCATAAAATATGTATATTATTTGCTTTGTATAAAGCATTTTAATCTCTCTTAGCTCATAGCCAAGATGAACAATGGAAGGAACAATCTTTCACTGTACATTATAATCAGGCCCTGGCTAGCAGTATCTTTTGGGGTGAATGCCTAATCATCATTGTTGTCATCATTATCATCACCACCATCCCTACTATTTATTAGGTAAGTGTATAATTTCACATGAGTTCCATGGAAGTTCAGACTGTGACTTATTTATTAAATCAGCTCTTTTACCTAGCAGTGTTTGGTACATGCTAGATGTCTAATGAATGTCAGATATTATAAATGTTTATCAAAAATGAATGAATGAATAAATGAGATTTCACATAAATTATGTTGTTTGTTCCTAAGTATAATCTCATGAGGTGGGTAGGGTAGGTCTCATTACCCTCCAATTATATATAAGGAAACTGAGGCACAGATGGGTGCCTTGTCTTTACCTGGCCCTGTCTTGGGATCTGACCTCATAGAGGTAATTGTCCTGCTGTGCTCAAGTTTTTTTCCTTGGGTAGAATCTGATCACTAACCTCCCTTCTGGTCCTGGCTGGGAGCCTCTGTTGGGGGAAGAAGGCAGCCCTTAACCTATTTGGTTCCTGTGTTCTATCAGACTAACCTCACTCCTATGGATAATGAATGGCTCACTGTCAGCCATTGAGCCCGAGGAGCAAATTCTTCATTATTGGTTGGAGCTGACATGCAAGAACAATTGGACTAAATTGATTGTATTTTCCAAATCATCACCCAGCTTCTAATTCTATCTGTGAGATGGACTAATTTGAACAAGAATTAGCTTCTAAATTAGGAATCCAAGCCCTTGACCAGGAAGGGAGAAAAGGGTCTTATGTACTTCAGGCAGTAAAAAGGTTTTTAGGCCCAGTAGCTTTCCAAGAAAGGGTCTCTGGGAGGGAAAGAAATAATGTACAATCAGGATGGGTCCCTGTCACTTTCCTCTGCCCCATTCTGCTGTCTTCTATCATTACATCTGTATTTAGTAATGGTATCTCAAAACCAGCTAAGTAGAGTAGTGAGCTTGTATTCCGGCTGTACTCCCGGATAGAACAAAGGCAATGGGCAGAGGTTGAACTTAAAAACCTTATACCTCAGAGTTAGAAGAAATCACAGGCCATCCATCTAAACCTCTATAGGATACTCCATTCCTCTGTACAATACCCCAGAGAGGTGTCTTTCTTGTTTCTGTGTTAACCCAATGCTAGAGGCCCCATTGCCCTTTAAGACATCCCATTCCATCTTCAGTCTGCTCCAAATTAGAAAGTTCTTCCTATTGAAACTGAAATCTGCCTTTTTAAAAACTCTTTGGGCCATGTCCTTTAGGTTAGTGCCTCTCAGACTTTAAAGTACATAGGAATCTCCCGATTCTAATTGGAATTTGATTAAAATATAGATTCTGATTCAGATACTGATACTGATGCCATGGGTCCACTAAGCTCACTTTGAGTGGTGAAGGCTCGCTCATGGGTACAAGATAAAAGTTTGAAGGCAGTGATAATGTCCATATTTTGATTTCTTTTCTCTAAGATAAAAGTCCTACATTCCATTAAATTCATAGTAAACAAGTTTTGTGAACTCATAGAATGTCAAGTTTAGAAGAGACCTTCTCCTCCAAAAGGGATCTTGCCTGATTTTTTCATTTTACAAATGAGGAAACTGAGGTCCAAAAACTTGCCTAAAATCATAATGCTGGCAGAGCCAAGAATAGATAGAATTAAGTTTTTCTGAGCCAAGATCTTTTTCTCTTAAGCTGAGCAGCCTTCAGATAGTAGAAATAAGAGTAGCAGATAAGAGAAGGTGATAAAATGTGTTCTCTGAGCTGCTGTGGGAGGCAAAAGCACAGAAGAGGTGGTCTTCTCAGTGGTGCTCCATGGGGGTAAGAATAGTTGATATCATTAGCTCCTACCAGGAAAAGAGGATGTAACAGGAGAGATATGTGAGAGGACGAAAGCAACAGTCAAGAGAGGTGGGGAAATACACCATGGAGAGTTGAGACAGAAAGAAAGCAAGGCTCTTAGGGACTCCTATTGAATAGGAAGAAATGTTAAAGGTGAAGGGAAGAAATAAAGGATTGGATCCCTTAACATATATTGGAAAATTGGTACCCATTCTTCTCATTCCCACAGCATATGTGCCTTATCCCTATATAGAACTTAGCCCTCCCTGCAGTATTTCCTGTTTACATATACATTTCCCCACCTATATAGAATAAGCATCTTGGAAGTGAGTACCATGATTGGTTCACGATTACTTTCCAAGCATCTAACCCAGGGTGTGGCATATAGTAGGTATTAAATACATATTTTTAAATGCATGAGTGCTGGAATAAAGAACTAGAAGCAGGAAGTCAAAATCTAGGACTGTACATCATAAAAAGAAAATCTAATTACCGTAGACATATGAAAAATATCTTGATAAGACGATCTGTTAATTAGACCTAGGATAACCAAGAAGACTTGATAGGTTTTAGAAATGCATGATGAGGGAAATGGAGGGATTAAGGTTTGTGGATCAAAGAACTAGAGGGCAGGGAATCAGATTTCTTGGGAAAAACCAAGAGTTCTGTTTTGGTCATTAAGTTTGAGATGAATATTAGGTACTTTAGGGAAGATTATGAGTTGTCAATTAGGTACATTTAATCTCCTTGGATCCAGAGAAGCTGCTGGAAGTTCTAGGGATAGTCTGAGTCCCTGCCCACCCCTGAAGCTGTAAGTGCTACTCCAGCTGACACAGGGGTAGAAGGAGTTAGCCTTCTTTCTGGAGCCTCAAAGACAGAGGACTGACAACTTACCCCTGCGATTCACAGGAATTCTGGTTTGTCACCTCAAACTGGGAACTTCAGTGGCTTGGCAAAGCCCACGAGGTAAATGTGGGGTAGCGATGGAATGTTGAAGCACACTGAGGGGGGCTCTTTAGCATGAGAGAGAACAATCAGAATGCCCAGAGCAGGTGGCTCTACTAGAGAACATAGAGGAAATCTAACCGTACTAACTACAAAACCAGAGTAACAAGTGAGATTAAACCTAGCATAATGGAAACTTTCTGTGATGAAAACTCATGTTTTCCAAGTTGAAAAATTCAGTAGCTCAATTAAAGAAGAAGGCAGCAACTCCTGAGAAGTAGATTAGTGGTTTAGAAGATCAAGGGGCAGAAATGCCGCAAATATGAAGCAAAAAATAAAGAGCTGGAAATTATGAGGAGAAAAGAAAGGAGATACCTGAAGAACAAATTCTGGAGACTTCACATGGAGCAGGAGTTCCAGAAGGAGAAAACCAAACAGATGAAGAAGCAATAAATTAAGAAATAATACAGAAAAATTGTCTTGGTTTGTCAAAAAACTTGGGTCTGGAGATTATAACAGCTCACTGAGTTCTAGATGAGACTGACAAAAATCTCCCACCTAGGCATCTACTGGGGAAAGGCAAAACGTGTGTCTTCATCTTCACCACATCTCCCTCAGTTCTAGGGAGTTGAGTATCTCTAAGCACATTGACACCCTTAATACTGACCCTGAGAGGAGCTTTGGGAGGGATTCAACAGGTCCCATCATTCCTCATTCCCATGAAGGGATGAGGGGGAAATGGAGTGGCTTTAAGCTACATACCTGCTGTGATATTCATGAATCCATGGAAACACATAAGGAGCCAAATCCTAGATGTACAATGAAGAAAGTGGTTAAGAACTAGTGTCTGGGTTCAAGCCTAGACTTGGTGGCCTGAGTCTCTCAAATGGTGGCTTCCTGCCATGTTCCATACTGCACTGAGAGAATGACAGCAGGTGGGGGAATAGAGAAATGAGCACCGGCAGCACCGTACAATCCAGCCTCGTGGCATAGATTTGGAGAATCTGCAGGAGGGAGAGGTCCTCTCGTTTGCCACTCTCCTCTCCCTTCCTGGACTCATGTGTAGCAATAATAGTCATATTAGCTAATGTACACATCATCTCACACAGCATAGAAATCACTGTCAGATATGTTATCTCCTTACTATGATTATGTTATAGCCTTGTGATGTTTCCGTTGGATAGGTAGGGGCAGGGATTACCATGTACCCATTTTACAGACAGGGTAATTGAGAACTGGGTTTCTTTTGTAGATGAAGAAAATAAGACACTGTGAGGGTCAGTTGGCCCCGATTCTTCACCCTTCCCTGAATCTATACCCCAGTCATAGTCTTATTGTTGGCGGTGTGTAGTTTCCTATTGGACTCTAGGCCTGTCCTTGTAACTTAATCCAGACATTGGAATGGGGTGGAAGTGACAGCAAGCCATTCTGAGGCAGGGCCTTAGAGGCCTTGTAGATCTTTGCTGCTGCAGCTGCTGCTGCTGCTGCTGCTGCTGCTGCTTCTTCTTCTTCTTCTTCTTCTTCTTCTTCTTCTTCTTCTTCTTCTTCTTCTTCTTCTTCTTCTTCTTCT